>NC_069124.1:85973580-86287747 GCF_026914265.1 Mya arenaria
CTATAACTATATGTTTGCTGTCTTGTGAGTCTATTGTTATATGTTTGCTGTCTTGTGGGTTTATTGTTATATGTTTGCTGTCTTGTTAGTCTATTGTTATGTGTTTGCTGTCTTGTGGGTCTATTGTTATATGTTTGCTGTCTTGTTAGTCTATTGTTATATGTTTGCTGTCTTGTGGGTCTATTGTTATATGTTTGCTGTCTTGTTAGTAAATTGTTATATATGTTTGCTGTCTTGTTAGTCTATTGTTATATGTTTGCTGTCTTGTGAGTCTTTTGTAATATGTTTGCTGTCTTGTTAGTCTATTGTTATATGTTTGCTGTCTTGTTAGTCTATTGTTATATGTTTGCTGTCTTGTGAGTCTTTTGTAATATGTTTGCTGTCTTGTTAGTCTATTGTTATATGTTTGCTGTCTTGTGAGTCTTTTGTAATATGTTTGCTGTCTTGTGAGTCTTTTGTTATATGTTTGTTGTCTTGTTGGTAAATTGTTATATGTTTGCTGTCTTGTTAGTCTATTGTTATATGTTTGCTGTCTTGTGAGTCTTTTGTAATATGTTTGCTGTCTTGTTAGTCTATTGTTATATGTTTGCTGTCTTGTGAGTCTTTTGTAATATGTTTGCTGTCTTGTGAGTCTTTTGTTATATGTTTGCTGTCTTGTTGGTAAATTGTTATATGTTTGCTGTCTTGTTAGTCTATTGTTATATGTTTGCTGTCTTGTGAGTCTATTGTTATATGTTTGCTGTCTTGTTAGTCTATTGTTATATGTTTGCTGTCTTGTGAGTCTATTGTTATATGTTTGCTGTCTTATTAGTCTTTTGTAATATGTTTGCTGTCTTGTTAGACTATTGTTATATGTTTGCTGTCTTGTTAGTCTTTGGTTATATGTTTGCTGTCTTGTGAGTCTATTGTTATATGTTTGCTGTCTTGTGAGTCTATTGTTATATGTTTGATGTCTTTATAAATTTTGTTTGTTTTATGCAAACGAGTACATAACTTAACAGAGATGTTTCAGAAGTTATTTTTTAACTTTAAAGCAAATTGGCATTTAAAGAAAAAAATGCATTGGATAAAAAGCCTTAATGCTCTTTCTCATCTTATTATTAAAACGTTTGGAAAAAAAACACCTGATTGAAACATTGTTTAAAGCTAATTTGTAAGCTTATGACGTCAAAACTTCCTTGTGAAATCCAGTTTGCCATCGTCTTATGACAATGTTTGATTTATGTTAATTTTTTTTATAAAATGTTATAGTGATCATACAAAACATTTTATATGCTTTCCGGGGGTGTATATAGAGGATAATTGTTTGTTTCAGTGTAAGACGGTAATATGTTTCCCCGAGTGAGTACCAAAAGCTACATTTCATGAGTGGCGTAGCCACGAGTAAAAAAAATACATTTGGTGTTCTCAAGGAGAAACATATGGCGTTCATACACTGAAACAAACATTTTTTTCTTTTTACTAAATGCATGAAATGAATATGTTTGAAACAGTGAAATATCATTCGTATTTCACTGATTAATCTCTATAAACACGGGAAAGCATATAATTAAGAGATTTATTAGTGATATACACTTTCAACAACGTTATTTCCGACATGAAGTTATGTTCGCATACAATTTAGCGTAATTTAGCGTAACCTTATGAGAACCACAATTAAATGTCATTTAATTTCGTTTGAAGGAATATATATATATAAAAATAAAAAAATGGTCGATTTCAGTTTAAGGTCGTAATATACTTCACCTCGTGAACACCGAAACAAAGTATTTCACGAAAGGCTACGGGAATCATGCTTTTGGTGTTCTTTCGGTGAAATGATTTATGATTTTACATTGAAACAAGCAATAATTCTCTATTTTATATGTAGGGATTATCCCATATTATCTAGTGGCATATATATATATAGGATCTGTCACGAGTTGTCATAAAAAACACAACCAGGTCAAGAAATATGTAAGTAAGCGAGCCTTTTCTGGACGAGTTGAATAAAATTGTGTATTATATGATGACAAGAGTCAGATTTTATATCACTTTTTAAGTAAAAAAAGCACAAACTTCACCCGTTTCACCTGCTTTAATGATGGAACGAATACCACGAAGCAATGCAATTTCCCGCGCTACATGCAAGGCATAAATGTAGTGCCCGGAATAATTTAAAACCACATGTACAAACGATCATTTTAACTCTGCTCATAACTAGAATTCATATTAAGATTATATCCATTAAGAATAACAACAACAAAAACACGATACTTTTAACGAAATTGGCGTGTCATTTCACGTCAATTCAATTTCCCACGCACATGTAACTTTTGTTCTAAAATGAGTTTCTACTCGACGTAGGTACCAAAATATGTGGAAAAGTGAAGAGCAGGTTCATAACTTTATTTCTGCTTCAAGTTTATTCTAAAAACGGAGAAATAGTTAAAAACATACCTTTTCACATCGAAGATGGCCGGTTTTTGTTTACATTTTGAATGGTACGGTACAGGTCGATTACCCGCCCTGATCTAAGCTTGTCAGGAGAATGTCTATAAGTCTATGTCTTCGATAAGCAATGGAAAGATTATCGGAGAGATTATCTCCCCCTGCCTTTATCCTAGTGCAATATCAAAGTATTCTGAATATCCGTCATATCCTTTCACGCATGCTTTAACATAATTATTTATAATTGTACGTGCTATAAATAATGTTCAATAAGCGAATGGCGTATAAAAACAGTATCACCAGTGGACCTTCCTGTTCTTGATCGAACCAGGGAGCTATCCGCTATTTTATTATTTGCTAAGTAACTCAACACAGTTATACCTAAACAATTTGAAACATTTTTTTCTCCCGCCTCAGATAAGTAGATCCAAAAATTTGGCAATACTGAAAAATCTTATCTTGCCAACGGGCAAAGATAAAACAAGTACCAGCATGGAAGTTCGTTTTTATTGTCATCACACAATGACCTCCCTTGTTGAAGACCGTCATGGAAACCTTGTTTTGTGGACTTGTTTAAAATCCAAAGTTATAAATTCTCGCTTCAAATGGAACCATAAAAAAGTTTCCACGCTGCATTCAAGAAATAATGCTGCGCTCACCTCAGAACTATTTGACTACTAATATACTAGTAATCTGAATCACTGCGCGCATATCCATGACAACTGTATTTTGTTTAACTGACGTGGGAGAAAAAGCATCTACCATAGCCGCTCGTGTAAGATAGGTTCATCCCAACCCTCGTGCAGGCTGTTCTGTAGAAACTCGGTAACCCTCGTTTCCGCAAAACACCCTTCGCTCGGGTTGGGATGAACCTATATTACACTCTCGGCCATGAAAGATACCTATAATCTCATTTTTATGTATAAAACAATACTCATTCTTGTCCATGTTTCAGGAAATTTCCACAATATGAAATTTTATAGAATATTTCGGTAATAAAAGAAGCTTCAATAAAGAACTCATTCAGCAGATTACAATGTATCCACTCGAACCAGCGTTCTACTCTGTACGCGTTTGAATGGCTTAACATACTAAGTCAAACGTAACGACATCGTCTAATTGTTCAAAAAACAAGATCAATTTCATCAAAATCATGAACAATATTAATATCTTCTGATTCTGCATATAAATTAAATTTCATCTCCGACAGCAGTGTCTCTTAGTGCTAATTAAAACTAGATAACAGAATACTATTAGTTTTAGAGCTACAGTTACTCACACGGCGTCTTTGATTTGAAATGTTCGAGGTTTCTACAACGCTTATATATAAACTTTCTCTCTTCTTATTTAGAATAATTACAATCAAATACATACATGTAAGTCTACACAGTTCAATTCTATCAACCTTTAAATACGATGGACTACATTGATCTAAAACACACAACAATTTTACATTTTTAGACTATCTGCGCATGCGATCAGGTAGTTTTAAGACCGCAAACTCCAAAGAACTACTTCTATTCATGTCTTTTTAACCCATTTTTTTGTCTCAATGCGCTCTATGTTTACCAGAATGACGTCGAAATCATAAAAATAGATTGGTTGTATTGCAGTCCGAGTACGAGTTTTTGCTTGTTCGGCTATTTCCGTGCTGTTATTCTGTATCCCGGCGTTTTATTTTTAGCAGAATATATCTATTTTTAGATCGCTATATTCATCAGATTAATGTGGATCAAAATAACGGAGGCTCTGGTAGGAAGGTAACATAATGATATTCACTCTGAGTTTAGCCCATGATGTTCCAGAAATTATTATCGACAGCAAGTGTCCCATCGCCTGCAGGGTTTGTTATTATAACCTGACGTGACCCTGAAGCACGCTTATTTGTGATGGTGCATTTTTTATTTTACTTTTATGAGATAAGAAACAAAAATGATTGTCTGAGTGTCAAAAAAGTTGTATCTCAGGTTTCGCGTTGCTTATGTTTCAAATACTATAATTTACCTGCTTCACAATAACAAGATACTATTCATTCTTTGATTTTAAGCGTTTATATTTCTAATGAGATGTTTTCATTTTTTTAGCATAAAAGCTTCGTTCCGGTGTATTCTTGGCATAGTTTTAGACATTAGGCTTTCAGTTTATATAAGCACACGTGCCCTGACACGACAGTGAGTCATGCACACGTTTGCTGATTCGAAGAAGTTCAGATTAAACCTGTAAAACATCCAAAGAGTTCGAAGCATTCATAACAGCACTAGTACTATTTCTACACAGATACTTACATAAATCATAAATAACATTTAATTTATCAATAAACTTTAAAAAGCACAATCATATTCTCATTCTTAGAACAGACAAGTTCCGATAATCTCAAAATAGTTTCAAATACATTAACTGACCGATATTCTAAACATAGTTTCTACACACATTAACTGACCACATGTTTGTCCTCACCGCGGGAAAACGACCATCTGATAAACTCTGCATTTTAACTTCAAATACATGGGGATGGGGGATATGTCTACTCAAGTGATAAGCTGTGCATTTTGAAGGGAATTATTGCCGAAGTTGGTTTTAAACAAATGATTTTTCTTAAACAAAACGTGTATGTTCATAAAAGGAATTGGTATATATGATGTATCATACTTTCATATCGTATGATATCTAATCAAAGCACACGAAAACCCTTTAGAAACGATTGAAAGGGGCACGCATTGAAACATGAAATACATGGGGTTGTGGTTTACGACGTTTAAGAAGTGAACATGTGACGTTTACATATACAAAATGACACCAGACGCCATAAAATAGATATATATATATATATATATATATATATATATATATATATATATATATATATATATATATATATATATATATATATATATATATATATATATATGTTTGTTTCCTCTCCCAATCTGGGCACAAGCTCTCTTGACCCTCGGCACAGTTTTCACTTTTATCTATGTGCCCTTCACCCATTCCCATTGTTCAAATAAAATTTGCAACTCTCACATATTTGCCTGCAGCTAGATAGTCTTTCAGCGCATTCGCGCTTTGATTACATTCTTCATGAAACCACTTACTGCTGCTATCTACATTGCATTTCTCAAACCCCCTGTGTGAACTCATTTTTAGCGACTTATGGTCAGCAAGGTCACGTACAGTTGAAGAAAAGTAAGAACATGTCTTACGGTAAAAGCGTAAACCTGGTAGACAATGGTGGCGGAAATATGAAGAATTGATTGGTAAGTACATGTTGATTATTGACTAAAACAGTATTATTACTACTATCGACATTCAAAGTTAATACTACAATAGTTACCTGATATGGGGATTTCACAATACGTAAAGCTATTTAAAGATGATGATAGTTTTGACATTTTATGTTATATGATAAATTCAACATCGTATGACACACATCGACTTCAGCAGTTGATTGTCGAACACAAAGTATAGCTTTGCAGAATTCAAATGTATCCTCTCTTACTGTGCAGATTTTGTAAATCACATTATGCCACACCCATACGTAATAAAATATGAACAACAAAAACAAAACATTAACATCAAACAAAACAAAAGCCGCGATAATCAAATAAATGCAAATCTACTCTTAATTTACAATTTTATCTTCGATACAATCAAATCTTCGTCTACAATATTGATTCATACCTGTCAAAGCCTAGCGATATTAAAAGATTTATAGTCGACATATAATCTCTATATATTGTATTTTTCGAAACGCTTCTTCAGTAAAATAGTAAGAATATGCGATCAAAAAATCTATATCGAATGTTGTAGAGAAGACATGGCTAAAACGACTCTAAAAGAGTTCTTCACTGTTAGGGCTTAGTACAGGCCCATTTAGCTGCAGCATTTTGGCAAATTATACAAAAAATACTCTACATATTAAAGTGCTTTAATACTCAGAATTATGCAAACTTTACTCGTGGTTTGTAAAAGTGCAACTATGACAATGAACATGTTTTATTGCATGCAATTATGTTTTGTCCGAACAACGACATTATCAGAAATAAACTTCGAGTAATTAA
This sequence comes from Mya arenaria, assembly GCF_026914265.1. Classification (NCBI taxonomy): domain Eukaryota; kingdom Metazoa; phylum Mollusca; class Bivalvia; order Myida; family Myidae; genus Mya; species Mya arenaria. The sequence goes on from NC_069124.1 coordinate 85,980,072, forward strand.
TCAATACAACTTAGGATAGAACATTTCAATTGGTTGATTAAACAGGAACTCAGTTTAATATAATTGTGTAATTATTGTCCGGATTCATCAGTCGTAGCATTGATTGCAGCCTACATGTACACTCCTTTAAAGCTGAGCTGAGTTACATTGAGATATTGTTCAAAACGGTTTAATTTAATTTGATTTGCGGTGTCCTTTATGAGCTTTTAAGGTTGTACATGGTAGGACAGGTAATTTATAAAATTCGAATTAAATTTGTTTAACACTCTAACAGATTGACCATTTTAACAACTTTTTTAGTTTGTGTCTTTGAAAGAGCAAATTTTTGCATAAATATTTGCAAACCAATGATGTATGATTGCTGACAAAAAATCAGCTCGTAGATTTTTATATTTCCGTTCGAAATTAATGTTTTATGGCTTAAACTAACAGTTTAAGAAAAATGCATAAAACATTATTTTTGACAACTTTTTTATTTGTTGTCTTTAAACGAGCCAATTTTTGCGAAAATCCATTAAACCCAGTTGTATAAGACTGCTGACAAAAAATAGATCGCAGATTTCTACATTTAAGTTCAAAAATTTATGTTTTATGCATTTTTCTTTTAACCGTTAGGTTTAAGCCATAAAACATTGGTTTTCGAAGAAAAATAAGCAAATCTGTGGTCAGATCTTTTGTCAGCAATCTTTTATCATTGGTTTGCAGATATTTACGCAAAAATTATCTTTTTCCAAGACAAAAAATAAAAAAAGTTGTAAAAACGGTAAATCTGTGAGAGTGCAACTTTAAGCATACATGCCATATCCCCCGGCGGGGGGAAAAATCCCCCGAAATTTCGATCCATCCCCCGGGCTCCCGGCGGGAGATAAAAATCCCCCGGAATTAAAAAAAGTTTTTTTTTTTTTTTTTAGAAATTTTACAACAGGCAATTATGACAAAGTGAAACCACAGTATGTGAGTGTAACTGAATGTACAAATCTACAAGGGTGAAATGCCAAAAGGAAACTTTTACAACAAGTGATCAATTACTTTGTAGTAATTATCAAAGGCAAAGAAATATTACTATTTTGGAAGGAAGAAATTAATAATATTAATTCTATTCTCTTATTGTCTGAAAGTCATCAAAGCTGATAGAATTAAGCACAATTTTTTAAAAGGCTTTGGAGGAAGGTAAATTTAATTGAATTGTCTCGAAATATAGAATATAAAGAAATATACTTTTACACACGCATAAGTAAGTATGCTTATTCGACGTGTATGCGGATCTTAAACATTATAACGTTATCATTTACATTTCATTTTCCTCGCGGGTTCACTCGAAATAATGCGCGTGTTATTATTTGTTATGAATGCTTTTTGTGCACATTGTTAATATGACCATGTTTGATTGTTTTGTTTGTATTCCACGCGTGTACGTTGTATGCCCTCACGCCAAAGTTATGTGTGGACAACACACTAGAATGATCACATCTCTTTCTTCACAGACCTCATACTGACTTCTTTGGCCAAGGACACCGGCAACGTGCATAGTTACGTTTCTCGGTTTTACGATTTGTTAATTAGTAGTTATTTTTTTATTTAAGGTGCATTGAAGGTAGGCATTAAAGATTAATAAAAAAACTCCCCAAAAAACACCCATCAACTTGATACAAGGCCCAAGAAAAAAAAAACAGCAGAAGTTCTGACGAATCAAATAAGTGTGAACCTTTATCAGAGCACAAGTAAAATATATTTTATTCAATGTGTTCGCCATTGTCAATTTCATAATTTATTTTAAATATTTACATGATATTTGCCAACAGCACATGGCAATAAGACAGGGCTGGTTACGCGCCGTCTGAAGTAGCAGACGGAGTGGAGGGCGATATTTTACTAGGTCTGCGATGTCCTCCCGTGAGAGACGGCCATTCAGCTAAACTGCTGTAATCACATTACCGCCTAGATGTTTATTGGGTTTTATATTTCTTTTCCGTACTTTAATTATTGTTACGTTTTCTCAGATTGTCTAGTTTGATGCGTTTATTGATTCCTGTAGAAATTTATAAATTGTTTAAGCGGCCGTTTAGGGACTATTCAAGTGACTTTTATAGCGTATGTTTCAACTAGAGCAAACTGCGAGACAATGTAGCCTCTAATAATTGTGTAAAAGATTTGTATATTTGAAAGAATTCCGCTCTTGGGAATGGTCGTGATTATTTTAACATAACACAATGTGAAAAGGCAATATTTACTGCTCTTTGTGGGATTAAAATTACGCCACTTAAAAACATTCGTCAATTTTCAAATCCTAATCATCCTACGATTATGTTTTTGATATGTTTATACAGTTCAATGGCTTCAAAGAATTACATTGGCACCACCACATCAAACAAGACCGGCCATTCCCTGTCAGCACCATGGCAGAGGAGTTCGTCACATGCAAATGTCCGGGCGAGAATAATAATATAATCCAAGAATCGCAGTCAGAGGACATTATTCCGCGATTTCACCAAACAAGTTCCGAGTAATTTCCTCATCTGTGCCAAATAGTTTATAAACAGCCGAGGTAATAATTTTGGTCTGGGCAAATTTCCGGAAAATGTATGGCGTCTGATTGGTGTCTCTAAAGAACGATCGTGTGTTCAGAATCATTTTTGATACGTCACATTTTTGCTATATGACGCGATATAAGGCGAGTAGATTTCGCCGCGGATGGCCAAGAGCTGTATAAAAATGTTTGAACGATTATTCAACGTTTAAATACGTACCTTAATTTCTTTTTCATATTCTTATTTAAGTGATTTCTCTATGACACTTCAGGTTTTACAGATATGGTCATATAAAAAAAATGTAATATTTCTCTATTCCATAGAATAAAAATGATTTTGTTCTATTGTTGTAAAATAACACTCACTGTACGTATTGCATTTCTTTGGGGATTTTTGTTTGTTTTAAGTTCAATTTAATACATTTTCATTGTAAAACACATGCTAAAAGAGTTCACTATTAAATAATGAATACATAAAGTAGTTTTTGTTATCTACTGCATCCAGACCTTGAGTAGATATGTACTTTAGTAAGGAAATATCTCCCTTTTTACAAGCACAACCTCATAACGCTGAAAACATTCACTTTGGGGTTCTATACAAGCAGTAACTGATATAAGAATTAATTTTTATCAACTGGTGAAAGGCACCGAAACTTGTGGTCTACTGAAGGTTAACACGAACAATAAAAGCCCAAAATACTTCGAGTAGAGTACATGTGTATTAACTGTTACTTTTTACTATAAATAGTTATGTAAACTTAAAATCATGAAATTAATAGAATTAACGGATTACACATGTATATATAGGAAGAGACCTTGTATACAGAATATATTCACTCTAAAACATGAGCTTGTGATTCTATTTATAAACTGTTCAATATAACTTGATTGCACATGGAAACTTATTACACATCAACGTTTAAAGTGGTAAGAAGTTATGATGTGGTCTTTCTTTTCAAGATCAGGAGAGGGTTTATCTACAATTCTAATAACGCTCTCTATCTGAAGCAGAGACCTTGGATCATTACCCAAGACAACTTGGCACAGTATATTTTCATATTGAAAACTGCAACTGTATCCTTCAGAACAGACAATATACTAAACAAGAGGGAATTTTGACATTTTAATGAATAATTAATTTTCATATTATACCATAATACACATAGCTAGAGATAAGAAAAGTAAACAAACAAAATAACCAGTCCTACAGAAATAACCAAGAAATATATAGACAGGCATTCACCATGATGCCATGAAGAACAATCAATGTGCAGAAATACAATTAGCTGTAAGGGTTTCTGATTGTGGGCATGTTTTTTCAATCATAAACCAGTGTTACATATCCTTTTTGAAACATGTACATACTAGACACACGACAACATCACATGGCTAACAATAGCAGATGGATGTTTGATTCTTCATTCATTCTTCATCTACATCTTGGCTACATTGGTATAAATGTACAAGAACTTCAACTTATGGTTACATATGATGACAAGAATGTGAAGGAGCTAGCCAGGCAGAGCAAACACCAACCCTTTTGTGTTAAGTCAACTAAGAGGCATAACTTGAACATAATGTAAACGATACCATCTCTGGCAACACGTGTACAAAGTTTCCTTTAAATATCTGGAAAGGTTGCATAGCAAGTTAAGGGCCAAATGCCACCACCTACAATGACACTAAAAAAGCTAAAAAGTTGGATGCTTAGGTAGATTATGGATGTACATCATGGACTGGACGAGCATACATGGCAGTTTAGTGATATAAGTGTACAGGCAGTTATGCATGGAGCTTGAACAGGCATAAGTCCCTCTCCTTCCTTGCTGTAGTAACTAGGTCACTTGCATTACATATTAACACTCACACAAAACATAGCTTCGGGAGGGAATGGCTTCAACAATATTTCAACTCTCCCAATCCCAGCATAGCTGGTGCATTTTACATCAGGAGTATATCTCCCAGTTTATACCATGCATTCTGTATAAAACAAGTCAATGGAGAGCAACAATAACATGTACATCAACACTTATGACAAGGGTCATACAAATGGTGCAGGTATTTCCTCTTTTATACACTCTTCTGCTCATTACTAGCTATTAGAACTCTGTTCTTTACTAACTATGATAAATTAGAACTCAGAGTGTTTTTCAATAGCTTAAGCTCTATCATCAATGTCAAAAACATTCAGGCAAACTTTATCAAATAAAAGCAGAAACATCAACAAACCTAAACTGCTGATCAATCAAGTGCCATAAAGGATACTTGTTAAAGTGTAAGATACCAAAATATTTCACAGACTTGAGCATCAAAAGCACCACTAGTGGGTTTTGTGAAATCTTTACTTTTGATGTTTACATGGTTAAATAAAAAATATATATACTGCAAAATACTACACTTAAAAAGCAAAATTATTTTTTCTGTTCATTTTATGCTTGTATTTTATCAAATATATAATATAAATATCAAAGCAGAAATTACATCACTGATTTTTTATTCCTAGCATTGCACAAGTTTTCTTTCATTTTTCACTGTGATACAAGCAAACATTTAAAAAAAAGAGACTTTTTAATAGTTTAGCTGTTTCAAGCCACAGTAATTTTGCAATTAAGCACTGAAAAGCATGAAACTAGGCACACCACAATGTGACAAAACTGTTTTTTTTAAATGCGCATTCAGAAGGTTTAGGCAAATTGAACAAGTGATGGATGGACTTACAGATGGACAAGGGTCACTCTATATGTGCTATATATGTATGCTTGAGCTTTGTATGCGAAATGCCAACGATGTCAAGCCCGCCACTGAATAGAAATTATGGAAAAGTTATGTGAAAGAGAAGATCACTGAAATATTAAAGTCTGTTTTATAATATATAACTCATTCATGTTTTATTGCCTTTGTTTTCAGACAAGCTAATCATGAACTTAATTCCAGCTTGTTTTCTATATGCCAAGTAAAAGCCAGACAAACCAAAATACAAAACTTTGACAAATGATCCTTAACTTTCACCTTGACTTTTAAAAAACTGCCTTGGGTTTTGTATGACACACTTGCTGCTCATGGTTAACATTTGTGCAAAAAGTACATACTGTAAGAGGTCCACTAGGGCCTATACACTACTGGCATGAACTTTTTGGTTATATACCAAACTCACATTCAAAGTTAAGCCATCAGTGGGCCGTAAGTTTCACAATGGCTAGGTAATACTAAAATATACACAACTCCCTGCTCATGGTGGTCGACCTTAGAATATACTTTTGCTTTCCAGCAAAGGGAAAAAACTTCTGCAATAATACAGAACTCTCTGTACAAAGTTGTCTCTATTAGAAAATACTGCAGCATTCCAAGGGCCATATTACAGTCATGCATGGGCGGAGCTCGCTGGTGTTAGACAGGAACTGAGATCTCATGGATATCTTACTAGTGTATAAGTTCTGTTAAGATACAATAAACACTGAAGACTGTATCCCATTCACAATCAGTTGTTAACAAACGGACAGACACAACAGCCAGTACAGCTTAAAAGCACCCTATGCATGGCCACTTTATAGCCCTGACATCTGCATGCAATAACAAGTATCATACGCATAACTTAGTGTATATGATTGTTAATAGCTCTAAAATGTCTTAAACAAGAACTATGCATAATTCTATGTTGTAATATAGGGGAGAACGCTAATCAAAATAAGATCATCTTGTGCAAGTCAAACACAAAAACAGAAAAAAAACAAAAACACCTCTTAAATGAATTCTACACTTTCACAAATTGACAGTTTTTATATTTTGTGACAGTTTTTATATTTTATTGACTACAGTAGGAATCAGTTCATTTTGGCATCAGTGCCTTCAATGCAGTAAGATGAGATAACAAACAATTAGTAAGCTTTAGTAACGCTTTAAGCCATAAAACATCCATTTTCAAACATTAATTTGAAAACTGCGATCTGCTCTTTTGTCAGCTGTCTTATATCACTGGTTTCCAGACTTACAGAAATAACCAAGAAAAATATAGACAGGCATTCACCATGATGCCATGAAGAACAATCAATGTGCAGATTTATGCAAAAATTGGTCAATTCCAAGACAAAGAAATAAAAAAGTTGTCAAAACAATCAATCTGTGAGAGTGCAGCTTTTAAAGCAGCACTCTCACAGATATAACATTTTGACAACATTTTTTATTTTTTGTCTTGGACCAAGCCATTTTTTGTGAAGAAAATCCATCGAAACCAGTCATATAAGCCTGCTGACAAAAAATAAGATCGCAGATTTTTATATTTAAGTTCAAAAATTGATGTTTTATGCATTTTTCTTAACCTGTTAGTAACGGTTTAAGCCATAAAACATTAATTTTAGAACGGAAATATGAAAAAATGCGATATGATCTTTTGTCAGCAATCTTTTATCATTGGTTTGCAGATATTTACGCAAAAAATTGCTATCTGTGAGAGTGCAGCTCTAAGTATTATAAGCATCTTTGAAAAAGCGAAATTAACTTGAAAATAAAATTCAACTATCTATATGTAACCTTAAACAGCTTTGAAAACTATAATGTTATTTAAACAAATATGGCAATAAAGGATATAAGTTGTATACAATAAACTATTCCCATACACTACCTCATTCCATCAACAAGCTTTCAACATCTAAATATCTCTGATCTTACATAATGCTTATGATCGGTCAAATGACACAATACTGCTGTACAATGAATATGCCATCAAGGAAACAAGGGACGTCATTGATCAAACATGAATAAGTATCACAAATAATGAGTGTAAACATAAACATTGAGTGTTTTAGGATAGTGGTTCATCGGCATATGAAAACATTGCCAATGAACTGCAATACTAAAACATTCAATCCCAATATAAATCTTGTTTGTTTGAAGACTTTGTGCCGTGCCTGATGCGATAGTCTCAGGCTTTAGTTCTCTAACATAAATGATTGTTATAAAAGTCTAAATGGAAGGGAAAAAGTTGCTTTTTGTAGTTATTCAAGCAATTCAAAGCCCCGGAGAAGTGTGCTGGAGAGCAAACACCAACATGGGCCTTTCTACACATGCAAAGTTCCATGTGAATATCTTGAAAGGTTATTAAATTATGGCCAAGCTTAAGATTAGCAGGACTATTTCCAACGTTCAAGGGGAATAACTGGACAGTTAATACAGGCATGGTTATGGGCCTTTTGTCACGATAACATGTGTAAAAAGTACCTGATGGTTATGAAGTAATAGCCATGTGAAAAAATATTATATGATATTTCAAACTATAAAGGAAACTTAACAATTATTAAATCCAGAGTCAAGGGCCTTGCTTCACGTGTGCTCTTTGTATCCAGCAACATGTGTACAGAACTTAATTATGTGGAAGTCTTGAAAGGTTTTAAAGTTAGGCCAAGTTGAAACTTACAACTTTTACAAACTCTCAAGGGACAAAACATTATTGTACATTATTGTTTATTGTGTCTGGCAACCGGTCTCCCAAGTTTCATTCAAATAACTTGAACACTTTGAGTTACAGCTTTATCGGTTCAAGTTTTTGCACAATGCCCCCAACGACACCAAGGCTTTCTTCAAAGAACAGATTAACTAAAATGAATAGTTGTGTCTTATATAGAACTACAGTTAGCTCCATGGCAGAAATAATGGAAGCTGCACACTAATCAAACTGCTTCAGTTTTGTTCCTGTAGATGTTCTTTTTTCAACCTATGTTTATTGAAAACTTTTGATAATAAAAACACTGATCTCTTTAACATATTTCTCAGAAAACATTGAAACTATGAGAACCTATAGAACGCTCTATGAACTCATTGTAGGATACTTAATATCATCTAAACAATGATGATCTTTGTGGTAATATGTTATAATTGCAGGCTCTGTTGAAGTGATAATTTCATGCATTGCCATACCAAAATGTCCAAATACACTGAATCAGTTGAATACATCAATATCATTTTGCATTCTCATTTTTTACATTACTTCATGTATGTTCATAAGGAAACCATAATAAATACTTTGCTTATATAAGCTATTCAGTTTACATCAAACATTTTAAAACAAAGTACAGCTCCAACATGATTCTTACTGAAGCTAAAAAAAACCCAAACAATGCCTGAAAAAAAATCAATAAAATGTAGCCATAACAAAAACCAACAAAACTAAAGGTTGACAGTCAAAGAGAAGAGCCAGAACTGGAATATGTCAGCTTGGCAGGGCAGCACACATTCCCAGGTGTGTGGCATGCAAAAGTGTGGCAATGATGATACAGAACTCTGGGCAGCTGGCCACAGGTCAACAGTGTAGCAAAGAGAACGCAGGACAGCCCCCACGCCATTATCCGTCCTCCTTCGGGGGTGTGAACCAACCTACAACACAACATAACACAGCAGTATGAGAACCTTGTGTGAGAACCAACTAGGCACAATTCAGTCACTCCTTAATAACATACAGTTTTACAAAATAGCTAGTCCATTGCATAAGGACTTTCAAAAACAGATGAAACTAGGCAGCTTTTAAATAGTTTACTAAATGCTATGCCATCATGTTTAGGGATCATTCATACTGATCAGGGAGCACCACAAGCACATTTAAACATAAGACTGGTCCCTCAGCTGTGACATGGACTTAACTCGAACAATATTTCTGCAATTAAAATGAGCATTGCAACTTATAAATACTAATAATATCTGTCATGTGTTTCCGTTTCGGATAGAAAAATCCGACCCGAGGGGCACCTGCGTTGCCAGGTAACGAGGCTTGCAGAGTAACCGGCAACGCAGCATGCCCGAGGGTCGGATTTTTCTATCCGGAACGGACACACATGATAGATATTTTTTCTAGCATACGTTAAATCACATCGTTTTGTGAAGAAAATACATAAATAACGCATTTTTGTTCATTTCACCAAAAAGCGCATGCGTTGAGGTTTACTGACGTCATGACCTGCAGTAATTTGTATTTACTGCATACGGCAATAAGTTCCTACGATATCACATCTTTTAAGGGTTATTTTGTTTTGTTTTGATACAGATACATTTTTGTCAAGTTAATGTTTATGGAACTTATCTATTGAAATTGCATAATAATGGTTACATAAAGTGCACTATAAAATAAATAAAAAGTATTACGTCACAGCGCGTGACTCATCTGGCATGGGGGGGGGGGGTGCCAGATGGAATTTTCCAGCACGGCTAAATTCACAGGAAATGCCTATCTGGTGTGCTAGAAATGTTTATATAATATGTACCCATTCTGATCATGATCATGCGTCCAATTGTTCAATGTACCGTAAGTATCTTTTACAGCTTCAGGATATGGCCAACATTTCAGTTCTTAACCAGGCATTTCATTAATAATTGAAAATTTAAAAAAGAACATGGCTATGTAGTCTTTAGCTTAGTGAATGACTAGTGCATATATGGTATAAAATCCAAGCATTGAAACACGTAATCAGAATTTTAAGAGAGAAAGCGGAAATATTTGGACTTCCTTGTTGTTGTTTTTTACAGGAAAACAGGAATGTTAGTAATACCTGGAAATATCAGGACTTTTTAGAAAGGTTTAATCTGCTAGAAGGCCAGCTTTCATTTCAGTAATGACAATATTCAATGTACCATACAAAGACAAGTTTTAACAGTACCAGTCTTAAAAGTCTTACCATTTTTCTCATGGATCTGTACAAGTGATTTGAAGGACTGTTGAGCTTTAACTAAACTGTACTGACTCTGCAACAAGAAACAGTATTTGTATAGGACAAGGACATGTGATGGTTGTTTTATTTTGTAGATAAATGTTATGCATCAGTGAACAAACACAATAACACATTTCTAATGTGTGCAATGTTATAAAATATGTTTTTATTTAAAGGCTGAAAGTTAATTGACTATGCATTGTAGAGTCACCCTTCTTTACTACACGTGGCTTACTACATACTTTAAGACTGCCGAATGAGCCATTTACAACACGAGGCTTGTACCTTTGAGGCCCCGAACTGTATGCGTGCCTTTCCCTTGACGAGAGTAGCTGCTATCTGGTAGATGACAGACTCCATGCTGTAGGCACTGCTCCAACCCTTAACACGCGGTCAACACATTACATTACATTTAACAGTTGTACAAGTGCAGGTTATTCAATCTGATCAAGCAATATTATTTGGCACATCATTCATTTGTGAACCAAACAACTATTTATAATGCTACACTAATAACATACATCATTATAAAACCGCTTCTAGGCTTCTTGATTGAGTTGCGCTGCACTCATTTTACATACATGATACCTGTAACTGTACATTCCTAAAATTGTCACCTTTGATTACAGATCCAAAAACAAAACAATTTTGAACACAACAAGGCTTCCTGTTCATCCTTTTGATAACAATAGGAAAGATTTATTTTAGAATTAATGTTAAGTCTTTTGAAAATTAACAGGAACTCCATACATTTGGCATTGTGGCTTGACTGTCAACAATTAGGTTTTCCATTTCTGACACATGAAGGCTGAAAACAAGTCTAAATATGAATCCTGCCACTCCAGAATATTGACAACTTACGTAGGTAGTCAAGTCTAAATATGAATCCTGCCACTCCAGAAAATATTGAACTAATGTACATAGTGTTATGACTACCAACACAACAACATGTTTAACCAGCAACAAACTCTAAACAACAACAACAACAACAACAACAACAACATTTATTTACCAACAGTTTCATAAAAACATAGTTTACTTTAATGAATCTAGGTCTCTAACTATGAAACTAGATTATTATGCACTAAAGTACCAATACTAAATTCCATATACATATGCAGTTGTAGCCAAAATTCAAAGACACCCTGAAGATTTTGAACATTATGAATTTAACAGAATGTTTTAGTCAACTGCCAAATATAAAAAGATTGATAACCATAACCATAAGTTTTATCAACAATAATAAAACAGAATATTTTACAGTCTTCACATGTGTGCATAATTCAATATGAATATCTTGAATGTGATTGCCGAGGCGTGTGTTGATACACAATGATCTTGTTAACAGCAAGGCAATGACAATACATAAAGTTTACCACTTGTAAAAACACAACTCTCTTTTTTGAACGCTGCTTCTAGTGACCCTAATTTTTTACCGCTGAACACCAAAAGTGAAATATATCTTTGATCACTCCGTGAAACATATTACAACCTTACACTAAAACAAACAATTATCCTCTATATATTGACAAGAAATAACAGAAACTGTCACAGGAGTGGCAAATACCCTCAGACAATGCTTAGACACAGAAATTATTTCTTTGACAAGGGGCAATAACATTACTAAACATTGGTGCATTGTACGCAAAGTAGAACTTGACCTGTATTTCAAGACCTTCATGAAACATATGGATAAAAACTATGTGGGGGTATGAAATGCTATTACAAATGCTAAAATGTGTACAGTCTCAAGTTAGGCTTAAATACTCTTGTTTGATGAAATAATCTTAAATTACCCTTTACAGGCCTCTTTATGTAAAAATGGCACAGTTTATAAAATAGGGTCCCATGTAAATTACTTGCCCTACGATGTCTGCTTTAAAATATGATTTCCCACTTTTTGCAAACACTTTTACAAAAAAAAAATGTGAGTGGAAGTGCAAGCAGTGTCACCGAGCTCTGACTTCTTACATCTGTTTTGGGTCGCTATTATAATAACAAAAAAATCTTGAGTTCTGCAAGGAATAAAAATACTTATGGATGATAGAGGTTCCGGGTATCCATAAACATGATTGCACAACTCAAAGTTGCATACTAACATAGTATGAGGGTCAACCCTTGTATAATTATAGATCTATTGAAAACTTTACAACTATACATCAAAATAATTGGCTAAATGAAATAAATTGTTATAAAACTAGCTAAATAGTACCTGTTTAGTGAGCAGTTCCATACAAATAGCTCCTCCCCCTAATACATAGCCTCCTTTTAACACTGGCATTATCACACGCACAAATGGGGGCTCAAACGGAAAATTCTCCTGAAACGCAAATATTTTTTAAATGAAATATACCAAGGGAACGTATTTAACCAGAACAGAAACCAACATTCTGAATAAAGGGTTTACATTGAAACAAACTTTTATCATAATACAATGTGCACAGTTAAAAAAAAGGTAAATTAAAAAATTGTCAAAGTGTGTCTTAATGCTTATAATATAGTATAACAGGGGCCCTCAATCTGTCCATTTGTTGACAAAAATTTCAGCCAATCCGCTTTAAAAATTATTGTTTATTCCCCCAGGACAGTTTAAGTTTCTTATACCGGTACATCAAGTCAAACATGTTGTTCATGACATAATGCAATGATATGGATATAAATATGTTGAACAGCATATACCTATAAAGGCTTAATACCAGAAAAGGTTTTTTAATTGATATGATGCATTTGGTGCATATTTTTGGGGAAACCCCATGCTGCTCAAAGCTCCAACAATCCAAGGATGGTATGAATAATCTATCAATGAAAAACAACCTACCACAAAAACCGCTACAAATCATTGAATGTTTGACAATACTCATAAGACAGGCTTGTTTGCTGGCTCCTAGATACCAAACTGTTAACTATCTGGAACATGTTAACTGAATGCACTTCCACAGGTACAAAAACACAACCTGACTATAGGTGCGATACATAATAGGTAGGAGAGTAGGTTGTGGTTAGAAAGTACATGTTTATCTTGTTGGGGTGCTAACATGTGCGAGTGGGGGAATAATGTTTACCTTATATAAGGTGTATTTCATTTAATGGTTGAAAGTTACCTTAAAGGATGCGGAGAGCAACATATGGTCTCTGTTCTCTTTCTCCTTGTATGTGGTCAGGTCCTGGTACAACAGACTGTCTGGGTCAACCCTGAATCACAATAGTACACATATATGTCAGATTCAAATTTGATTTGTTTTTTAAAACACCTTTTTTCATGCATTATGTATTGATCAATGACATCTAGTTAATGACCAGTTCCCATTTAGTGACAAACAAGCATATCTCAACTGGTTAGAAGCTAATCAACATATCTGCGGTGAACTATTGCCAATTGATCAATAATAAGTTGCACAACCAAAAGCTGAATATTTGGCGATATTATGCTAATTCCAAATATTGCCGGAAAAGGTTGCACAGTCTCAGTGGTTGCCAACCTGTCACAAATGGAACTGGTCATTAAGAGGTGGTATCGCAGTCACAATGTTGGTGTGACTGAGGCTTCACAGGATTTTTTTTTAATACACATGAATACAAGCAACCTTCCTGCTACAATGAATTTGCGAGTCCTTTAAATGTTAAATATTATCACATATATACAACTAATATACTGTATATCATCAAAGCACAACATCTTCTGGCCTTTGGCCAGTAGATTTAAACAAGAGGCCCATGAGGACCTATGCTCTATTGGCATGGGTCTTGTGGTCATTTTCAATCCAGAGCATGTATGTATGGGTAATAGGCAACAAACATATAGCTCACGTTTTGTGTTTGGGTTAGCTGAAAACATTTCACGTTCCACATCTAAGGACAGAAAGTGTTGTAAGCAGATTAGTTGCATGAACTATTTTTTTATGTGCCGAGTAAAGGTCATCTGAGGAAAAAAAAATTGCTTTCAAAACTGTACTCATGGTCAAAATTTCATTTCTGTAGCTTTAAGAATAACTAGAGCTGTCACAGGAGTGATGAATACCCCCAAATGCCGCCTGGACACAGGAATGGCAAACCATTCCTTTGAAAAGAGGCCATAACTCCAAGGTTACTGCACACTGCATCTTCTTTTACATGCATGTATTGTTTTATTTAAATCTGTTGAGTAATTTAAAAGTTACACTGCTGACAAGGAAAACTAGCCTTTCATGAGTTATCGTCCGGAAACCATTTTTCTATTTTTAGTAACAGTGACCTTGACCTTGGCCCCACCAGCCCCAATATCGAACTTGACCTGTATCTTCTGATGTTACACCTGTGTACCAAAAATTGTTCAAATCTGTCTAGCCTTTAATGAGTTATCGTCCGGAAACCGTTTTTCTATTTTTAGTAACAGTGACCTTGACCTTGGCCCCACCAGCCCCAATATCGAACTTGACCTGTATCTTCTGATGTTACACCTGTGTACCAACAATTGTTCAAATCTGTCAAGCCTTTCATGAGTTATCGTCCGGAAACCGTTTTTCTATTTTTAGTAACAGTGACCTTGACCTTGGCCCCACCAGCCCCAATATCTAACTTGACCTGTATCTTCTGATGTTACACCTGTGTACCAAAAATTTTCCAAATCTGTCTAGCCTTTCATGAGTTATAGTCCGGAAACCGTTTTTCTATTTTAAGTAACAGTGACCTTGACCTTGGCCCCACCAGCCCCAATATCGAACTTGACCTGTATCTTCTGATGTTACACCTGTGTACCAAAAATTTTCCAAATCTGTCTAGCATTTCATGAGTTATAGTCCGGAAACCGTTTTTCTATTTTAAGTAACAGTGACCTTGACCTTAGCCCCACCAGCCCCAATATCGAACTTGACCTGTATCTTCTGATGTTACACCTGTGTACCAAAAATTTTTCAAACTGTCTAGCCTTTCATGAGTTATCGTCCGGAAACCATGAAAACCGACAGACGACAGACAGACCGACTGACAAGCTCACTCCTATATACCCCCTCAAACTTCGTTTGTGGGGGTATAAAAAAGTAAGTCAAAAGGGTAAGGGCCAGCTTTTGCCCAAGGGGCATAATTTTTACTGTTTTGCTAGACTGTCATCATATGATGCTCCACAACAAATATCAAAGGTATAGCCTTGTGGTTTGAAACAAGAAGATTTTGAAAATATTTCTTAAATAAGTCTCTAGGAAACTTGTGACCCGGGGCAGTGCCAGTTTTGACCCCAGGTACATAATTTGAAAAACCATTGTAGTGGACCACTAAATTAAGCCTTATTAAAAATAGCAAGGGTCTGCATAGCTGTTTCAGATAAAAAGATTTTCAAACATTTCCAAATTTAAGTATACCAAACCTGTGAACCCGGGGGCGTGGCAAACATTCACAAGCAATTGTGACTTCACATGTAAACTTGGCTAAAAATAGACTTCGCTCATTTAGACTTGGCTAAAAATAGACTTAGCTAAACATAGAATTTTCATATACTTTCAAGGCCCATAATCTAGGCATGCATGGGTGGATCAGGCTAGTTTTCTAAAAGAACCGAGCTCTAATGGATATCTTAATACTGTACAAGTTTCATCCAGATACAATCAAAACTAAAGACTGTATCGTGTTCACAAGCAATTGTTTACAGATGCATCGATACTTTCAAGGCCCATAATCCAGGCATGTATGGGCAGATCGGCTGGTTTTCGAAAGGAACCGAGCTCTAATGGATATCTAAATACTGTACAAGTTTCATCGAGATACAATCAAAACTGAAGACTGTGTCGTGTTCACAAGCAATTATTTACAGACGCACGGGCGCACATACTACGTACACATTACCATCAATAAACAATGTAAGCCTTTGGCCAGTAGAGCTAAAAACAACATGCAAACAATATAGAAACAGGAAAAATGTAATGTTAGGGAAGAAAATGAATCCTTACTTTTTCAACCGTATATGCCATTCGTACAAACTGTCATTGACTAGTTCAACATTAAATACACCTGAAAAGAGAAAAGGGTTTAATATAATGAACAAAAGTAAATTACCCAAAGAACTGACCTTCATTGTTTGCAGAATCATATGGTTAGTGTTTTTTTTGAAAAATTGTTTTCCTGTATGTCAATCAGGAGACAAACACACTAAGACCAGTGATCAAAATTAGGATTTTAAACAGCAAGCCTAATAAAGCTCGAAATCTTGAAATTTGAATTGGCTCAAAAAGAAATGATCAAGCCCGAAAAACCTTAAGAAACTGAAAAAAAAAACCATAAGCTATATTTAAAAAGAAGAAAATGAATCAAGTTTTTTTAAAGCTAAAAGGATCTAACCCAAAATTTGGAAAAAATCTTCAATTTTGGAGTTTCCATGTGAAGTAACTCTTATATGAAAACACCTACAAAATGGTAAAATTTAGGTAAATAACTATTAACTGTTTTAAGTACTGTTTAAATGCCTGTCAACATGTACATTCTCTCTTTTCAAAACGCTTAAAAAAATGGAATTAAAAATCTTTCTCTTATGATTGGGGAAAAAATAAAACTACAGTACATTGCATATAACAAGAGGCCCAAAAGGGCCTATGCTCTACTGGCATGGCTCTTGTGGTCATTTTCAATCCAGAGCATGTACGTTTGAGTAATAGGCAACAAATATATAGTTCACGTTTTGTGTTTGGGCTAGCTGAAAACATTGCACGTTCCACATCTAAGGACAGAAAGTGTTGTAAGCAGATTAGTTGCATGAACTATTTTTAGCTCTACTGGCCAAAGGCCAGAAGAGCTTATGCGATGGTAATGTGTATGTAGTATGTGCATCCGTGCGGTCGTGCGTCTGTAAACAATTGCTTGTGAACACCATACAGTCTTCAGTTTTGATCACAGGGGTTTCTCTCGAAAAAAGTTTTTCGAGAGAAACCCCTGTGGTTTTGATTGAATCTCGATGAAACTTGTACAGTATCTAGATATCCATTAGAGCTCGGTTCCTTTCGAAAACCAGCCAGATCCGCCCATGCATGCCTAGATTATGGCCCTTGATAGTATAAAACAAGAGTGACACTCACAAAATACGCCCATCAATAATTTCTTGGATTCTAAGACAACTTACTGTCACATTGGCCCTTTGAGAAGCAAGCTTTTCAAGAAGCAAATGATTTGGCACAATATGGCATTAACAGTAGAAATTTTTTATTTTAATTCGAAGTTAGAGAGTAGACAAAGCTTAAATGGCAAGGGCAGTAATCCTGAAGTGCTTCGGGGCATTTGGCTGATTATCATACTTGACCGATTTATTTTACCAACAAATATTTTCAGCAAGTTTGGTGAAGATCAGATGATAACTGTTCAAATTAGACAGTGGACAAAGCAAAAATGGCAAATTTTGACCAATTCAGGGGACAATAATCCTGAAGAGCCTGGCTGGTTATAGAACTTTGCCAAGAATATATACCAACAAACATTTATAGTAGCAAGTTTGGTGAAATTCGGATAAAAACTGTTCAAGTTTGAGAGTAGACAAAGCTAAAATGGCCAATTTTGATAAATTCAGGGGGCCATAACTCTGGAGTGCCTAAAGCGATTAGGCTGGTTAACGAACTTGACCGAGATATTTCACCAACAAACACTTTCATGAAGTTTGGTGGAAATTGGATGAGAAATGTTCAAGTTAGAGAGCGGACAAAGCTAAAATGGACAATTTTGACAAATTCAGGGGGCCATAACTCTGGAGTGCCTAAAGCGATTTGGCTGGTTATTGAACTTGACCGAGATATTTCACCAACAAACACTTTCATGACGTTTGGTGGAAATTGGATGAGAAATGATCAAGTTAGAGAGCGGACAAAGCTAAAATGGCCAATTTTGACAAATTCAGGGGGCCATAACTCTGGAGTGCCTAACGCGATTTGGCTGGTTATTGAACTTGACCGAGATATTTCACCAACAAACACTTTCATGATGTTTGGTGGAAATTGGATGAGAAATGATCAAGTTAGAGAGCGGACAAAGCTAAAATGGCCAATTTTGACAAATTCAGGGGGCCATAACTCTGGAGTGCCTAAAGCGATTTGGCTGGTTATCGAACTTGACCTAGATATTTCACCAACAAACACTTTCATGAAGTTTGGTGGAAATTGGATGAGAAATGTTCAAGTTAGAGAGCGGACAACATTGTGGAGCCGCCTGCCTGCCGCCTGCCCGCCATGGGTGTTCCCATAATACGGCCATCGTAAGATAGGCGTATAAAAATGCTATTGTGTATACAATTGGTTGTGAACACGATACAGTCTTCAGTTTTGATTGTATCTTGATGAAACTTGTACAGTATCTAGATATCAATTAGAGCTCGGTTCCTTTCGAAAACCAGCAAGATCCCCCATGAATGCCTAGATTATGGGCCATGAAAGTTTTAAAGAAATGCTTTCTATTTTTAGCCAGGCCTGCATGAGCGAATTCTATTTTTAGCCAAGTTTACATGTATATGTAAATTCAAGTCTAGAGTTAAGGGAGACAATTTGCAAGTCTAGGATTTTGAGAGACAATTTGCTTTTTGCTTCTGCAGTTGATTTTGTGAATTACTCTGCCTTGTTCTTGTTGAAAGCCAAAAGGCCATTTTTTAGCTTTAAGTTCTTTAGTTTGCGCATTCATCTTAACAAAATTGGTTGTGAATGTTTAAGTTATGCACCTGGTGTCATTACTGGCCACACCCAGGGTTCACAGGTTTGGTAAACATAAATCTGGAAAGGTTTGAAAATCTTTTTGTGTGTTCGTGCATCTATCTCAGCACAATTGATTGTGAATGTTTGTTCAAATTGATCAATGTTGTCCTAGGATGCCCTTGACTTTGACTTTTTGACCAACTTTTTTTAACTTTTAAAACTACAGAAATTTTTACTATGAGTACAGTTTTGAAAGCTTTTTTTTTGTCAGATGACTTTTACTTGGCACATATTAAAATAGTTCATGCAACTAATCTGCTTACAATACTTTCTGGGCTCAGATGTTGAACGTGCTACTTTTTCAGGTAAACCAAACTCAAAACACAAACTATATGTCTGTTACCTTTTACCCATACATACATGCTCTGGATTGATATGACCACAAAAGCCATGCCAGTAGAGCATAGGCCCTTTTGGGCCTCTTGTTTTATGTGCCGAGTAAAGGTCGTCTGAGGAAAAAAAAATATTTGCTTTCAAAACTGTACTCATCGTCAAAATTTCATTTCTGTAGCTTTAAAAATAAAGTCGGTCAAAGATCAAAGTCAAGGACATCTGAGGACAACATTAATGCTTGTTTGCAAAACTGTTTACATGGTCAAAATTTCATTACTGTAGCTTTAAAAATTAATAAGTAAGTCAAAAGGGGTGGGGCCAACTTTTGCCCAAGGGGCATTATTTCAAATGTTTTCAATTGCATCATATGATGCTCCACAACAAATATCAAACGTATGGGCCTTGTGGGGGGGAGCAATTGTGACTTTACATGTAAACTTGGCTATAAATAGACTTCGCTTAAAATAGCATTTTTTATACCTTCAAGACCCATAATCCAGGCATGCATGGGCAGATCTGGCTGTTTTTCAAAAGCAGGGGTCGACACTAACCATTTTTCCAAGGGATCCCGAAGGGACACCAACATTTGAAATAAGGTGTCCCTTCCTGAAATTAGGAGTCCCTTCCACTTTTTACATTTTTTTCATTGTTGAGCCTGTTTTAATATTAAATTCAACATCCTTTTACTTTTCAATTTGTAATACAAGTATACACCACCATATTATACATGTTTTCAGCAGCATGTAATGACAGGTTAGTAGCACTGAATGGCAGTGAGGTATATTTTGGTCTCTAAGTTGGTAGATTGGGTTCAAAAGCGGGAGAATGTCTAAGTCCCTTATGTTTTCAGTCAAAAACAGAGATGGATACAATGTAAACAAAAACTTGATGTTGTTACTATTTTTAGATTTTTGGAAAATACGCATAAAATACATCATGGTTCAGGGTCTTGTCAAATGTCAGTGCTTTTCATTAAGAAACTGTAGGAATATTACATCTGGCTTGTGAAAACTCCAATTTATATTTAGTAGAGCTGTTGATAAATCAATCAGACTGCCCAACAGTCGTAGTGCATACTGGAAGAGCAGACGACCAAAAATTGTGTATACATGTTAATTTTGGCGCCAATAAGTCATAAATTTTTATAAATTGATTGAATTAATGAATAAAACCATGCAAATTTTATATCTATTATTTTTTTATCAAAGCATAAAATATATGTCTTTAAAATTAACAATGAATATTGATAAGTTGAATGCCAATTAACACAGAATGCTGAATGTAGGATGCTGTTCTTTTGTGTCGTAAATGTTACTGTAAATACTCAAAGGTCGTATCATATTATATAAAAGGTATCACCAGAGTTGGCATCTTTTTGGGCGGTTCTGTCACATAAGCAAAACAATTCCACATAAGTATTTTACCGATAATAAATCTCTGTCAGCTCTGACCTTGTTTAAAATGTAAACAACAGAACAGAAGCGTTAACCTGCATGCGCCTTGTGAAATGACCTGTTTATTTATAGATTCATGAGGTAACTATAGTCAAATAGTCAGCTATACTTTCGCTTTGATGAGTCCGATAATGATAATTAATAATATTGTTTTGACATGTGCTGTCAAGAAATTTAGGGGAGCCCGAATTTAGGTAATAAATTAATTAATTGCTACTTATTTATTGATATTTAGCGTTTATCAGTCAAAAATTTAAGTGTCCCGACGGAATACCGGACTTCGAAGTTCAGGTGTCCCTCCTGAAAAATTGGTGTCCTCGGGATCCCGGGACCCCGTTAGTGTCGAACACTGAAAAGGAACCCAGTTCTAATGGATATCTAAATACTGTACAAGTTTCATCAAGATACAATCAAAACTGAAGACTATATCATGTTCATAAGCAATTGTTTACAGACAAACTGATTTTTTAATACTTTCAAGGCCCATAATCTAGGCATGCATGGGCGGATCCGGCTGGTTTTCCAAAGAAACAAGCTCTAATGGATATCTAAATATTGTACAAGTTTCATCGAGATGCAATCAAAACTGAAGACTGTATCGTGTTCGCAAGCTAGTGTTTACACAATAGCATTTTTTTATACTATCAAGGGCCATAATCTAGGCATGCATGGGCGGATCTGGCTGGTTTCGAAAGGAACCGAGCTCTAGTGGATATCTAAATACTGTACACGTTTCATCGAGATACAATCAAAACTGAAGACTGTATCGTGTTCACAAGCTAGTGTTTACACAATAGCATTTTTTTATATTATCAAGGGCCATAATCTAAGCATGCATGGGCGGATCTGGCTGGTTTTCGAAAGTAACCGAGCTCTTATGGAAATCTAGATACTGTACAAGTTTCATCGAGATACAATCAAAAATGAAGACTGTATCGTGTTCACAACCAATTGTTGACACAATAGCATTTTTTTATACTATCAAGGGCCATAATCTTGGCATGCATGGGCGGATCTGGCTGGTTTTCGAAAGGAACCGAGCTCTAATGGATATCTAGATACTGTACAAGTTTTATCGAGATACAATCAAAACTGAACACTGTATCATGTTCACAAGCAATTGTTTACAGACGCATGGACGCACGGATGCACATACTACGTACACATTACCATCGAATAAGCTCTTCTGGCATTTGGCCAGTAGAGCTAAAAACAGAAACATTTCATTATGACAACACAATATTGTTGAAAACGAAAGTTCAAAAACTTCAATTGCCACTTTAAACAAAAAATCATTGTGCAATAGGGAATAAATCCCAAAGAACGGAGCAATTACGAATGCCTTTCGCCAATTTCCTTCGTAAAATAAGTTGCCATTCAGGGAAAACATAACTGTTTGGACTTTGCAATCTTATTATAAAATTAGCAGATCGTAAACCAAAGACCGACTGATTCCTGAAAATTATTGCGAATAATCATGACTATGATCCTACATGGGAATCCCTTCGAGGCATTCCAAATAGAAAGAAAATCATGTTTAAATTATTGTAAAATGGCAACTGACAAAAAACATTCACAAAACTTCAAGTACAAAAATGGATACAATAGGAATTGTATTCCCAGTCAAGTCAACACCCCCTTAAGACTTGCATTATCATATAATGAACAACAATAATGCGGGCTTGTGCTTATATTGACCACTGTCATACCATATGACAACTTTTCTTCCCGGTGAAGATAGCTACAAATATTGAAATGTACACTGATGTACACTGATTTCACAAAGAATTGACTGTACCTTTCTTATAGCTCTCTGATCTGTAAATCTCTCTGAGTTCCTTCATCAGTCTGTCTGTGGCCTGCACAGACCCTGATATGGAGCCCTGAAACACCCACATGGCTTTATTTATGAGCAGTGAAGCTTTCCTTAACTGGACATGTTAGATGGAAAGGTATTATTTATTTATTTCAAATCAAGAAATATTTTTTTTGGCAATCTTTTTATAATTTTTTATAAACCAGAATTAGTGGATTAATATGTTGCCTGCTTGGACCACCAACTTTTTCGAATTGTAATAAATTAAACCAGCATTAATTATCAGTACAACTAGATTAATTGTTTTACTATTGAACTTGATGAAGTTATTTAAATCCTATAATGTATTATAAAATTCAAACGCGAAGGACACATATAATGTAATATATGTAGAGATGGTCAAATATGAAAATTCAAGGCTAATAACTCCAAATTGAATGATGCAATCTGACAGGCCATCAAACTGCGAAATATTCTATGCATTTAAACGTTGCTTATTGGTAACAGTTTGATATGAAATTACCAAGGAAGAGAAAAGACAAATTAAAATTTTGACAAATCAAGATCCAAAACTCCAGACTTAATTATGTGATCTGGATGTTTAAAGCCAAAATGAAAGAGTGACACTGTGGATGACAATGTCGCCAGAAAACATGACCAATACATGTTTGTCATGCTGTGCAAGTGACAATTATAAAACACCGGTATATACATCCTATGAAAATAAGAGTTGAATTATTCTTCAAACATTCCACATGGCCATACTAGGAAGTAATTTGTAGGATTTTTCTTTCTTTTTTTGGGAGGGGTGAGAATGACAAGTCTGCATATACCTGGAGGTACTCATCCCGCTGTGACTGTTTCAGCCTCTCAAGGACGGCAAGGTTCTCTGTGTCTATCCCATCTACCTCCTCTCGAGCCTTCCCTTCACTGAAACATAACAGATGTGATTGTCAATCATACAGCAGTCTGGTCAAAGGGAAGCAACTCTCACTCTCACCAAGAGATAACACACTAAAGTAGAGGGAACTTCATATGAACAATTAATTCAGGTTGAAATAGGAGAATCTTGAAAGTGCACAGGTGACCATTTGCAATAAACATGTATGTGTATACCAGTAATTTGTGCATTGTTCTGGTGAAGTCATTCATCACAAATGTTGGGTATATTCTAAAAATTGGCATCAAAGGGACTAGACACCAGATAATACAAATGCCAGAAAAAAAGAATATTGTCAAAAACTTACCTAAAATTGATATCTTTGTTTACAACACATTGAAGCTTACTTACTGATTTTATCACATCGCTTACAACACGTGTATCATTTACGATTTTGGGTTTTAATACCACGTAAATCCCTGTTTTATTAAAAATAGTGTCGGTATATGTATCCTTATTAATCACGTGACTTACACATGCTAAATATACACTTGCTATAAACGGGGGAACCATTATTCACTGTATTTAAACAGGTTAACTAAAAATACTCATTTAATCATGTAAAATGATGTGTTATCGGCCTCATACAAGCTCATATTGACAATTCTATTTTTGCTTTGAGGAAATAATGACTAGACCCTTCAATAGATTACAAAGTCATATATATTTATTTCAACCAGGTTAACTGGAAAGACTAGCTAGGACAAGCGATCAATAAAATCAAATCAAAATATTTGATTATGTGTAAGTGAGCGTACTTTGGTGTGTCCTCTTCCATGTCATAGTGAAGTTCATCCTCCTCCTCACTCTCGGAGCTCTGATCCACCGAAATCATACCCTGAAATATATACACAACACTGTCGTAAAAGCCAATGTAAGAATAAAACATCATAAATGTAACTATTTATTTTTTCATTAAAAATTTCACAACAACAAAGGACAGGTTTATAAAATGGTCCATGTACAACTTTATGTTTCCACATTATAATGGTTGAATGATCTTGATTTTATATCGGAGACAAATACAAAACAGTACTGTTGTTGGGTTTTTAAAAATGTTTGGCAATAAATATTGAGCTAATGGTAATCCAAACAGATTTTCCTCCTTTAAATGAATGGAGCCTAAATCTGTGAATTTATCATAGTATATTTCAAACAAAGAAAAATCCCTTAAGAGCATGGATTTGCAGAATTTGAACAGAATAAGACAGCGTGTAAAAGTATCTGAAAAAGATTAACTCGTTTACTTTATGTTGTTTCTTAAGATAGTAAATACGAAAAATTTCTACTTTGCAGTGTCAACATTTATGCATAGACATGTGTAAGTTGCTGCTGAACATTTAAAGGGTTGTTACCCTCTCATCAAGTCTTTCATCAAGACGGAGCAGCTCTTCTGGCGTGGCGATGTTAGACAGGTCACACAGGTCCTGGACCAGCATTCGCACCTGCTGCAGGATCTAAAAACACATGAAGAGTTGGTACTTGCTGTTACACAAATAGGCAACTTTTTAATATCTGTATATGAGTACAAATATTTAATGTATTGCCGCACAGCAACAGAAGGAAGAGAAACTCTTACACATTTCAGTATAAGTCCATGATCCATAAAATAATTGGGTCCACAGTAGATTTAACTGCCTTTGTAGAACATTTTGTTTAACAAACAGAACTTGGAATTAATGAACTTTATTAGCACAGAGAAACTGAAAAAAACAACAACATTTATTATGTCACTAAATAATAGAATTGTAATGACTAATATAAATACATTGTTTTTGTTTTCTGTTTGGTTGGACAGCTTTTCCACAGCTGCAGTGGCTATCACATTGTCATCATCACAGAACCATATGGGGGATGTTTGTGGGTATGTCTCCTGCAAATAAGATAAAAAACAAACCATTTACTACTTGGACAGTGCCTAGTTCTATACAGTGTCTAAACAATTGGACAAATAGCCAAAGTGTCTGATTGTTCAGGCACCGTCCAGTCATAAAAAGTAATTACTGTACACAATGAAGTTATCTTTAGTACAAAGTTCATAATTAAATACAACAAAATTCCTTGAACAAGACATACTTGTTATTTTGTGTGAGAATCTTTAAAATGGAATGACAAATCAATTTCCATTGAAACAATGGAAACTAACTGACAAGCCCAGAAGCCTAAAGTTCTAACAAAATTGGTATAAATTGTAATTCATAAAATTTTCCCAACTGTTCAGATAATTTCGACCCAAGTCAAATACAAGTATTTGTGATGTCTTAAATAACAGTTTGGCAGAAATCTAGATGTAGCGTTAAATTAAATATGCCAATTTTTCTCACATCAATAAAGTTGGCATTGAGCTGCTTTTATAATAACAGAAATAAGAAGTGGCGCCATGGGATGTGGGGTGCCACAGTGGCCATGTTCATCAGAAATGCCAGTCTATATTTATCCCAATTCAATGATTTACGTGACTTTCTCCCAAAATTGAGGTTTAAAAAGGACTGGAACCAACCGGTTGGCTAGTTTAGTTGGTAATGCGGTATGTTTGTCATGGTATTGAACCCTAGAGACTTTTCATCGAACTGGGTATCAGGGTTCCCCCTGGGTTCTAAAAAGTTGTCGCCACTTTTTCGCGGGGGGTTAAGGGGGCCGCGATAGGCCCCCTTACGGGTCCAGGGCAGCGCCCTTGTGGGGGCCAAGTGGGCGAAGCCCCCTGAAGCTCATGGGGTTTAAGCATTTTAAGAGCAATAAATTGCATTTAATTAGCACATTGTCGTGCAAATCATAACATTTTGTTGTACATGAAGCACAAGATATTAATAGCAAATTGTTATTCTGTTGACAAAATTCATTGTATATGGACTAGTATATAAATAAAAAAATATTGCAAAAAATGTGACATAAACATCAATATGTTGATTTCAGTCTAATGCCTGCATACAATAAAAGAATACATTTGTGAAATTATGAGATAAATTTAAAATAAATGGAAACTCAAAGAAATATACATTGTCAAACTAGGGCCATAACTTTCCTAATAGAAATTTGTCTACCTACTCTTTACTCCAGCCAACATATTAGAAGCCTTATCAAATGGTGTTTAATCCTATTTATTTGATTTCTGTTAATCTTTTTGACACTTTTTGAACTCTTAGAATGCTGCATTTATAGCAATATTACAAATTGCGACAAAACCGAAAGCAAGTCTATTTTTAGCGCGTAAACGTCATTACGAAATTTGCATATCACGTGACTTTCCGACAACATAAAATTCTATGATTTGCATATTTAAAACTAACACGATAATTACGCAACAACAAGGCTGTTGAGCTAAATATTAAAATTGTTTGCTAATAAGAGACATAACAGTTAAAGGATGTCATTGTTTATCCGTGAAAGCAATAAAATTCTGCAATAATTAGCGAGGTGTTGACTGGGCCGTGACTGCTTGCCCTAATTATCGGATTAATTTTTGTTGTCGCACCAGCAGACGCGCTTGATTTATGACAGTGACAGAATCGATTATCATGCAGGCCGCATGGTCACCACTTACGTCATTTTAAGAAAATATTTTAGAAAAAAATCGTTGTCGCCATAAATTCGCCAAATTTGAAAAGTTGTCGCCACTTTTGCGATTTTGTCGCAAATGGCGACAATGGCGATCGCCAGCGGGAACCCTGGGGTATTTGATATTACCAATTTATTTTTCTGGGGTACTACCTTAATAAGATTTTTTTCTTTAATGTAGTGAATGGAAGCAAACCAAAGCAAACTGGGTGAAAGATGACAACTGTGAGCTCCCTATCTGATAAAATATGTTTATAAATTTTCATACTAGAATGGTAATGACGTGAGTAAAAAGGCTTTACAAATAGTAGGAATGTATATCTCTATGTAAACATAAGTGAAGAAAACAATCCTCCAGAACATTTACCACACATCACATGACAAAATTGGCTGATTTCCATTCAAACGCTTGTTTTTTTTTAACTAAGACTAACATAACTTATCAAGCATCTGGATTGTTTATATTAACACCTTTGAGGTACCTTTTGGTGGAAATAATTTGAAATAAACTCAGACCAACATATAAAAATCATTTTGTGTTCATTTAAGTCGACTTGAAAAAAAATCCATTTAAGTTTTCCATTATTTTAATTGCGTAATTTCTGTGCTGATCTGAAACTCTGTATTAAACAAAAGCCGGTTATTTTTAACTCAATGGATCTTACAGTTATGTTGGCGTGGATCTTGAAAGTTTCATTGCTGGCATCAACAAATTCACAAGTCACTTCATCAACTGAAGCAGACAGAATTCTAAACCTTGCATTTTCAGGGGTAAAAATGGATTCAAGGATTTTTATATCCTGTTTTAATGCTTGTAGACAAGCCATTGGAAGGAAAATGATTCATCAAGTTACTATAAGAAGAAAAATGTCACAGAAACTGGGATTTTTTTATAAAGAATACTGCGATGTTATGTTTCCTCCATTATTGCAAATTTACTTCCTCTTGCGCATGCGTATCCGAACCGAAAGTAAGTTTTTGGTTACACAACACCATAAAAACTTTATATACGGTATTCACTAGAGTACGAACATCACGAAATGTCACGAAAATGAAGGAAATCTGACGAAAAGCAAACAAAAGATAAGGAAATCTCAGTGTAAGCAAGGCAATCTCACTAATTCATTTTTAGAAATAAACTTATATATATGAAGACATGAAGAATAAAAATGCTAAAACATGGGAAGAATATAGAAAAAGTAGAAATTATGTTAATAAGCTTAAACGCATATCAATAAACAAAATTTTACTTTCAGGAAAGATGTTTAGGTGGATGTAAGAACAGAGATTTCTGGTCAAAAATTAAACCCTATATGTCAAAAAAATAAAAAAGCAATCAGTCCAAAATTATTTTAAACAATAACGAAAATATTATTTCAGACAGCACTGAAGTCGCAGAAGTTTTCAATGAGTTCTATGCAAATGTTGCCAAAGATATTGGTAAAGATGTCGTTTTTAATGAGGCTAATCACCCCAGCACTAGTAAAATCTTAGAACAAAACATTACACCCAGCTCCTTCAATTTTATTCATGTTAAGGGCAATCAACAGTAAAAATTAAGTTTAAGGTAAAAAAAGGTACAGGTGTTGATAAAATATCAATTAAACTACTTCAGCTAGGATCACAATCATTAGCCCCATTTTATACTGATTTTATAAATAGCTCTATAGACAATGGCAATTTTCCAGATCGCCTAAAGCAAGCTCGGGTTATTCCAATTTTATTCAAGAAAAATGATCCTCTACAAAAAGTCTAATTACAGGCCTGTCAGTATTTTGCCTGCACCCTCAAAAATAAAAAATAAATAAAAAAAAAAGTTTTAGCCGAGCAACTATCTGAGTATTTCGAACCTATTTTTAATAAATTTCTTTGCGCATTTAGAAAAGGCCATGGTTGTCAGACCCCCCTTTTAAAATTAGTTGATGACTGGAAGTCCGCTCTGGATTCAAAACAATATATGTTGCTGCTGTCCTTATATGGACCTGTCAAAGGCTTTTGACTGTCTGCCCCATGATATACTACTTTGCAAACTTAAATGTTATGGTCTGTCTGCCAACTCACTGAACATACTAATGTTTGTTCATCCTATCTTAATCAGAGAAAACAGCAAATCAAAATAGGTCACATTACAAGTAGCTGGGCTGAGATAACCAAAGGTGTGCCACAGGGCTCGATCCTTGGTTCTTTACTTTTTAACATATTTCTCAATGACATCTTCTATTTCATCAAACAAGGATCCCTCTACAACTACTCTGATGACAACACCCTTTCTTTTAGCACATTTAACTTCGATACTCTGATATCAGTCCTTGAAAACGAAAGTAATGTTCTTATCAACTGGTTCTCTGTTAATTGCATGCAGGCAAACCCTGACAAGTTTCCGGCTATCGCCATAGGCACTAAAACGCACTCTAAAAAGCCCAAGCTTAGTATTAAAAATGCCAATATTGAATGTGATGAAGTGGTAAAACTTCTTGGAGTCAACTTAGATTTTGCCCTTACCTTTGAAAACCATATTAGCATCATATGTAGTAAAGCTGCACAACAACTCAATATATTGAAAAGATTAGGCAGAAATTTGTGTAGATTAAGCCGCTTAACTATTTTTCACTTTTTTATCTTATCCAATTTCAACTTCTGTCCGTTAACTTGGCACTTCTGTTCAAATAAAAGCACAAACAAGTTTGAAAAAATACAAGAAAGAGCCCTTCGTTTTGTAAATGATGACTACTCCAGTACATATGAACAACTTCTAAATAGAGCAAAACTTCCTAGCTTGTATATCCGAAGAACTAGAGCAATGGCTAAAGAAACTTTTAAAATCTTGAATAATATTGCCCCACCTGTATTAAATTATTTAATTAAAGTGCATGATGCCGGTTATAATTTTAGGTATACAAACTTACTTGAAGTTCCCAGAGTAACAACAACTAGTTTTTTTTATTTTTCTTTGTCTTAAGTGTCTTTTAGGCCTTTGGTCTAGAGCAGCAGATCTTTCACAGGTTTAACCTCTTTTACTTGCTTTTGTTATGTGATATGTGCTTTATTTAACATTGCTCAAAATTATTTTACAGCTTTCTTACCATGACATTGTGTTTCAACATGTATACTATTGTTATAGTCGGTTCATAAGCGCTTGTCGCTTATGTTATTTTGTTATTCTGACTTGCCGACTTAAAATAAAAGTTATCTTATCTTATCTTATCTTATCTTAAGGCCAATTTTCTTGACCATGATGTCAAATTTTTGTGTTACAGATACAAAATTAGATACAAAACATTTCAGACGATTATCTTAAGATATAAGTTAGATCTAACACTTTTTTTGCGAATTTCATTCAACACATATACTAAAACAACAATGTAATAATACATGAAATGCATTAAATCATTATAGTATGCCAAGATATTCGGCATAACTATTCAAACATCTGATTCAGACTTTAGGCTTTTTATAGTATGAGAATAGTCCAAATAATTATACGTTGACGGATCTTTTTTACGATTTTTGATATGGCAAATCCTTCACGTACAAATTGTTTTGTATCAAAAGTGGGTAGTTATTCCGATCGGGAATCCGGGTTGAAGCATATTGCTTCAATAAAATATCATAAAAACAAGAAATATTACCAGATAATAATGTTTAACTGTGTACTGTACAAGAATAAGCTTGGGACATTGATAGACGACAATGTTAAAGCGTGTACTGTTCAAGAATAAGCCACAGACATTGATAGAAGACAATGTTTAAGTATGAATTGTACAAAAATAAGCTTAGGCCATTGGTATACGACAATGTTTAAGTGTGTCACTGTTAACGAATAAGCTAATAAATCCATTGCAAGACGACAATGTTTATATAAGTGTGTACTGTTCAAGAATGCATTTGGGACATTGATAGACGACAATGTTTAAGTGAGTACTGTTCAAGAATAAGATTGGGACATTGAAAGACGAGAATGTTTAAATGTGTACCGTACAAGAATAAGAATGGGACATTGATAGACGCCAATGTTTAAGTGTGAACTGTACACGAATAAGATTAGTACATTTGACACACGACAATGTTTAAGTGTGTAGTGAACAAGGATAAGATTGGGACATTGACAGACGAGAGTGTTTAAGTGTGAAAGACGACAATGTTAAAGTGCGCACTGTACACGAAAAAGCTTGGGGCATTGATAAACGACAATGTTTAAGTGTGTTCTGTACACGAATAAGCTAAGGGTATTGAGAAAGGATAATGTTTAAGTGTGAACGGTACAAGTATTAGCTTGGGACATTGATAGACGACAATCTTTAAGTGTGTACTTTTCAAGAATAAGATTGGGACATTGATAGACGACAATGTTTAAGTGAGTGACTGTTCAAGAATACGATTGGGACATTGAAAGACAAGAATGTTTAAATGTGTACTGTACAAGAATAAGAATGGGACATTGAAAGACGCCAATGTTTAAGTGTGAACTGTACACGAATAAGCTAAGGTCATTGATAGACGACAATGTTTAAGTGTGTACTGTACAATAATAAGCTTGGGACATTTGATAGACAACAATGTTTAACTGTGTGCTGTACAAAAAAAAGCTTGGGACATTTATAGACGACAATGTTTAAGTATATACTGTTCAAAAATAAGCTAGGGACATTGATAGACGACAATTTTTAACTGTGTACTGTTCAAAAATAAGCTAGGGACATTGATAGACGACGATGTTTAAGCGTGTACTGTTCAAGAATAAGCCACGGACATTGATATAAGACAATGTTTAAGTATGTATTGTACAAACATAAGCTATTAAAGGCCATTGATATACGACAATGTTAAAGGGTGTCACTGTCACGAATATGCTAAATCTATTGATAGACGACAATGTTTAAGTGTGTACCGTTCAAGAATGAGTTTGGGACATTGATAGACGACAATGTTTAAGTGTGTACCGTTCAAGAATGAGTTTGGGACATTGATAGACGACAATGTTTAAGCGTGTACCGTACAAGAATATGAATGAGACATTGATAGACGACAATGTTTAAGTGTGAACTGTACACGAATAAGCTGAGGTCATTGATAGACGACAATGTTTAAGTGTGTACTGTACAAGAATAAAATTTGGACATTTGATTGACGACAATGTTTAAGTGTGTAGTGTACAAGGATAAGATTGGGACATTGATAGACGAGAATGTTTAAGTGTGTACTGTTCAAGAATAACCTAGGGACATTGAAAGACGACAATGTTAAAGTGCGCATTGTACAAGAAAAAGCTTGGGACATTGATAGACGACAATGTTTAAGTGTGTAGTGTACAATAATAACCTAGGGACATTGAAAGACGACAATGTTAAAGTGCGCACTGTTCAAGAAAAAGCTTAGGGCATTGATAGACGACAATGTTTAAGTGTGTCACTGTACACGGATAAGCTAATTAATCCATTAAAAGACGACAATGTTTAAGTGTGTACTGTTCAAGAATGAGTTTGGGACATTGATAGACGACAATGTTTAAGTGAGTGACTGTTCAAGAATAAGATTGGGACATTGAAAGACAAGAATGTTTAAATGTGTACTGTACAAGAATAAGAATGGGACATTGAAAGACGCCAATGTTTAAGTGTGAACTGTACACGAATAAGCTAAGGTCATGGATAGACGACAATGTTTAAGTGTGTACTGTACAATAATAAGTTTGGGACATTGATAGATGACAATGTTTAAGGGTGTAGTGTACAAGAATAAGAATGAGATATTGATAGACGACAATGTTTAAGTGTGAACTGAACACGAATAAGCTGAGGTCATTGATAGACGACAATGTTTAAGTGTGTACTGTACAAGAATGAAATTGGGACATTTGATAGACGACACTGTTTTAGTGTGTAGTGTACAAGGATAAGATTGGGACATTGATAGACGAGAATGTTTAAGTGTGTACTGTTCAAGAATAACCTAGGGACATTGAAAGGCGACAATGTTAAAGTGCGCACTGTACAAGAAAAAGTTTGGGGCATTGATAGACGACAATGTTTAAGTGTGTACTGTACACCAATAAGCTAAGGGCATTGAGAGAGGATAATGTTGAAGTGTGCAGTGTACAAGTATTAGCTTTGGACATTGATAGTCGACAATGTTTAAGTGTGTACTGTAAAAGAATAAGATTGGAACATTGATAAACGACAATGTTTAACTGTGTACTGTTCAAGAATAAGCTAGGGCCATTGGTAGACGACAATGCTTAAGTGTATACTGTAAAAGAAAAATCTTGGTACATTGATAGACGACAATGTTTAAGTGTGTACCGTACAAGAATAAGCTAGTGACATTGATAGACGACAATGTTTTACTGTGTACTGTACAAGAATAAGCTTGGGAAATTGATAGACGACAATTTTAAGTGTGTTCTGTTCAACAAAAAGCTGAGGACATTGATAGAAGAAAATGGTTAAGTATATACTGTTCAAGAATAAGCTTGGGGCATTGATAGACGACAATGTTTAAGTGTGTACTGTACAAGAAAAAGATTGGGACATTGATAGACGACCATGTTAAAGCGTGTACTGTTCAAGAAAAAGCTAATGACATTAATAGACGACAATGTTTAAGTATGTACGGTACAAGAATTAACTTGGGGCATTAGTAGACGACAATGTTTATATGTGTAAGTGATGAAGTCTGTACAATTATAAGCTAAGGCCATTGATATATGATAATGTTTAAGTGTGTACTTTTCAGGAATAAGCTAAGGACATTGATAGAAGACAATTTGTAAGTGTGAACTGTACACGAATAAGCTAATGCCATTGATTTACGACAATGTTTAAGTATGTACTGTTCATGAATAAGCTAAGCACATTGATAGACGACAATGTGTAAGTATGTGCTGTACAAGAAAAAGCCAGGGACATTGATAGAAGACAATGTATTAGTGTTTACTGCGCAAGAATTAACTAAGGACATTGATAGACGACAATGTTTAATTATATACTGTTCATGAATAAGCTAAGCACATTGATTTACGACAATATGTAAGTATATACTGTTCATGAATAAGCTAAGCACATTGATAGAAGACAATGTGTAAGTGTGTACTGTTCAAGAATAAACTATGGACATTGATAGAAGACAATGGTTAGGTTCAAGAATAAACTATGGACATTGATAGACGACAATGTTTAAGTATGAACTGTTCAAGAATAGGCTGGTGACATTGATGTATGGCAATGTTAAAGTGTGCACTGTGAACAAATTATAACCGGACAGTGATAGACGACAGTGTTTAAGTGAAAATGTGGAATCATCAAGTTTAAAAAAAAATCGTTTCCGGATGTTGCGCATTATATGTTTGTAAACGAATGAGTTGCCAGGAAATGTTAAAGTACGGGTTTTATACGCGTTTTTCTGTTATTGTACGCAACATATACTACCTACTTTTATATGAACTTATTTTGTTAATCAAACATTATTCCAGGTATGCTTCAGAGACTTATTGAAATCGGGTACCCTCGAGTATATGTTCAACTCCACACGGACTCAGCTGAATTTTTGAAGTTTATGACATAAGTCTTGAGCTAAAATGGTACAAATGGATTATAATTGAATTCCCTTATGCAGGCGTCACACTGTCCGGAAATTGACACCAGACGGACACACGATAAAGGAAATGTTAAAAATCGGCTCTGATCATAAACAAACATCAGTCCATTCCTGAGGGCATCTTGAGCCATCGTATGGCCGCCGTTGGAGTTTTCAGGCTACGGCAGCAACTTAGTGAGGTGTTGCATAATCTTTGAATTGCCGAAATACATTGCGAAGGTTCTTGTTTGTGTTTAATTCGTGTGTCCATTTTGCTCTTCTTGATGGAATCTTGTCAAATTGTGTAATATATTCGTCATTTCTTCGTGTTATCTTCGGGCATTTTCGTCTCACCAATACAATACGAAGGAAACAAAAAGCGGCCCGATTGTCTACGAAAGACGTCGTGTAGCCATCATGTAGCCATCGTAGATGAGACAATGTTATCGGCGAAGACAGCCGAATTTGAGTTGCTCAAGTATGAAAAAGCCAGCCTAAGAGCATGTTTTCCTCAGTCAGTCCTGACTCCTAATTAAACACAATTAAGCTCCTGTAGAATGACATACTGATGAGATACCCCCCCCCCAAAAAAAAAAAAATAAAATAAAAAAAAAAAAAAAAAAAATAATAATAAGGGAGCAGCATTACTTCTTTTGAGGCACATCAGAGAACATGATTAGAAGTTGTTAGAGTCTCAGCACCTCCTCTTGCAGGTAAAATGATCTTTTTTCACTTGGTCATTTCTTGCTATTTGCCTTTCTAGTTTTGGACAATCATGTTCTCTGATGTTTTCGACAAGGAACTTTGTCTTGTTTTGTGTGTGTTTTTTTCAGGTTGGGGCAAACCAAGGCGAAGGAGTAATCCAAGGAGGACACATGATACAGGAAGTATATCCCTCCTGGTCTCAAGCTGCCCATCAGTCTACGACACCTGCCTAGCGATGACTACTACCCAAGCCTATCCTACATCTTTGCTCCAAACATCATCATTAATGAAGTCAGCGATGCCATATGAGCCGATCTTCGCGCGAAATTCAAAATTTCATATTCGTATGGCATCTTTTGTCCGTTTCGAGGCAGTGTGTCGACTGCATTAGCTATTACCTTAGGCTGCACGCAAATGAAATTCAAATTCGAATGTGTAGTTATGAAACAAATGTGTGATTTGTTTTTAAAATTGACTAATATAACTGTCAAAATCTCAAACAATAACATGACTATTTGTGTTCGACATTGAAAGGTTATTTCTAAATCGTATGAAGAATTTTCTACATTAATTAGTAAGGGGTGAAGCAGTAGTAAAAATGAATTTAACAATAAATTCTAATGATGGTCGCTGAAAACTTAATACAAGATAAAATAAGAAAGACTAATGTATTCAAATGGCACAGAATATGTGTAATGGGCATGAATAATAAATATACCGTGAAGACTTCAAGAAAGCGAGTTCAAATCAGCGTATGTTATAGAGATTTTATTACACAATTAAGCCGAGTAGTCCAAACTTTAATTGTAAACCCTGTTTAGAGGCACAAGGTAAAAGCCCCAACGACAATGAACTAGAGACACATATGTATAAACACCACATACACTAACACACACCACAAATGGACCACACACCCATCAAAATAGCAGATAAATGATTGGATTACACCCTTGGAACGGTCAGTGAAAAACGAGTTCATTGGAACACGAGTCTACTCGGCGCTAAAACTTGACTAGTATCAACAGAGTAATAGGCCTTGACTAAGCAAAAGCATAATATTTTCAGGAAATGGCATACGTTTCACTTAAAAGTTTATTGCTAACAATTCAAAGAATGATTAAGCGACTAAAATTTGAACTGCATGATAATACACAGTAACTTACATGCAACTATAAGGGTCAGTTTTCAACATTGAAAAAAAATTCATTATGGTATCAATGGTATTAACTATTAGTCTTAACTAGATCAAAGATTGATGTAGCTAATCGGATTGCGCCGTTAAAACCCCCAACATCAACAAATAATAAATTCAACGAAGCATGGCCATATAGGATTGACTGAATTAGATATTGAATACTGACTTTGATCAGCTTGCGACCAAGGTCAACGTTTCTTGCAATTTCAAATTACAGCTGGGGTCATAGTTGATCCGTTTATAAATGACCCCTGGAATTAATATTCAATGCTACCCTGGATTAATTTGCTTTTCTAAAAAGGATGTTCTGCAGCGTAAAGAATAATATGCAGATTCTACTTTTGACAGTTGACACAATTTGGTTGGTTCTTTGTAGCCTTTACGGGAAATCTAACTTCAATTTGGAATTTATATTTGAGCATTCAACATTTGTCACAAGAATGACCCAAGACAAAGCTGTTTGATAATATTGGCATACCTCTAATGCCAGACATAAATGCATATTCACTTGAAATCAAACAAGAACAAGTGATTAAGTTGGACTCACAACAAGTCCATAATCCAGTATATAATTACATCACCCTGTTATGACCTAGATTGGGTGTTATATATAGCAGGCAATATTTGTTACAGGACACAAAATTCTGGCATTATACACACATGTAGGTTCCTTGTAAATTGGTTCTTGTTTGTGTGAATAAGTTGACAGACAAAATAATGAAGATGAATTGCTTTGACCGTTTATGACCACATACTACAAGTATTGTTTGTTTGATGTACCCAATTTACATCTTGGGGCAGACAATAACTTGCTATTGACAAATTTGCATTTCACCATGTAGACCATAAAAATAATTTCTTATAAGAAAAGACTGACATGAGTGTTTTAATACTCTCTTTATTTATATCTACAAAGACAGGAAGTTTGCAAGAAAACAAAATGACAGTTAGACACAGAATATAATAGTAATTTCTTTTACAATGTACAAACATAGGTACTCCAGTTTTTAGAACATTTTTTACACATTTATTCAATAGCATTAATATCAATAATTTTTTTTTAAAGGAAAGTGTTAACCACAGTTAAAGTTGAGAATACCAACAAGCTAAACATAATGTCATCAGGTGTTCTAAATCATTCAATATTTTCAAGGCACTTCATTTGTCTGAAGAAGCTTATAATATAAACTCAATGGCACTATACTTGTGAAAAAAGATGAACATAAAAAACTCAAAATACACTTTTCAAATAACAAGGCAGCTACAATTTGTATTTGCTTGTTTTTAAATGAAAATCTTATAACAGAGCATGTAAATGTTTTCGAACTTTAAATCTCATATCTATCATATGATAAAAATCTCGAAAGCTTGATATGAGAAATATAAAAAATCCAAGTATAAATAAGAGATATAATGATCACATGACTTATTACAGTAATTTACAATGAAAAGCACAAATACAGCATATTTCCACATGTTTTACAAAAAAGCTAACATTATGCAGTAATAAATGAATGAAAAAGTTTTCAAGCAAGGATATGTACTGTTTATTGGTTCTGACATTTTTTAAGCTTTGCTAATAACAATGTTGACAATCTTTATCCTAATGTTGAACAATAGCAGTGGTCGAAATTAACACAAGCCCGCAAGCCGTGCTCTTTTGGGTTTGCTCAAATTCTGAATTTTATATAGCAGAGCTTGTTAAAAAATTTGATGCCAAGCAATAGTATAAGAATTTATCCAAAAGTCTAATTTCAATGACTGCAATTGATCATAGTTATAATCCAACAACCTAAAATGTCTTTTTAACATGGCTCAATAACTGCAGAAATTATTTAAGCATGAAAAGAAAGAAATCCAAATAATGCCATCATACTGAGCACTGGCTGGAAAAGTCAAATATATAGTGTTCAGGCTCATGCCCCTGCCAATGGGACGGCCGGACAGATTAACATTTAAACATTTAGAAGCGCTCTGACAACCAAAAACTCCATTATGCAGATCACAACTCAGCCAACCTAAGCCAGTAGAAAACCAAATAATAAACATAAACTAAGTTCCCCTAAAGGAATTTTATATCCATACTGCTGTTTAAAAATACAGCACATAAATATGAGGTACCAACTAACAAATTCATGCCTTACAAACATAAAACAACCACACAATAGCTACTGCTAACAGTCATATCACAGACTCAGCTTATAAGCAAGGTACATGTACATATAAACACATACATTAACATTAAAATTATAGAAAGCTATAAATGGTAAATGATCTACAAAATAAAATGTTTCAGGAAAAATAACTAAAGCTACAACAACTTATTTCAAATAGAGTGAAGTTGTGTTCTGATTAAAATAAAAATGTCATTAATAATTACAGATATAAAATAATGGACCAAAGGTTATTTTTTCAAAATAGTTGTTTTATAACTCACCTAAACTAGATTTGTTTTTAATTAACTCAATGAAAGCCTTTGTAATTAAAAAAATATGTAAAAGAATATATAAACATCTGCATCTTTAACATAATTGTTAAAACAGTAGAACAAAACTATGCCACTGTTGTTGTTACCATAACAACTCTTAAACAAGCACTTATCCCAAGTTTGCATTATAACAATTTGCAAAGAATGTGAAACTCCAGTGTGTACAACAGTTTACACAATTTTACAAAGAATGTCAGGCAGTAATATTATCAGCTAAATTTAAAGCATACTATATACATGCATAACTGAATTATCAGCAGTAAGTAAAATACTGATTTACTTTATAAATTTATACATTATCCTTTAATCATTTACAAACAGGTGAATGGGTGCACTACAGCAAATGAAACAGCCAAAGTGCCCAAACAATCAAAATCTGATCAAAGACACACTTTGGCACTACTGGTATTACATTTTCACACTTTGAATTTGAAACCTACAAGCATGTGATTAAAGTTGGAGGTTAATGATTTCATACAAAGAAAAAAACCTTGAAAAAGTTCATTTGATGGGATTGCAAAGTTTGGAATACCTGTAACTTGAGTGATTACACTAAGCTTATGCCACACTCATGCCTAGTCTTTGCTGTGACAGTGACCTCTGCTGAGTTTGAAGAGGGGTGATGGTGCTCTGGTACATCCGGTGGCCCCGCGTGTCCAGCTCAGAAAACCTAAACCGGGAAGTGGGCTGGTCAATCACTGCAGCTTCGCACAGCTGGATGGGTTTGGGTGTGTAGTCCTGGCGGTACATGGTGTGGTCATCAAACTGGGCATCACTGCGGAAGGCGTTGTTGTCCGGGCGGAATGAGTGTACTGCCTGCATTGGTTGTGGAACATAGTGACCCTTGTATGTGGAGTTGCCTGAAACAGATGAACATATTGTTGTAATATACTTGTTAGGCATAATAAACAACATATCTGTGATTTTATGTTTTAGCATCATGGGGTGGGTAGCTTTTCAGCCTAACAGAAAGATAGAAAACATAACATTTAATCTATTCACAGCAAAGAAATATTGTGTTCTGGAACTTAATATATGTTTTTATGGATGAAATCTTCCATCAAGGCAGATCAAGGAAGTTTTTTTAACAGGGAGTAATATCTTTTTTTCATTATTGCATATTGTTTTTGTCCTGCCGTGTTGGGAGATTTTGCAGTTGGAGCCCGACACTTACTAAAGAATCGAATAGGTCTTGGTCTTAGTTGATTTTAACAGAAATTTAATAGCATGTGGTATCTATTTTCGTAT
Source organism: Mya arenaria (assembly GCF_026914265.1). NCBI lineage: Eukaryota > Metazoa > Mollusca > Bivalvia > Myida > Myidae > Mya > Mya arenaria. The sequence goes on from NC_069124.1 coordinate 86,020,286, forward strand.
CAGTTAAAGTTGAGCAGAAATTTTAAAGAGAAACACATGAATTTCCTGTAAAGTTAAGTCATAAGTATTAAACTTAACACAAGTGCCTTGGAGTGAACACCATCAATCGTCTGTAGTTTCAGCATAAAAGGGGCTGTTCTAACACAACAATTATGTATACTGCTATAGGGTGCCCAAGAGTCTTATCTTGATCAAATCATTAACACTTGTAAATTGTAAACCTTCACTATTTGACCAGTAGTTTATGAAACTCTTATACTTAAATAAATGTGGTACAGATTGATCTATTTCAATTACGGTAACTTGGACGTAGAGCGGAAGCAAAATCTAAGTTGACCATTGAATTGTCAAAATGATCTTAAAATAAAATGTGCCCAGGTAGTGCCAGTAATTTTTTTGATATTTATACACTTTCATAACTTAAGTCACATGTTTTCTTGAAATCAAACTCTATTCATTGCATATAAGTTTTAACTATGATGAAGGTAAGGTATATTGAAGACATTAACCTTCAAATGGAGCATTGTTTGGCATGTAGGCAGGCTGCTTGGTCATCTGAGCTCTCTCTCCGTTCCACTTGCGGAAATCTGAGTTGTAGTTGGTTGTGCCATCAAATGGAGCACTAGCCTGTTTCATGGAGTTTGGTCGCATTGCTACCACTCTCTCAATAGGCATCTCTCTGTAGGTCTGGTTGTGTGTAGTGTTCATGTCCATTTCACCAGCAGGTTTCTGATATTGGTCATGAGCGTGGACAAATGGCCTTTCCATGGGCCAGCGTTTGTAGTCAACTCTGTTTGTAGTGTCATCATCAAAAGGTGCCTCAGACTGAAAGGCCCGTCCCTCAGGTTTGAAGCTGTGTGTGGGTTGGCCTACGGCTCCTTTGTAGTCCCTTTTCTGGGTGCTGAGACCTTCAAAGCCCACCTGTGGAGGCTTGTAGTGCTCTCTCTCTCTCTGGAAGCGGGCCGGCATGGCATGCTGGATGTAGGCATCCCGATGACTTGTCCTGTCCTCAAACGGAGTATCAGACATTTTAGCTCCCTCATTTGGCTTGAAGCTGTGACGGGGGCCTATCTCCTTGCTTCGATAGTCGGTCTGGAATGTGGTTTGACCTTCAAACTTTGACTTTGGTGGTTCCCAGGCTGCTTGCTGGCCGTATGCCTGAACTCGCGTACCATCCCACTTCTTGTAGTCCGCTACAAAAATATTCATTATAACATGAGGAGTATGACCATTATTAGAATAAGTTTCATTGTTCATTGAAGTGTCAATTGTATAAAATAATACTAAATATTGAAAAACAATGACTTCATGATACTATGGATAAACATTTAACATAATGTCACAAAACGTTTCTTGACAATACTGAAAATTTTCATATTGAACATTTCTTACATTTGTATGTTGGTTCCCCCTCAAATCTAGCTGGCAATTGCCTCTGGCCTTCATTCCTAATGGCTTGTGCTGGGGGTGCATGCTTTTCTGAAATACAATAACTCTCATGTCAACACTCTGTTTCATTTTGTTATATTCTGCAAACTTCCTTAGTTATCAAATTATCATTAACTTAATGAGCCCCAAAAGTCAATCAATAATTTGATATAATGGGTGATGTTATTTTTGAATCAGTGGGATGAAAGTATTTTTTAAATCATTAATGTTTAATTTTCATATTGATTGACAAATTATTAGGAAATATAGGTTGAATCTTCAACATATTTTTAATTCAAATAGAAGGTGTAATTTCACTATTTGACTTATTGTTTATGAGAGTTAAATGAGTACCATACAACCAGTCATACTGGAAATATAACAGTGTTGTAGGAAGAAAACTGAATTCTTTTGTTGCGTGATTCATTATCATGTAGACCAAAAATGAAATTGAGAAAAACCTTCTTATACAAACACCCAAATTCATAATAGGTTCCTCTACAGTTTTCTATGCTAAGACATGTTCAGTGATAGAAGTGAAAGGTATAAAATGGTCAATAAGTCTCTCCCCTCCCTTCTTCCTTAACTTCTCTAAAAGTATTACAGTGTAGTTTTTTTATTATAATACTGATTAATTTGCAATTTATTTTATCATTTCCAATTATCTATAAAAACAATTCAGTCTACAATATCTGTTAATAATTCAGTATTCATTGATTATTTAATTAATTCATTCAAATGCGTGTAATATTCAATCAGGTACCAGCAAGATATAGTTTAATTGTTAGAACTGAAATCAAAATACTGATTTAACAGATATTTGCTTCAATAGGAAACTAAATACAATGGTAACATTGCACAGTTGTTTCCCTTAGTGCTTATTTTCCTCTTTAACCGCCTGCCGACTCTAATGGAAACCAATAAATATGTATATACAAAAGGCTAACTAAGTAAACTTTCGATCATTATTGGTAGACATGTCTGCGTATACATTAAACAAAATGTCATTGACAGTAAAAGGTAAGCAATGCAAATCCAATGAATTTGATGATAAGTTTAACATTTATGAATTTTATAGGATCATTATGAAAGCTGCATTTATCAATAGAATACTTAGTAAGATATGACAAAAAACTGAATAATATGTATGACTGAATTGATTGTTTTCTCATTCAGATCTGTTACCGAACTTTAGACCACATAAACCTCACCCTATTTATTGCTATCAGAATGATATACCCATACTTTCAAAGATGAACTTCAACTGATCAATATGTCATAAATAATGCAGTGAATTTTAAAGAAATAGCTTTTCAACTTGATTCAAAGATTTTAATATTGGCTTCATATATTGTGAATCTAAGGTTTGATATACCATGAAAGATTTTACTTTGCCACAAATTTGAATGAATATTAAATTCACAAATAAAATATGTATTTATAAAACTGATCTAGAAAACAATCCAAACTAAGCAGCGGGACAAGACAACACAATGAAACAAGGAATTTATCCAATAAGAAGTTTCACCATATAATGATGAATGCCAGTAATGGGAAAATATACCATCGATGTTAGATCATTTCAGGTTTTCTTCAGACACCTTCATTCTAAACAGCTGCCCTGACAATGATTGTTTTCCTCCCCTAGCAACAGTGCAAATATTGTACTGGTAAATATCTGATGTCAATAGGAAGTGGGAACCGGACTGAGATTCACCTTCCTGAGAGTGAGACTATTCATGACAGATGCTGTTTTGAATTCATGGTTGTTAAAGTTATTAATATGGTATAATTACAAGATCCATTACAAATGCCATTAGGTTTCTTGATAAAAAAATATAATTTGCATTTGACTGAATGTCATTGAAATTGGCTGAAATGAATGCATCCCTTTATATTACATTGACACTGATTTCATTTTGTAGCATAAACATTCTGTAATAAATTTGAAGGTTTAAAAAAGTAAATGGAAATTTTATTTTGGTTGGAAATGCCTTGCAGTGTCAATCCTTATTTCATCAAAAAGGCCGACTTATGACTTCTTTCAGTCAATAGCATTCATAGCCTTGAACACATTAAAATTGTCTTAACTGAACAAATCAATTATCAAACGCATAATTATTACATGATTTTTTTTCAAATGCATTTAAAAAAGTGCAGATGTTTTTGAATACTTGATCTAGACTGTGATACACACTTTGGAATCACTGACTTGAAATATTTGAGACCTAATAAGAATACTGAAATCAAAAATAAAGTTGGCCAAATGGGCTCCACTCACCAACATATTCCTGCTTGTAAGATGTCATGTTTTCCATGTCACCTGGCGGCTTGACATAGTCCTCATGCTTGTGTACGAAAGGACGCTCCAGTGGGTGCGGTTTGTAGTCCGTCCTGTAATTAGTATCATTATCACCATGGTAACCATCTCTAATTGCAGGCAAGGGCTCATATCTTCCTAAGCTCATTCTGGCTAACGTTTCTTACTACAACACACACTAATTTACACTGAGGCAAATGTTTCGCTCACTATTTTAATAAAGTTTTCCAGATTTCTAAATACCTGTCACAAAATTTCGGAAGTTTATAGATTAGGAGTGCTTGAACACTTATCAGCAACTACGAATTACAAACACTTATATACATGAATATCAATGTCTTGATAATTTCAGTCTACAATAAATCAGCAAAAATATTCAAATCCTGAATTGGTTATAGATAACTAAATGCACGAGAGATTCACTAAAAAACTCTAATATCAGTCTGAATCTAGGTTGATTATAATGTATATGAAGGAATTCTTAAGCTGCTTTATTAGTGAGCAAATCAGCGCAGAGTTCAATCGGAAAAGGTAATAAAAGAATAACTAAGTCAATAAAATCCATAAATCTAATCTGATAATCTATAGGAATTTCAGAGAGAATTAATGCACCTTTTGTAAAGTATATATTGCCTGGTTGGGTCAATCTATTGTGGAAAAAATCAATTATCTCCACGACCAGTCAGGAACTGGATATCAATATCAAAATGATCATGACCTTTCACGTGCACAGCATTTCACTTCGGCCTCCATCTTTATATAGAAATGATTTCATTTCTAACCACATTTTGGCTATTACCGGTATATTGTTTTAAATATCATAAAATTCTACAAATTCTGCTACATAAACTGTGACTACAACTCAAAGATTTAAGAGTGAGTTTAAACATTTGCTATTGCAAGAACAGTTTTTAACATTTATAAACTAACTCCTTAAGACGTAAAAAAATATTAATCCTTTGTTTTTTCTATTTAAACCCGTCTTTTTTTCTCCCAACCATACTCTTTTTTTGCAGCAGTGATTTTTCATCATAATTTCTTAAAAAATGTACATCTTTTGAGTGAACGTTTTAAAATTTGACCATTTATATTTTAAACTTTTTACAATAGCGATATTCCCTGATATAGGTCAGTTTGGTACGTAATTCTGAATCTCAAAAAAAATGTAGAAAAAAATTGATGCCAACCGCTACCCATATACATGTACCCTATTATTTTTAGAGATATTAGTGGAAACAAGGAACTTTATTTTGGGCCTTATCGGTGAAGTTATGTTTTTCAAAAATGTCCAACTATGGTCTAACAACTGTATTGGCTGGATGAGCCATTGTTCATTTTGGAACACATCTTTATAATTTCTACTCTTCCAATTGAAGGAAGCTCACTTGCAGATTAGCCGCCTCAAACTATGTATATATATATGCTCTGTATATATTTATGACAATTGTTAATAGTCAAACATAAGCATGTGTAAAAAAATGTTTCTCTGTGCTGTTCAATTCATAACACATTTGATGATACAAATGTATGTTTATTAATATTTGCATCACATGTCTTATACATTTAACTCTGTAACAGTGGCTACTGACCTGTTTTGGTCATCAACTGGATGATGACCATGACATTAATATATATTATCAAAACAATCTACTATCATTCTTCAACAGGGTGCAAATCATGCCAATTTAAAAGAAGAGTAATGACAGGGCAAGAAACCCTTGTCTGTGAGAGAATATTAGCTTCTAATATCTGGCACAGTTGCCAAGGAGACAGAAGAGACTTAGCAGCCGAACAAAGTCAGCTGATGTTGCCAGATGGGACAGAGATCATAGAGGATGAACCAGATGAGGAAGATGAACTATGATCTTCTTGATACTGTTGCAGTAATAGGAGCTGTCTCAGAGGCATAGCCATGTCTTAAATGTCGTCTGATAGTCACCAATCAATTGCCAACCATTCAATTAAGAATGAGTTTTCTGTTTTTTTTATTGTCAGATGTAGTTGCTTGTCCCCACAAATGCTGGTTGTTGGTGGTTGTGACTTAGTCATAAGCTTTGTGTATATGCTATGCTATATAGCTGAATATAAGAATAATAAAAATTTAGAAGAACAAATATACCAGAACACTTTGGTAATTAATGAACTTGCAAGTGAATAGCTTGTTCTTTGGCTGGATAGCTTTTCTGGGTGCCTTCCTTATTATCTCACAGAGGTTGATTTCATTATTACATGCTTTCTTTTTGTCTCTTTGGGGTTGACATAAAAGGGAGCTCAAGACTCCTTAATTCAGCCTGCATGGACTCCTACATTACTTGGAAGTCTGTCAGACTCCTAATTCATGCCAAGGAGCCTGCTGTACCATTAAATGCTATATTTAAGTATTCTTGTCCATTTCTGGAATCTTCATTTAAACTAAAAACATTATCATACAATTTGAATCAGAACAAAATAGCTTTAATAAGCAATTTGCTTCTGTTTTCTTTTTATAACAAAACTGCAATTTATCCTTAAATGCTGGACCTCATTTTGACCTGGACTCCAAGCATTTGAAGAAAAAAATCTGTGTATTATAAACACTGCTTTGACATTTGATTTTTGATTTTTTTCTGCCTCAGATAGATTGGTTTTGAAATTTGAATCAAACAATTAATGTCTAAGAAAATTCATTTTTCTTCATTGTTCTTTAAAATAGAAACATAAACATCAACCTTATACCAAAGAATGTTGTCTGGGCAAATTTTCCCCACAAATAAACATGTGTTCACAAAAACTGTAAGGAAATTTGGTTTGTTTATCAATATACTGATCAATAAAAAAACATTTTTGAGTAAGATGATAGATGATACAATTCATGAGAACTTACTCAAAAAGGCCACTTAATATTGTACATAAAATTGTGTGTCAACCACATGTTTTTTTATTGATCTATCAGTAGTAGACATGTGGATAGAGCAGCTTTCTAGATATTTGTATGCAATATAGTTACATAGATAATGAGTTTGAATGATAACTTTCATAAAAATGCATTTTCTTTTAATGGTAGGGCCTAAAAAAAAAATACATTTGGTTCGGGTTACCCGACCCTACCTACGGAATAGGCGCCGACCCTACCGTTTTTATAGTCAATTTGAAAAAAAAAATGAAAAATTAAAAAAAAAAAAAAAAAAAAATCTCGTTTTTTTTTTTAAATTGCTTTTTAATATTAAGTTTAAACCTTAAATGCTTATACAGAAGATAGCTTTAACACCATTCTCCAATGATGAAAATTATTTTCTTATATAAAACCTAATAAAAAAAAAAAAAAAAAAAAAAAAAAAAAGCCTACCTACCCTACCTATTTTTTTTAAGGATGTAACCCTAACCAAACAATTTTTTTTTTTAGGCCTAGAGTATTACATAATTAACAGTCATCCAACTGATCACAGTCATGCTCCAGAATTTATTTCTTGATATTGACAAATCATGCAATATCTGAAGATGTAGCAATTCATAGGTAAATATAACACCAAAAGATGAGAATTATGCCATGTTTAATACTATTTAAGGATAACCGTGTATGGTTACATCATAATACAGTAAAACTGCGGTCGTTCGAACAGGCGGTCGTTTAAGAATCGGCGGTCCCTTGAGGTCAGAGCTTGGTCCCAAACATTATTCCTTCTATTTTAATATAAAATAAACTGATGCTGCATCGAAACCAAAATAAGTCGAGGAGTCGAGCACAATAGCCGGTCCCAAAAACACAAGTCATGCACAAAACCTTACAGCTCCCTCGAGGTCACTTTTTCCCTGAACACGTGTTCCAAAATGAACAAACAATTGCTATGCATTAAAAATTTTGCAAGTTGTAAAAATTGGGATGCAAGTTGAAAGGAAATTTCATAAGGTGTGAAAAACTGTTTATCACTGTTTACGCATGACCGTTAATAGTTGATAAGGGCATTTGAGAAGATAATTATGAGTTTGAACAGTTTCGCAAGACAGACAAGATGCCCCAATCATCAATCCTTGATTTTGTGAAACTTAAATCTGACTAAGGCCATAATATGTACTGTCATACATAAATGTTGCTAGTTTAGAAAATGTGCTTTTTGTAAAAAATATCTATCTATTATAATCGTTTTTTTTTCATTTAGTATACGACGGCCTTTGAAAATATGAGCAATTTCCACAATGCAACACATAATCAGTGTCGTAGTAAACAGTCGGTTTAACGACTTCAAACTCGGGTCATTCGAAAAATCGTTTCCCTCGAGGTTTCAACTCAGACCCCGACGTCCTCGAGGTATTGCAGTTTTACTGTACATTCATATTAATATGCTCCACAGTTTCAGCGAATGCATTTGTTTGCCTTATGGGGGAAAAGGAAACATTTGTTGTCCTATAACTACTATGGAAAGAACAAACAAAAAATGAGACTAAAATATGTTTCCAAATCGATTGTTGACCATTTAATTTTTAGAGAAATATTTTGAATTGAAATGTTATGCCATTGTACAAACATGTTATGCATCATTTGCATTATATGCCTTGTTATGCCATTGTACAAACATGTAATGCATCATTTGCATTATATGCCTTGTTATGCCATTGTATAAACATGTAATGCATCATTTGCATTATATGCCTTGTTATGCCATTGTACAAACATATAATGCATCATTTGCATTATCTATTCGTCGACAGTTTCAGATTTATTCTTAAAATATTTTCAATGAAAGGAATAAAAATAACATGGTACTAGTAAATTTAACTTTGTCTTTCTAGTTCTTCATAGTCTTACGACTTACATGTAAAATAAAACAACACGTCTTTAGTAACATTACAAGTGTCCATTTTAGGCTAGTCCAATTAATTTGTTTCAACACAAGGATTTTCTAATGCTATAAACACACTTGTACATTAATATAATCCCTTAATGCACTTAACCAATAAAATAAAGATGTCTTCTTTAATTTTATTGTCACAGTCATCCACAGTAATGGCTTCTAAGGTTAATGTTGGTATGCTTAAGGTGTTATTTATCCTCCTGATTGGCCATTGGTGCAATACTTAAGCACAAACCACACTGAAATAAGTATTCTTTTATATCTTATGAGAACAGTGTGTCCATAGTTTTCACTTATAATAATTATGGCACATTTTACGGGGCCCCAAGGAAATTTTGTTATTTGCTGAACTTGTTTTAAAAAATGATATTGATAATATTTATATTTTGAAAAAAGAAAAGAAATTTGGTCAAAACAACTCATATTGCCTTAAAAATAGTCAGTAAATTGAAAATTGCAGCTTTTCTATGACGATGTAACAACATGGCTGTCTTGTAATGATTTTAACCAACCAGGTACAAAAAAATTGTTCTTAAATTTTGTTTCAACTGCAGTTTAAAAGAGCTGCTAAGACTAATTCTTATACTGTACTACTACAAATAATTCAATGTACCTTTTCAGGATTTATTTCTGATGTCACTGTATGATAAAATCATCATGTGCGCTAATCACTGTGAGGGAACGGACACCGGATAGAGCTCAAAAAGTGATAAATTGATAAGCGCTTGACTTTGACACATGGAAAGTTTTCTATCATTTTTTGTAATTTATGGTGATATATTTATAAAAATCGAAGAGTTTTGAATGACTTGATACTGTGCAATATACGACTATGATGGAAATGTGTCTCCTCTTTTGTATTATAGCCCAGTTCTCGCCGAAAGTTGCTTGATCGCTCACAAATGTGCATGTATGTGGTACGATTTCAAACACAAATCAGCAAATTGAAAACAAGAATAAAAACTGAATCGAACGATTTCATTGTAATTATATTATCTAGTAATGTGTAAGATATCAATACGATATCTTTTGTTGTTACAGAGATATTCATAACTTTTGATGCCCTGGCGGTGTACTGGGGATAGTTTAAGCAAATAAATAACTGCACAGGGGATACCTATTAAATGGACTGAGGATAGTAACAATGTATTTAGAATAACGAGACTGTGATAATGATGAAGGCCATTTACCTAAATGCTAGCTCAAGGGAAAATGTTCGATATTGTCCATACCGAGGGATGAGAGCAAAAAACATGTTTTTTTTTATCTGTTTGCACTTAAAACTGTTTCATTTATACAGATTAGTTAACCATGATGTGTTTCCCACAAGAATCAACGTTCGAGTCGCCAATATCTATTTTTTTAAATAAGCCGGTAAAAACATGTGTTTTTTTTTTATCTGTTTGCACTTAAAACTGTTTCATTTATACAGATTAGTTAACCATGATGTGTTTCCCACAAGCATGAACATTCGAGTCGCCAATATCTATTTTTTTTTAAATAAGCCGGTAATCTGATTTATTGAGGTGTACAAAACATATGACCGCAGAATTTATGTGGTGTTTTCTATTCATATATATATATTATTGCTTTTTGAATCAAGTAGGTACGTTTTTGCAGTTGAGTTCATCAGTAGGGAATGAGATATTGTGATCAAATTTGGAACACGTGAAGCTTTTTTCTAAGCTTGGGTCGATGTTGCTATTACTTAGAACAGAATAATGGTCTCTGCTCGTTCATTTCAGTGAGAAAGTATGTATTGTGACCAACTCTGATATTAAAGCAGCTTGCATATATACGTTCATCTAGGAGAGAATGGATCAAACTCATTGTTAACTAAAGTTTGCTCAATAATTTTTTATAAAATTGTGCTCTCACTTTTTGCAGATTATTTGAAAGTTAGAAATAGACATACATGTACATTGTATATTAACAGTGTTACTATCAATTTTTGTCCCATATTACATGTTATCACCAGGACACATTATTCAACTTTGAAACTATCCCTGGTACATAATACGGCTATCCCCAGTACAGTATTGTGAACAAATCTTAGGGCATATCTTTAACAGTTTAATAGTTACATTGCCATTTTTTACAATAAAAATAGTTGAGCTGATGCTTGTGAAAAACTTCGATTCAGATTTTTTATTTATTTGATATATTTCCTAAAAATAACAATACTTGTCTAAATTCTGTAAGTTTTGAGGTGATCATCTCAGATTTGAAGAAATATTTTTCGTGGTCTGCTTAATCGTAAGTACCTTAAAGAATACTATAGGCCAAATTTAGCATTCAGCTATTAGTTCAAACACTTGCATCATTTGTGGATATGGTAGATATGCGTTAACACGGCAAGATCTTACCTCTGGTAAAGAAAAACAACTGCATAATTGTCTGTTTACTTATCACATTTTGGGCTATACCCGGTGTCCATTCCCACACAGTGCTAATGTAACCATACACACAATGAAAGTTTAAACTTAAGTCCTAAAAGGCAGAAGGAATGCCTTTAGTTTAATAAATAAAAAACAAATTCCAAAATATTTAAGAGAAAATATGGAAGCCTCAACCACAAAGAATCAAAATTAATAAAATAATGAATTTGGAATAATTAAAAAATATCTGAACAAATTAAAATTCTGGAAGCTGAATTCCTATCAAAATACAGCACATATCAAATGTGTCCATCTATGTTTGAGAATCATAGTAGGAGAAATGATTACCATGTTAGGTTTGCCTTGGTTACTGGTCTAGTTTGGAGTTGTGTTAAGAATATAAAGAAAATATGGACAGAAAATTGAATAGAAAATACTGGGATAATAATCTCTAATATATTTTGAAGTTTACTTTTTGAATATTTGTAACTATTTTAAACAGCACTGGACTAAATTTTTAATCGAGTTTAAATGTTCTTTCAATACAGTGCATTTTCAATCTTTTTAACTACCTCTGTGAAGCTATTTCTATAAACTAAGTGCTGAAAAGTGTGCCATACTGAAGCACATGCGTTTATTTTAATGTCATCCTTCAATTTCATGTGGTTGTCAAGGGCAGATCCAATATGTGATGTTAGAGGGGGCGTCACTTAGGGACATAACCTTTTGACATGCGTCCCTCCCTCAGAACCGAAATTTATTTGATTTAAAATGGTGTCAGTTTTTTTAACAATTTCTACTCAGAAATTGTGCACCTTATCCACATCCTGGTGTGCAGGTAGTTGTCTTCCCTTAATGACATATAAATTACTCACCGTTGTGTAGTTTTATCCATAAACTCCCCACCATGCATAGGCTGTTGGTTTGGTTTGAAGTTCTCCCGAGCCCCAAGTGGGTGTGCCTTGTATACATTAGTATACTCAGTAAGGCGGCAAGGTCCATCCCCTTGTGACAGGTGATTTGTTGGGTTGTGGGGACATTTGTGGCGCCTAAAATAACAAGTAAACATTCATCACTAAAGTAAATAAGCATTGAGGACAGAAACTGGTTGTTTTATATCAATAAGACATATATGGCATACATGGCTTCCAAGTAGATATAATCAATATCATTTATACATGCCATCACTGAATCTTCAAAACCTGAAGATCTGTGTTTACTTGCTTACCTTATCTTGAATGTTACATTATTTTCACAAACATGGGATAGTGATTGTGTCTTTTACACAAATGCTTAACTCCATTAACTCTGTTCAAATCCACACCTGACTGTTGAACAATTTAAGTTTGGGGACCTCAGAATAATGGGTATACCAGTATCATGTGACAAAACTGAAAGACAGTACAGAAACTCAAATATAAGATTACAATATTGTGAATACATGTATCTCAATAGCACTTGTTAGATTCCCAGGCATTTCTCATGTTTTTCCCTATATTATTATATAATCTGTAGACTAGATTTTATATGGGGTAAAAAATATAATTTAGAGAAACCCTTGTGATTAGGTAGACACTTCAACATTGGCACAACAACACATAGATTTAAAGATTTAAAGGGACTTGTTCATGTTTTATAGGGTCAGACATTTATTTTTTTACCTGTATTTCAAATAAGCTTTAATGTTTGTTTGTTTTCTGAAAAAAACGTGACATGACAATAACATGACATCATGATTGAAAATGTATGCGATGTGTTAAATATGTTTAACTGATTGCTAAGTTTCTTTGTAAAGACTGTTTAAACATGAAATGAAAAGAAGTAATTTGCTTGACACATTCATTACATTACATAATAGTTTCTTGTTTATCAAGTTTTCCGATATCTGTAAATCTGGGACAAATCTGACAGGTTGTGTACATGTACAACGGTATTCGTTACCCAGAATAAATTTATGTGAAAATAACGACTCTATTGACAAATCAAATCCAGTTTAGATCACTGTCGGGTATATATTAAACAATTTTGTAGTTTTTATTCAACATCGATGCATAATATTACTATATATTCTTTCGCCCAGTGTTAAATGGTAGAGAGTTGTAGCGTTACAGGCATACATAAGAAATGTCAAAATAATAAAAAAAAGTATCCATGATCGCTCATTGTTGTAGCTATCTGGCTTCTCACCAAGGCTATCCTGGTTCGATTCCCAGCATAAGGGCATATTATTTCGGTTTGTGGTCACCAATCTGGTTTTCTCCGGTTTCCCCAAAAACACAAGACCAATCTCGCATAACGTGGTGTCAACAATACTAACTTAATTAGAATTAGTATGTTAATTGCACTTTCTTCACAATTGTTGTAAAATATATAAATATTAAACTGAAACCAATTTAGATATGATAACATGTACAAAATATAAGCACCTGATCAACAAGATCAATAATGAACTATTGTGCCCTTTCAATTATCAGATATGTGGAAAGAAAAACAAATTAAAACCACTTACCCGCAGGTACAAATTTGACAAATACAGCGCTTCGTCATGTTTATTGTTTAATTGATTGAGAAACGATAAGGAAATTGTGTTTGAAAATTTCAAGTTCGATGTTGATAAGTTTTAATCATCAAAATTGAAAGTTTATCGAGAGAAAACATGCGTTGTCAAGCAGTTGTTGGTGTTGACCCCAAGATGGAGACCGGAAGTGAGCGGTGGTAGGGGTGGCAAGTTGTTTTTGCAGATGGTCTTTCATAAAACGAAACTTTTTAAGTGTGAACAGCTCGTTTTCGATTACTTTATTATACGATGAAATTTTATATCGAATATCATTCCGGATGCACTAATTAGACGAATAGCTAAATATATAATTTTGCAAATGAGTTACCTAGAATACAAATTGGACTCAACTGAGCAGGTGCTTTAAGGGAGACTACCGATAGGTTAAATAAAACTATGTTCTAGATCTTTAGAGAGAGAGAGAGAGAGAGAGAGGGGGAGGGGGGGGGGGGGGGGGAGAGGGTGAGGGTTGGGGACTAACTACTACAAGTGGGGGTGTACCTGTGACTGTGAAGTCATATAGTCAAGTGACTATTAGATAACAATACAAACGTGATTCAATATATAAATACTAGCTCTGTTGTACCACTATCAAGATAAAAACTGCATGTTCAGATCATGCGGGCTGATATATATACACTATAATAGTTATAGTCGGTTTCACAGTATGTAATGAGCATTAATACATAAAGATATAAAATGGAACAGGGGGGCCCTGATCTGAATTGAGCTATCGGTTGATGCAGCACGTGTACGACTTTATCTCCTAGTTTATTCCAGTCCATAATGATATCTGAGCGGTAGTCACTGAATGTCTTAGTGGTTACTTTACTTAAACTTTTGCGGTCATAATTTTAAAAGCAATGGCATATGCCAGGGCTGGCACCAGCCCCTGGACTACTTTATAGAAGAAGATCTCTTGGTCTAAGCGTTTCTCAATTATTGATATAGGAAACTGTGTATTTTCAGTTTACGGTCACAACGAACATGACCTTTGACCCACTGACCTCAACAGCAGTTGGGTTCAGCTGCTGGTCATGACAAACCTGCGTACCAAATTTGAGGTCCTTGGGCCATAGCGTTTTTCAGATATTGAAGTTAAACCGATTTTCAACTAAAGGTCACCACTTTCAAGTTATTTAGGTCACCACGTGCACTACCTTGACATGTCTTTAAATCAATATATGTAATAACATGGTCATGACCCACCTACCTAGAACGTTTAACATATTGTTCTGAAACAGATTTTCAGCTGAAAGTAATCACCAAGATATTGACCTTTGACCACCTGACCTCAAAATCAAAAGGCTTTATCTGCTGGTCATAACCAACCTGCCTGCAATGTTTAGAACCCTGGTCCTAAGTGTTCTTCAGATATTAATCGGAGAACGTGGGGACGGACGGATGGACGGACATACGATCAGTTCAATTTATGCCACCCTTTGGGGCAAAACAATCCCATGTGCTGTAATACTAACAATAACAAACTTAAGGTTTAAGGTTTTTAGCTGGTATTCATAGATCATCTTAAACTAGCAGTACTTTTTTAGTAAATAAACTTTCTTTTTCGTGTAAATAATCCAAATGACTTTTCTTCACCTTCTTGACGTTGTCGAAATCATTTATCGCACACAAACTTGTCATAAAACCTTAAATGTAAAATAATAATGTTGGATTATCCATTTTGATCGTTTGACCCTCCATGGTACACCATTAAAACTATTCCAAACTAATTATAATAATGCGTGATCACGCGACGTCAATGAAGAGGGATAACGTTTGTTTACAAACAAAGAATTGTGCATTTCGTGACGAACAATGTAGATGTGATGTCTTATTGACGATATCGTCATTTCTAAATGTTAGATTATGTTTATTTTGTATTTATTTAGTTTAAAGTTTATCACTCAAAATGTATGTTTGTAAGACATGTGTAAGTATTGATTTTGAATTAGAGTGTCACTTTAACCTAAAGTGCAATAATGTGGATGTCTCTGACAAAGGCACGTTGCGTGTATGCTTCATTGGCCCAGTTTGACGTAGCAAGGCCTTTAGCTTGAGAACGTGATTAAACTGATCGTCACACCTGGGTTTTCTACAGGGCTTGATTTTGACCTGAGGCGATATAATTTTTTCTCATTAATTTCCATTTCCCTGAAACCACGTCTAAGACTGTGCGTTGACGAGTTCTTCCTTCGTTTGGGACTGTTTTCCTTTTAACCTCTTTGACAAGGCTGTTGTGAAATGTCAACTTCTTAACAAGTCTATAATGTTTAGAAGGTGATATGCCTAAGCAGGGTAGCTCATGAATAAATACTATTGCTATTTGGTGTGAAATATCCTTCGTTTAACGGTCTCTTTCGTCCATTTCCTTCATTGTGGTCATTGCTTCTACCTATTTTCTTTGAAGCTGAAACGATACTGTCGCCACGCGATGCATCTATAGTCTTTCTCATTTACTCGCATTTCGAGTTTCTTTATCTGCCTTCTTTATCGCCTGACGTTTTTTTCTCCATTGGCCCCTTTTGGGTTGAAATGTCATGTCAACGATTAAATTTGTTACTGTTTAGACCGGCGCCCTACTTGAACTTTTCGAGCCACAAGGCCACCCGATTGACCATCAATACTTGTATGTGATATATCCTGTACAGTCTTTTCATCCTCTTCGGTCGATCCCTCTGCAACAGGTTGTTGTTTCTTTTCCATAGTTGTTGCGTGCGTTTTCCAACTCGTTCGCGTATTATTCGAAGTTTATGTGGCCCAATCTCTGTGGTCGGCTTATAATATCAAAGTTTAAGTTTAACGCATTGTGTCTCTTTTCTAAGGTATTCACGACATTCCTTTGGTTCCTTCCGCTCTCTATAAACCTTCTGGATCTCCGCGCGTGTTTGCCCATCGGTCTTAAACATAAGATAATGCATGTGAATTGTATTATCTACATCACTATATGTTGTGAATTACGTAACAACTTTAACCACATGTGGTCTCCCTTTGTAGTACCACTGCACAAAAACATAAATTTATAACAACATTGAACAATATTTTAGTCGAATACTACTTACTAAATAATGCATTACTGAAAAATATTAATCACTGATAACAAGAGTATAACCGTGTATTCAATAGCTGAAATCGCAAAAATATTAAATGATTAGTGAGTGCTATAATATTTACTGTGATCTACTTTCGTTTCATAAAGTAGAAATACAGTTTTTTCCCTGCATATTTCTATAAAAATAAATACAGTATCCTTCTGAAATTCAAAGTTTTCGACATGTATTCATCCTTTTTGGTATATAAAAACAATTGTATTAGTTGTAAAAAATATTTTTTGGGAGTAAGAGTGCATCTTTAAAAGGTTGAAGACCGTTGGAGCCATTATACTTAAGCTCCTGATGGCCAGATGACTAAACTATATACTGATGAAGAAATTGTTGATAAAATCCATAACTACAGCGGCGACACATTCAACTTTGCTGAATGGAAGAGAGAGAAGTTGACCATTAAGGTAAAGTGTCAAAAAACGTATGTTAATTACATAGTAAGAGATGCCTAAACGTTCATATATTGATACACGTTAAACAGGACCTGGTTGAAATTAGAAATAACACGTCAAGGGTTAAATGCCAATTTGAACATGTTCATCGTTTAAAAGAGCGACTACCAACAACCCATTCGATTTGCCAAATGTATTTCGCTTACAATTATTCATGTGGCCATGCTGAAGAAATTAAAACGGCGTACTTCGATACATGTTCAGTCACTCTACATCCGGTTGTGTTATAATTGAGAAATACGGAACACCAATTGGTCCATAAATCCTTTACATATCGGATACTCAGTCTCACAATACCGTGGCTATGTAAGTGTACGAGTTTTTGAATTGTAAAGCGAAGTACGGACATCCGAGAATTGAAGATGAACAACTTCTGAATATTATATTACTAATTCACCCGCATCGAAATACAGGAATAAAAGTACAATGCACATTGTGGTAAATTATGTTCAACTTTAAGGTATGAAAGCGGGTCACGGGAAAGGATCATGCGATTACCCTGTCAGTGAGGGCTCTTCCAATAGGTTAGCCGACTTGGCGGTAAAGCGGCAAACAAGTAGCGTTGAACCAATGGCGTCCTTTGCTGAAAATGACTTCGGCGCACCCATATACAATAATTACTGGTGTAATCGGCAATATTTGTTATTACGAACCTTCTGATAATGATTTGCCTCTGCAAGCTTCCTTTATGGATAACGGTAAGGGCAAACTTTTCCAAACACTCAAATGGCTAAACAAAGACGACTCAATTTGGATGAACGCTGATACAGTTAATGCCCTTTGCCATGCCTTTTGGGACTAGAAAAGGAGTAACAAACTAGAGGAGAGTGACATTAGTGCAGTAATTAAGATGTTTGAAAGCTCCAAAGACCGTTCATGTAAACTGACAATCATGTGCATTGGTTTTGTTTGGAAAGTAGAATAATGCGATGAAAGTATGTAAATAACGTGCCTTTGGATCATTGTACTGTATCGAAGTATATTAGTTCATGTTTAAACAATCGTATTGTTGTAACAGTTTTGTACTAGGAAATGTTTTCATACTGGATTTGTTGTTGTTGTTGCTGCTGCTGCAGCTGTTGTTGTTGTTGTTGTTGTTGTTGAAAATACTTTTTTCTCTGACAATTTGAACTCGTAGAAGTATTTTATCTGCCAACTCAATCCCCGTTGTGCAATTGTTACATGTTTTCAAAATGATGATGAAAGTATAATTTGTGTCGTGTAATAGTGTACCTTTGGTTGTCATGAACACTTTGAATAAGTCCAAACATATACATTCCAAAAGACAAACTAAAACGATATAAAACCCACTAAAAGTATCGTTTGTGCTTACCATAAATTGTAATTTGTCGTCTGAAGTTTGAGAGAAAAAATGAGAACAATTTAACTGCATTATAATCCTTTCATTTGTTTTTCCAACCAAAGGTAATTTTGTTAATACATGTACTTGGAAATCAATTTAAACGCTGATAAGCACAAAACAGTGTGTTATATTTGTAACAACAAGCCAGACAAGAGGCAGCTTCATGATTTGACGTTCGAGGGGTTGTTACTTAAAAATATAAAAATATACAATATTTATCAACAATGTAATATTGCAGCGTTTGACACGCCATACAGGAGATACAAAACATTAAAAATCCGACATTGTACTTGGTTTCAGATCAAAAGCCGTGATTAGGTACTAATTTTAGTGCCATGCTGGCACCGATGGCATGTTTGTATTACACGGGTACTATATGCGTTTACGGTTGTGCATGTTTACAGGTCCTACTGCTCTATAAAGGAAACAATGTTTTTTCCCTAATATAATAATGTTTAGAATTATACTGCTTTATTCAAGATGGTGCAACAATAAGTCTGAATACAGAATCTTTTCATGAACATGTCCCGAAGCGATTTTCTCAATCTGCCTGTGGTTGACCCAGTAACTCCTTTTTACAATACATTCAATATCCCCACTCACACCCACTTACCCGTGTCCATACTTCGGCTGTTGTTGGGACCAATATTAAGACATTGTGACCCATTAACAATAAGTTACAGACATATAACTATAGTCGTTATTACTGTGAACAGATCGAGGCATCCGTCGTCTGGTCGAAACCTCTCTGATGCGACATACCTTCTGAACAAGATGTACTGTAGTTGATTTATTTAATTTATCAGAGTGCGCGTAAATTAAAAAAAGAAATGCTATTTACGAATCAGTCGTCAGAAAATCTGATTAATACATTTAAAAATGCTTGGATCTCGTTTTCTGAGTTCATTAAGCATCGTTGCCTTACAGGCTTCTAGCTGTCTGGTTTTATCCAATTCGGTTAAGATATTTATGGTAGTTTAACAAGTTTTATTTTAAAATTCATGTTTAGGTTAAAAAAAACTAACATCTTCCCTATTTCGCATTGCCCTTCTGATAAATGTATTTGACAAACATCTCTGTACAGGATATATTTAAAACAATACCCCTTTTCGGCCATACGATTGGCATATTAACCAGCTGTATATACAAATAGAAAGCAATGGAATGATGTATAACTTGCACTCACACACTGTCGTAGAACACGATGAAGCGTATTAAGAAAACGTCAGTTCGTTATGATTTTATTGTTTGATAAGCACATCTTTATCCTAAGATTAGACTTAATGAGGATAAAGTTTATAACCATGCTAAGGCGAGTTTTGTCAGATGGTTGTCTTTGAATGACTTTATCGTATCTTTTAAGAGCTAGCGCTGAAGCAGTTGTATAATTGGTCGAATTTCTCCACATTGGCAACTGGACTATTGTGTTTTACACGACGTAGTTCGAAGTTTAACCCGATGTCAACGATTGTATGAGGTTGTATAGCAACTCGGAATGGAGCACGTGTCGTAAGATAGCTGGTGAAAGAGAATGAAACATCATTAGAATAGGGTGTGGAGACAACTCTTGTTATTCTGGAGACAATTCATGCTGCCTCATGCTGTACTTTATCTAGGCCATCTACTTGCAGTAGATTGTCCCAAACCACATCACCATAATATAACACAGATCGAAAACTTGTTGTATATAAAAACTTAAGCAATGTACGATCAGGGACGTATTTAATTGTGAGGTTGATAGGGACTTCTGTTTGACGGATTAAATGAAATGAGCAGATACTAGAGTGTCTGACGCATACTTTCGAGAGATGAGACGTGATTCAGTTTTTGCTTGGTTGGATGATACAAGCAACCTTTCATCTCACATAAGGATCGTTTTCATGGCACCAGTTCGTTGCTGAGCAGCAAACATTGAGTCAATGGGGATCATCTATAAGGTAGTGCCATCTGAAAAAGGACGTATGGCGGAACAATGTCATTGAATTGAGGAAGAGTAAGGGCACAATAACTGAACCATGAGGGAATTTAACACTGAGTTTAACCGTTTCAGATATAGAACCAGACAAGACAAGACACACTGTTATCAGTCAATAAGAAAGTCAGTAACAGGGACCGGGACGTGCCATTTTTCCGGAGCTTGAAAAGGAAACCTTTATATCATACACAAACAAAGGCTGTTTTTTTTTCTTTTTCATAAAATTTACTCATATAAAACAAACATGAGGGTGGGGTGTATAGCGCCCCACCAATCATGCATCAAACCAACACAGTAACAAAACTAACTGATAAAGGCATATACAAGTACATAATATGTTTTAGAAAAGATGAAAGTAAAATATTTACACTCATGTCACTGGAAAGTTCACAATGAGCTTTATATTTAGTAATCGAAAAATGTTCTTATGTTTTACTAATAATCTAACACAGTATTATGAAGGGGAAGAATATATACATATGAAGGATGAGTGGAAAGATGGTTGTTTGAAATGATATGAATCGGGGTAAAAAAAATAAATCAAACAGTAATTTACAAGTATGTACAAAAAATCAATGAATATCATCAGCTCGCAGGAAGATTGCTGACGGTCCAAGCTGTCAGGCCTTTCTCGTACAACCATCAACCTGAAAGCAGAAAAAACACACACACAACAGCACACGAATAACCACGGTATATAATGATTATATTATATTAAAGAAATGTCTATCGAATATACTGAATTGCATCTAAAATGGTAAAATAATGTACTTTATCGCTTTCTATTAAACAGAAATTCGACCAATATGACTTAAATTTATCAATATGTAACCTTTTAAAATCTATCATTATTCTATGTTTTATTCTATTTAAAAACCTATGAATAAGATCATTTGAAACAACACTTTTACTTTCTTTTTTAACCTCGTTTCTGGAACACCAAATAATATGTCTTGATTCAGATAAAATTATTAGGAGAACATATTTCACATGTTCATCACATTTAATGTCAAAATAGTGAAACCAATTTTTACTAAAGGAATAATTTCCATTTGTAACTTAATTAAATAAATACAAGCATGTTTTATTTATTGGTAGAACAAAACCACATTCTATAAAAAGATGATCAATTGTTTCAGGTTTATTACAGAAAGTACACTTAGTTGGAAGGGAACGATTAAACCTTGATAAGAATGAGTTAACATATATGACGTTGTGAACGAGTTTAAAACAAGTATTTCTGCATGTCGGATCAATTGCTCTAGAAAAAATGTTATGGAATGAGTTTTTAAAGTTGATATATGGACTATATGTGAGACAATTCTTATAAAAGAACGGGACAAACTCACTATGTGGAATTAAATTTGAAGCAAGTGAAAGTTTATAGCTAAGCATCTGTATACCACTCCAATATGTTGTCAAATACTTCCAAGGAATATCGTCATCATTTAAATATGTACAAATATGGGACAAATAAAATGCTTTAATTTTTGACGATATACAAGGAATGTTTAAACCACCCTGACTTAAGGGTAAATATAGGGTTTTCCTTGAAATGGGTTCAAAAGTGCTGTTCCATATATATCTAAAACACGATCTTTGAAACATATTTCGATAATATTGAGGCTTATCTTGGGCAAAAATATAGTACAGTATTTTAGAAACTACATAACTATTTAAAATGGTACTTTTTCCTTTAAAAGACATACGGCGAGAAGACCACAAGTTCAAAGTATTTCTAAAATTATTAAATAATTTACTCCAGATGTCATCATAAGTCAAATTATATCCAAACTTATACCCCAGTAATTTGCAATTCTCTACCCATGAAATTCCAAAGGGATGATCACTTCTATTTTTCCATTTTCCTAAAAACATTCCTGAAGATTTATTGTAATTAATTTTGGATCCCGATATTCTTTGAAAGTTATGAACATGTTTAAAAAATAAGGTAACAGATCTATCATCGGTTAAAACAGAAGTATTATCATCAGCATACAGCGACATTTTAACATGAAATTTACCGCCTGGAGCTACAATGCCATGTATATCATTATCATTTTGCACTTTCTTAGCCAAAGGTTCTAAACATAGAATATAAAGTAACGGAGAAAGTGAACATCCTTGACGAACTGAACGCCCTAAATGAAAAGGCTCTGAAATATGTCCATTTACAATAATTGAAGATGAGACATCGTTATACAAAACTTTAACACACTTGATGAATTTTATATCAAATTCAAAGGATTCTAAAACTGAAAACATATATGGCCATGATACTCCATCAAAGGCTTTTTCTTGATCTAAATTAATAAAGCAAGCAGTTATCTCTTTTTGTTCGATATAATCAATCAAATTTCTCATTAAATGCACATTATCGAAAATAGAGCGACCTTTAATTGAACATGTCTGGCTAATTCCAATTACAGGCAAGACATCTGTTTGTAATAATTTTTGACAATAGTTTTCTATCTATATTCAATAAAGAAATAGGCCTATAATTTTTCATTACTGATGCCTTATTTTTATCTTTACACAATAATGTTATATACGACAACTTTTGAGATTTTGACATAAAACCAAGTTCATAACATATGGTAAAAAGTTTCTCGAAAATTGGACCGAATATATTAATAAACTTGGAATAAAATAAGGACGTTAAACCATCGCTACCTGGTGTTTTGTTATAATCCATTTGTTTTAGCGCGTATCAAAGGCTGTTGACATGTTGAATAAAACTGCTCTTACTTTTTAACATTCATCTAGGCATAACGACTGTTTGATATATACACACTGATTGATATTAGAGTCATGGGAAACACGATCTGACTGAAAATGAGCTACATGATAATTATTGATAAAGGACTAAAGAAGCTGAACATGTACTGAACAAGTTATTCTGTCTAGAACCTTACGGGCGGCTATGGTAGATGCTTTTTCTCCTCACCTCGGTCTTTAACAAGGGAGGTAATTGCCTGATGACAATAAAAAAGGAGTTCCACGGATAAGATAAGGCAAGGGGCAAGATAAGAATTTCTAGCATGGTCAAATTTTGGGATCTACTTTTCTGAGGTGGGAAAAGGTATATCCCAACCCTTGCACAGGGTGTTCTGCAGAAAATCGGTAAACCTCGTTTTCGCAAAAAACCCTCCGCTCGGGTTGGTATGAACCACACTCTCGTCCATGGAAGATACTTATAATCTTTGATACCAGTTTAAATACATATAACCAAAATAACATGTTTTAAGTATTATATAAGTAAAACTTGGTTCCTTAACTGTATAGCGCTTCATCATTATGTATATTGTTTTCTCCCACCTCAGTTAAGTAGATCCATTAATTTAACTATGCTAGAAATTCTTATCTTGCCCACGGGCGAAGATAAAATGCCCGTATGGAACTTCTTTTAATGGTCACCACATTGTAATTACCTCCCTTGTTGAACACTGTCGTCTGTAGCGCATCATGGAAACCTTGTCTGGTGGCAATATTAAGAACGCGAGTTAATTATTTCTCGCTTCAAATGTCACCAGAAAACAGGTTTCACGCACCTTTCTAGAAATAATGCTTCAATCTTCTTAGAACTATTTAAAGACCGATCAGACCATTTACATACTCTGAATCACTGCGCGAATATCCATGACAACCACGAATTATTGCATATCCGTACGCAATTATTTTCACTAAGCACAAAAGAGTTCCGTCAAAAATACATTTTTATTTAATTTTGTTTAACTGAGGTGGGAGAAAAAGCATCTACCATAGCCGCTCGTGTAAGATAGGTTCATCCCGACCCTCGTTTCCGCAAAACACCCTACGCTCGGGTCGGAATGAACCTATCTTACACTCTCGGCCATGGAAGATACTTATAGTCTTACCGTGATTTGTTTCATCCTGTTTCAAGAAAAGTATCAAAACGAAATAGTGATTTTTTTAAGAATAAGATATAATAAAAAAAGTTCTTATAAACGAGATGTCATTGTGTGTTTCTGCGGAAAGCTACGCTTTTAATGAGCTGCTGAAACCTTAAACCCGTTGAGTGATTGATTGACAGATTAATCACGTCCACACTTAAGTTTCTGAAATCGGAATTATCCCATTCCAGATATTGTAACCGAGATTCAAGATTTTCAAATAATTGGATTCTGGTTAAGGATGTCTCTAATAACTGGGTTTAATCCGGGCGAATGATGGAGCACCTGAAGTGTGTTTGTCTTTTGAATAGCAGAGCGCAGCCATGATCCGAGGATTGTCAGTGCACGCAAAGGCCTTTGTGTTAAAGCTGCAATCTCACATTAGTTAACTGAGTTTAATCTGGGCGAATGGTGGAGCGGGTATCAAGCGTTTTTGTTTTATGAAAAGCAAAGCTCAACTATGATCCGAGGCATGTCAGCGCATGCAAAGGCTCTTATGTAAAAGATGCAATCTCACAGATTAAAAGTTTTTAGTTGTTTTTGTCTTAGAATCAGCTTATTTTAGTATTAATACCGTCAATTCAGTCATTTAAGATAACTCCCAATAGAACAGATCTGAATTGTTTGGAAAACTGCCGGAAATTTCATTTTTATTATGGCTTCAGTAATGCCGTTAGTCATAAAACATCAATTTTCGAACGTATATATGAAGCTGCGATCTGATCTTTTGTCAGCAGTCTTGGTTTCCAGACAATAACGCTAACATTGGCACACTCCAAGACAAAAATGAAACAGTTGTCAAAACGTTTATTCTTTGAGAGTGCAGTTTTCGTGTTATTTATCCGATTATGTGCAATTAGAATGGGTTATATAATTAGCTCAAATTGTGTTTCATGTTCTCATATAATAATGTTGATGTAGGCGTACTAACTCCCCGTGTCTTGCCTGATGTACATATTATCAAAGTTTCAACAGCTACAGTGCTCATCAAATTTCATGACATTGATAAAATTGATTATGTTAATGTAAATCAGATTTGAATAAAAGCCACTTCGGGTAAATCTCAAACTGAAATCAAGAACGAATATTTCAAGGTAATTTCTTTTACAAAGAATATTTTTGTCCATTCTTTTTCGGAGAACGGGTCAACTACTGCATAGGAAACCTTAATTACCATGACGTCAGTATATGTATTACTTTTCGTCTAATCCTACTTAGTATTGGTACCGTGGCGCTCGGCATTAGAAAGTAGCCTTAGATGTTAAATTAGTTAATTCTCAACATTTTATCGATAACAGTATTCTATGAAACTCCACACACGTCGTATGTTGTAACATGTTATGCTATTATGTCTAACAGACATGTGTTAATATCCAAATGAAATGTTATTACATGTATGTCAAACTGACGATTAAGTATGTCCAACCGACGTATTGTCAGTTTCCGTTTTATCATGTTAAAAAAAAACGTTTTGATATGTCTAATCGATATGCTATCATGTCAGATTACCATGTTGACATGTTTGACTTGATTGTGTTCATTTGACTTGGTATTATGCCCAATTGACATGGTAGTCCATGTATATCTTTTGTCAATTAGACATAAGAGCATGTCCTTTAGACATTAAACTAGCATGTCAGTTAGACATAGTTACATGCTTGTTCGACAAACTAGTATGTCAGTAAGACATACTAGCATTTGATGTCACAAATAATGCATGTCATAAGACACTTGTAACGTTCCATAGTATTTGATATGTATTGTGTGATATGCGTTTGTTGTCGTGTGACATTGTTGTTAGGCTGCTGAGCTTGTCCTTGTGTGATATGCGTTTGTTGCCGTGTGACATTGTTGTTGGGCTGCTATGCCTGTCCTTGTGTGATATGCGTTTTTTGCCGTGTGACATTGTTTTTAGGCTGCTGAGCTTGTACCTGGTGTGATATGCGTTTGTTGCCGTGTGACATTGTTGCTAGGCTGCTGAGCTTGTACCTGGTGTGATATGCGTTTATTTGCCGTGTGACATTGTTTTTAGGCTGCTGAGCTTGTACCTGGTGTGATATGCGTTTGTTGCCGTGTGACATTGTTTTAAGGCTGCTGAGCTTGTATCTGGTGTGATATGCGTTTGTTGTCGTGTGACATTGTTTTTAGGCTGCTGAGCTTGTACCTGGTGTGATATGCGTTTGTTGCCGTGCGACATTGTTTTTAGGCTGCTGAGCTTGTACCTGGTGTGATATGCGTTTGTTGTCGTGTGACATTGTTGTTAGGCTTCTGAGCCTGTCCTAGTGTGATATGCGTTTGTTGTCGTTTGACATTGTTTTTAGGCTGCTGAGCTTGTACCTAGTTGTATATGTTTGTTGTCGTGTGACATTGTTGTTAGATTTCTGAGCCTGTCCTAGTGTGATATGCGTTTGTTGTCGTTTGCCATTGTTTTTAGGCTGCTGAGCTTGT
Organism: Mya arenaria; assembly: GCF_026914265.1. Lineage (NCBI taxonomy): Eukaryota > Metazoa > Mollusca > Bivalvia > Myida > Myidae > Mya > Mya arenaria. Next base: position 86,047,054 of record NC_069124.1, read on the forward strand.
ACCTAGTTGTATATGTTTGTTGTCGTGTAACATTGTTGTTAGGTTTCTGAGCCTGTCCTAGTGCGATATGCGTTTGTTGTCGTGTGACATTGGTTTTAGGCTGCTGAGCTTGTACCTGGTGTGATATGCGTTTGTTGCCGTGTGACATTGTTGCTAGGCTGCTGAGCTTGTACCTGGCGTGATATGCGTTTGTTGCCGTGTGACATTGTTTTTAGACTGCTGAGCTCGTACCTGGTGTGATATGCGTTTGTTGCCGTGTGACATTGTTGTTAGGCTTCTGAGCCTGTCCTAGTGTGATATGCGTTTGTTGTCGTGTGACATTGTTTTTAGGCTGCTGAGCTTGTACCTGGTGTGATATGCGTTTGTTGCCGTGTGACATTGTTGTTAGGCTGCTGAGCTTGTACCTAGTGTGATATGCGTTTGTTATCGTGTGACATTGTTTTTAGGCTGCCGAGCTTGTACCTGGTGTGATATGCGTTTGTTGCCGTGTGACATTGTTGTTAGGCTGCTGAGCTTGTCCTTGGTTGATATACGTTTGTTGTTGTGTGACATTGTTGTTGGGATGCTAAGCCTGTCCTGGTGTGATATGCGTTTGTCGTTGTGTGATATTGGTGTTTGCCTGCTGAGCTTGTACCAGGTGATATGTGTTTGTTGTCGTGTGACATTGGTGTTTGTCTGCTGAGCTTGTTCCTGGTGTTATGTGTTCGGTGTCCTGTGACATTGTTGTTAGCCTGCTGAGTTTGTCCTTGTGTGATATGCGTTTGTCGTTGTGTGATATTAGTGTTTGTCTGCTGAGCTTGTACCAGGTGATATGTGTTTGTTGTCGTGTGACATTGGTGTTTGTCTGCTGAGCTTGTTCCTGGTTGTATGTGTTTGTTGTTGTGTGACATTGGTGTTTGCCTGTTGAGCTTGTACCAGGTGATATGTGTTTGTTGTCGTGTGACATTGCTTTTTGCCTGCTGATCTTGTACCTGGTGATAAGTGTTTGTTGTTGAGTGATATTGTTGTTTGCCTGCTGAGCATGTCCTTGTGTGATATGCGTTTGTTGCGTGTGATATTGGTGCTTGCCTGCTGAGCTTGTACCTGGTGGTGGTATGTTATTGGTATCGTGTGACATTGTTGTTTGCCTGCTGAGCTTGTCCTTGTGTGATATGCGTTTGTTGTTGTGTGACATTGTTGTTTGCCTGCTGAGCTTGTCCTTGTGTGATATGCGTTTGTTTTCGTGTGACATTGGTTTGTCCCTGCTGATATTGTACATTGTGATAGGTGTTTGTTGTTGTGTGACATTGGTGCTTATCTGCTGAGCTTGTACCAGGTGATATGAGTATGTTGTCGTGTGACATTGGTTTTTCCTTGCTGAATTTGTACCTGGTGATAAGTGTTTGTTGTTGTGTGACATTGTTGTTTGCCTGCTGAGCATGTCCTTGTGTGATATGCGTTTGTTGATGTTTGATATTGGTGCTTGCCTGCTGAGCTTGTACCTGGTGGCATGTGTTTGGTGTTGTGTGACATTGTGGTTTGGCTGCTGAGCTTGTCCTTGTGTGATATGCGTTTGTTTTTGTGTGACATTGGTGTTTGCCTGCTGAGAAGCTTGAACCAGGTGATATGTGTTTGTTGTCGTGTGACATTGGTTTGTCCCTGCTGATCTTGTACCTGGTGATAAGTGCTTGTTGTTGTGTGACATTGGTACTTATCTGCTGAGCTTGTACCAGCTGATATGTGTTTGTTGTCGTGTGACATTGGTGTTTCCCAGCTGAGCTTGTACCTGGCGATATGTGTTTGTTGTTGAATGACATTGTTGTTTGCCTGCTGAGCATGTCCTTGTCTGATATGCGTTTGTTGTGTGACATTGGTGTTTGCCTGCTGAGTTTGTACCTGGTGGTATGTTTTTGTTATGGTGTGAAATTGCTAATTGCCTGCTGAGCTTGTCCTTGTGTCATATGTGTTTGTTGTTGTGTGACATTGGTGTTTGCTTGATGAGCTCGTACCAGGTGATATGTGTTTGTTGTCGTGTGACACTGGCTTTCCCTGCTGAGCTTGTACCTGGTGATATGTGTTTGTTGTTGTGTGACATTGGTGCTTACCTGCTAAGCTTGTACCAGGTGGTATGTGTTTGTTGTCGTGTGGCATTGGTGTTTGCCTGCTTGTACCTGGCGATATATGTTTATTGTCATGTGATATGGTTGTTTGCCTGTTGAGTTTGTACCTAGTTGTATGTGTTTGTTGTCGTGTGACATTGGTGTTTGCCTGCCTGCCTGCTGAGCTTGTACCTAGTGTTATGTGACATTGGTGCTTACCTGCTAAGCTTGTACCAGGTGATATGTGTTCGATGTCGTGCAACATTGGTTTTTGCCTACTTGTACCTGGCGATATATGTTTGTTGTCGTATGATATTGTTGTTTGCCTGTTGAGCTTGTACCTAGTTGTATGTGTTAGTTGTCGTGTGACATTGGTGTTTGCCTGCCTGCCTGCTGAGCTTGTACCTAGTGTTATGTGACATTGGTGCTTACATGTTAAGCTTGTACCAGGTGATATGTGCTTGTTGTCGTGTGACATTGATGTTTCCCTGCTGAGCTTGTACCTGGCGATATGTGTTTGTTGTTGTGTGACATTGTTGTTTGCCTGCTGAGCTTGTTCCTGGCGATATGTGTTTGTTGTTGTGTGATATTAGTATTTGCCTGCTGAGCTTGTACCTGGTGATATGTGTTTGTTGTTGTTTGACATTGGTGTTTGCATGCCGAGCCTGTTCCTGATGAGATGTGTTTGTTGTCGTGTGATATTGTTGTTTGCTTGCTGAGCCTGAACCTGGTGTTATATGTGTTTGTTGTCGTGTGGCATTGGTGTTTCCCTGCTGAGCTTGTACTAGGTGATATGTGTTTGTCGTTGTGTGACATTGGTGTTTGCCTGCTGAGCCTGTACCAGGTGATATGTGTTTGTTGTTGTGTGACATTGGTGTTTGCCTGTGGAGCTTGTCCCTGTAATATTCATTTATTGTATCATCGTTGAAGACTCCGAAAAAACACGTATAACGAGTTACAGCATAGATTCGTATAATTCAAGATTTAAATAAAAGACATACATTTATTTTAATACCACATAATTTATTCTACTCACTCGACTGCAAAATCTTCATTATAAATATCTTGGTATTGCTTCAATATTGAAGAAGTGTCCTTAAAATAAATGTACTTTCCTCGTTTCTGTTTCTTGTTCTTTTTAAACAAATATGAATCTTAAGAACAGAGACCGTCAACAAGGAATTTATTTATATGTGTCTAATATAAATAAATTATATGTAATGAGTTCCCATCCTCTGTTTCCAAAGAAATGTCTAGACTTATTATTTAAGTCACAAACTTAGGCGTCTGATAGTTAGATTTATATGGTTTATGATGTGGTCAGAAATATTTAGTAGACACTTTAGCGTGAATTTTATAGATTTAACAACAAGAACAACAAGTAAGAAGTACAAACTTAAAATGAGCTAGATATTTTATGACCCCAATGGCAGTGCATGAATGAAGGCATGTGGAGCTTCTGAAACTTAGTAAATATAATCACCATAAGGTGTCATACTTACAAACACATTGTTGTCAGTTAGTGACAAAGTGCTTCCTTGAATATGAACGCTTATGGTACTAATGTGCATATTATCAACAATGAAGTTGTCTAGTGCCTAACACATTGCTCGTCAGTCACGTGATCAAGTTGTGCGAGCTTGAGTGCCCTTTAACTCAATGTACACTATAATGCTTTATTAGAGTTTGTGGAGTTAACTTCTGCTAAAATTAAAAAGGGTCGTTCTGAAACATGGTACACATGCTCACCACGAAGAGTACAACTACCAGACATATGTTTAGTTAGGCACGACCTGTTTGTCTAAGAGTAACTTGCCCTTGAACTTAACTGTATTCTGATAGCTGTATACGTAAGTGAAATAAAAGAGATCCTTTAATAGTATAAAAGAACCTGTTTAGATACTTGATACACGATCACTACGTGTAGATGTGTTTCAATAATAATACTGATTGTTATTCGTCACAGTCTTCCTGAAACTAGTGACACTATGTTGTGCCAATGAGAAGTGCGTGGGTAGCCATCATTTCTGTTAGAACTCTATTTGTTTTAGCTTGACTGTTAAAATAGTTTTTTGCTGATTTGATTCACTCTCGATACCGTTTTTAGGGAAAAACCATAACTAGAGCTAAAAGATTTGCCCAAGGCCATGACCGAACCTATACCTACCTTTTAAGCAAAAGGCGGATATCAACGTTTATCCGCTATCACTCTCTAAGAGTTAGGATTACTAGTTACTACTAGTGATATTTTATTAAAGCATCCAAAATACTAATATAAATCGAAACCTTTGTCACTCATATCATTCGCGCTCTCAGATCCAAGCTCGTTGTCATGTGGTTGGCTAAGAAATTGATGCATCACAATGGTGGTTACATAAAAATAGTGAATTTCATGCTTACTTTCACTACAGCTCATGGGATGACCATCTAACACAAAAAAGAATAGAAACATGAGAAAGTGTGCCACGCAGGACATACTACTGAATCGCATGGCATGTACCTACCACTTAATTGGTCAACAGAGCTCGCCATCCAATACAAGTGGGTTTCGAAAACTTGAAGTAAATTTTGTGCCAGTTCAGAGCGTTTACCATTTCTTGTACTTAATTACTTTTAAAAACAAACTTGAAACAATTGTCTGCGGGGGCAATTGTCACAATGCTGTGACAACTCTTGTTCTGATTTATTTAGTATGTCTGATACAGTGTATTTGTTATGGTGAGCTAAAGATATGACGTACTTCTTTGACCCAAGTTTTACCTCTCTGACTTGATAAATATTTTAAACCAATTGTTTGTATGTGAAAGAAAGAATAACAAATTGGTGTTTCCTAATTGAAAACTAGGATCCTTCAATAATTTACATCGTTACAGGTCAAGGACCTTGACTTCGGTTTATATTTACAATGGTGGTTGGCTTTTTGTAAACCGGACACCCTACAACAAAAAAACGGTTACTGTTGCTATACGAACTTTCAATGCAAGTTAATGCAATATAAAATGCAACGTTTTGATTTCCCGCGAGAGACAAAGATCAAAAATAGACAATTTTTTCTAGATAAAGGCTTCATAATTTACCGAAATAAGCCATCCCGGTGGATTTGGGGCTTGTCGAGATGACAACCAGTGAACTGCGTGCGCGGCTCCGGAATCGATAGCGCCGCATCGCCAGGCACGCACGTCTCTATGAGCCGGCTCTTCATGCTCCTTCCTGTCGCTATCGAGGCACCTGCTGCCCGCACTGTCGACTAGATCGCACTTTCCGGGAAAATTGAACGATATTGCCTTCTGCCGACAACTTGTGTTGAATTTACAGGCTCATTATTTGCCGGTGTGTGGAGATAGTTATATATGCAAGGTAAGATTTTTCATTGGATGCTGGTAATAATGAGTTTGTGACAACAAACACAGCTCTTTGTATTTTTCTATTTCTAATATATCTAATAATTTTCTAGATTGCACATTGGAAATTTAATTAAAGTACCAATATAAATGTAAATGAAATGTTTAAAATGGTTTATTGTATATTTGAATTTAAATGTAAAAAACAAGGCAGACATATGTGTCGGCATCATAGTGAAAGCACTGGCATTGAAATATGTGTTATTGCCAAAGATTACCATTTCTGAGTGGATGAATTATAACTTATTGATTTAATAAACACAGGCGGGAACAATTTATTAGTGTATTTGTTACCCCTAAACAACCCAGCATTCTTTCTGGTATTGTGATTAAATGTTGAAAATCTGCATCTGGTTGATACAAGATAATCTTGAACAACTTACGTTCGGAAACCTTCATAGTATGTGTATACAATATATATGCCAAATGTGATTCTCGACACAGAATTCAACATTTGGTTTATAGTTGATATTTTTATAATTTCATTTTCCTATGCAAAATACTTTTCCAACTGAAACGAATAAGAATCAAACGATTTGTTTATGTCAGGCTGCGATGTTTCAAATACATTATAACGTTCGTAGTCGTGTTCGGCGAACACGCCTGGCAGAACAAAATACCAAGCCTAGTTGTATATTTTGTCACCAAGCCCGGCAGAACAAAACACCAAACCTGTTTTAAATGTGAATTGTGCAAGACTATCTAGGAACAGCCAGATATACTAATGTTTTAGAAGAATGTATTTTATCGTATATTTCTTGATGTTGCCATTATTAACTTATGAGAACTACCTGTGATTTTCAATAATCTTTTTCAAGAGCTGTTCAAAATTGTAACAATAATATCCCTGGTGGGTAATTTTGAAAATCCAATTAGACGCGTATTGATTGTGCATCTGTTCACTTGTGAAAACACATTTTCTGTAAATTAATGAGATTTATGTTTGCATTGCTGCCAACAATGTGTGTCTAAGATGTGAAGTAAACAGTTATGTTTCTAAAGTGTCTGTGAACATGCCGTTACTCATACTGTCATTGCAGCCTTTTCAGGACATCAGAAAAAATATTTTGTTCGAATTATTATCCAGAATATAAGTGTACAAAACAGGAATAAATCCTTGTGTTTTTTCAATTTCATTTTTAATTAGCCTTAAGCGTTTCAAAATAATTGAATGTATTTATCTTCATTTTTATGCTTGTTATGCGACTGTTTGTTAAGCTTATTCCTTTTTTTTCTACCGGCAACACTGACAGTATTTTACCGAACTGTTGGAACAATAATGACGTCGACCAAAGTAAACTTCATCAGCAAAAGGACGCCGTCCAGGCCAATTAGCTTATTTTTCACAAAAGCACGGATGTGTCTAATACTATTAAACAGGGTACAATTTCCGGGTTAATTTCATTTCTTGTTCATTCAGAGAGAAATCGTATTGGCACATGAAGCAATAAAATGGAGAGATGTCTTACAAATGTTTCCAAAACGTTGATCCCGAGGATTTAGTTATATGTTTAATAAATAATGCGATATCCTCTGCTAGTGGCTTGTATCAGGAACATTTCCAAGCTCCAAGGTTATTTATTGTGACGTTGCCTGTTTGTTTCATTGAAATATGGGGAGAAAACGCAGTAAATTCATCATGATGATATAGGGATTTCGGAATCGGAATATTTGCTTAGCGAATTGCTTAGTTTGTTTTTAATCCTTAGCGTATACGAATAAACAAAAACAACATTTAATTCCGATTCAGTTCCAGCTATGTCAACAGGTCTTAATCAATGCTGATAACAGTGGACTTCATTACTTTTAGTGTGTAAACCTCACCAACCGCTGTATATTCAAACAAATATTCTTAGCATTCATTATGTATTTTATTTCTTGTTAATACTGACTTATTTTTACCCGATTATAAAGACGACTCATTGACCACTGACCGCTGATATGATGTGACATAAAGGTGTTGTCTTTTTGGAAAGCCTCTGGATCGTAAAACTTTAAGTATAACCGACGACCTCAAAATCCACCCTCACACTCACAGCAGTTTCAAACACATTCATGTAATTTCTATCTGTTCTGTACACATTGTAACTGTTCAACACATTCATTTAGATTATATTGGTTATGTACACTTTGCAAGTGTTCAACACATTCATTTAGATTCTACCTATTCTATACACATTGCAAGTGTTCAACACATTCATGTAGATTCTACCTGCTCTGTACACCTTGCATCCGTTCAACACATTCATGTAGATTTTACCTGTTCTGTACACTTTGCAACAGTTCACCACATTCATGTAGATTTTCTTCCTGTTCTGTACACTTTGCAACAGTTCACCACATTCATGTAGATTTTCTTCCTGTTCTGTACACTTTACAATAGTTCAACACATTCATTCAGATTCTACCAGTTCTGTATACCTTACAACTGTTCAGCACATTCATGTAGATTCTACCTATTCTATACACATTGCAAGTGTTCAACACATTCATGTAGATTCTACCTGCTCTGTACACCTTGCATCTGTTCAACACATCCATGTAGAATTTACCTGTTCTGTACACATTGTAACAGTTCAACACATTCATGTAGATTCTACCTGCTCTGTACAACTTGCATCTGTTCAACACATTCATGTAGATTATCCCTGTTCTTTACACATTGCAAGTGTTCACCACATTCATGTAGATTCTACCTGCTCTGTACACCTTGCATCTGTTCACCACATTCATGTGGATTTTACCTGTTCTGTACACTTTGCAACAGTTCAACACATTCATGTAGATTCTCCCTGTTCTTTACACTTTGCAACAGTTCAACACATTCATGTAGATACTCCCTGTTCTTTACACATTGCAAGTGTTCACCACATTCATGTAGATTCTACCTGCTCTGTACACCTTGCATCTGTTCAACACATTCATGTGGATTTTACCTGTTCTGTACACTTTGCAACAGTTCAACACATTCATGTAGATTCTACCTGCTCTGTACACCTTGCATCTGTTCAACACATTCATGTGGATTTTACCTATTCTATACACATTGCAACAGTTCAACTCATGCATGTAGATTCGCCCTTTTCTGTACACATTGCATCTGTTCAACACATTCATGTGGATTCTCCCTGTTCTGTTTATATTGCAACTGTTCAACACATTCATGTAGATTCTCCCTGTTCTTTACACCTTGCAACTGTTCAACACATTCATGTAGATTCTACCTATTCTTTACACATTGCAACAGTTCAACTCATGCATGTAGATTCGCCCTTTTCTGTACACATTGCATCTGTTCGACACATGCATGTGGATTCGCCCTGTATTGTACACCTTGCAACAGTTCAACACATTCATGTAGATCCTCCCGGTTCTGTTTATATTGCAACTGTTCAACACATTCATGTAGATTCTCCCTGTTCTTTACACCTTGCAACTGTTCAACACATTCATGTAGATTCTACCTATTCTATACACATTGCAACAGTTCAACTCATGCATGTAGATTCGCCCTTTTCTGTACACATTTCATCTGTTCAACACATGCATGTGGATTCGCCCTGTATTGTACACCTTGCAACAGTTCAACACATTCATGTAGATTCTCCCAGTATTGTACACATTGCAACAGTTCAACACATTCATGTAGATTCTCCCAGTATTGTACACATTGCAACAGTTCAACACATGCATGTAGATTCGCCCTATTCTGTACACATTGCAACAGTTTAACACATGCATGTAGATTTTCCCTGTATTGTACACCACACCTTGTAACAATTCAACACATGCATGTAGATTCTCTCCGCTCTATACACATTGCAATCGTTAAATACAGTCATGTAGATTATACCTGTTCTATACACATTGCAAGTGTTCAACACATTCATGTAGATTCTCCCTGCTCTGTACACCTTGCAACAGTTCACCTCATTCATGTTGATTCTCCCTGTTCTGTACACCTTGCAATTGTTCAACAAATTCATGTAGATTATATCTGTTCTGTACACCTAGCAGCTAGTGTCTTTGTTTGGTTCTTTTGTTTTCTGTCTGTTTTATCTTAGCACTTTGATGATAATTGTTGAGAAAATTGTAAGGTCGGGCGCTCTCGCAAAATTTAACCTTGGGATAATTTATATTAAAGTTGAGCCCTCACGCACGTGGTAAACATCCAGATATTTGTTTTTAAAAGTTCGAGCTTTTTTTAAGGTTGAACGCTCACGCACGTTTTAAACCTCCAGATTTTTCTTTTTGTTAGTTTTTTGGTTACCGTGCTATGCGAATGATACACATATTTAACGTTATTTTGAAATCAGCGTAACGTGTGTGTTGTTTTCTAACGTTGTATTATACTAGTGTAATTTTTGTTTGCCTAAGTCTTTGTGCCTTAAAACAGTATTTTGATTATGCTTCACCCTACTGGGCCTATACCATAAGGATTGGCTGTTTTATTGAAGAAAAATCACCCACAACAATTGGCGTTCAATAAAATAAATAAAGCGGCCAAATTTACCACCTTAGTTAGTTTAAAGAACCCACTATAGAAGAGAGTAATTAGATAAACTTTGAGACTGTATATACACGTCTTTATAATTTTCCCTGTTGACGATGACACGTTTGACTCCACAAGTAAATGCATCATCATGAATTTTCACAAGTAGCATTCTCAATCTTAAATAGAGAAGTGCGTATTTTTTAGGCTGTATATATCGAATTATGGAAAAGTTATCGAGCACCTAAAGTCTCCACCAGTGATGGCTTTAGTGTTTCTCTGGCCTTTCTGTTGCTGAAACACTCTCTTGATCGTCAATATATATATAATTAAACAATTTTAAAGTGATATATGCGATCGTTAATCGGCCGAAACTGTACATATAATCCACAAGGCCAGATACAGGATGCCAAAATGAAAAGAAAAAATAATCCTTTTTTTGGGATAATTCATGATGATGCATTACTCGTGCAGTCAAACGTGTCATCTTCAACAGGGAAGATTATAAAGACGTGATATCGACTATTCGTCTCCTTCGATCTTCTATCTAGATGACAGACACAGAAAAAATGCATTGTCCTTCTGACATTTCCTTGTTAATATGTCAAAAGCCATGGTGGACGCATGTGTTCTGGCTTATACAACTGACCTTTTTATGGAAATTATGTACAAGTGTATGGTAATATGAAATTTACGGCAAAAATATATTGAGGATATCGGTCAAATAACATCGGAATCACTCGCTGGGGATAGTATGATGAAATATTATTGGTATCGATAAGAGAATCCGACAATAAACAAATAATGACTTGACTTGACTTAATCTCTTTAGCACGGTAATATCGTGATCGCTTCAAAGTTCGGCTAACAATCATCATCAACAAACCTTGAAAAAGGCCTTCTTGGGGTTGGAGACCACTAAACATTTTTTATAGATTCTTGGGTCAATTGACAAATTTACACGCGATTTAATACTTATTTCTAGTATTTTACAACCCGTACACCAAAATGGGAAGAAAGTTCCCCTTTGTACTAAATATGAAACAACGTTAGAAAAAACGCCACGTTTCTTGTTAGAAAAATAAAATTAGTTGAACGTAACCACTATGTATTTGATAAAAGGACCTTATCCGGTGTAGAAGTAAAGCAATGTAGTAAAAATGTTACATAAAACAAGTAGATCAGTTGGAGCCTCTAGGGCATTAGCTACACCTATTCCGATGTCTACTAAGTGTAAATGTTTCATATATTTCAATGGGAAGTACTGGAACAAAACCAGTAAAAACAAGCAAAATCATGACTTGAAAAATACGACTACTTATTTTCAAAGTCCAGCAACAATGTCTAGCCTAATCAATCATAATAAATTATACGACGGGTAAATCTATAAGGAAACCCGTCCATGCATTTTTCAAAAAAAACAAACCCTTTCGATTTGTCCTACAAACTTGTATTCATCCAAATATTGCTCCATTTGACAGTCTGTGTTAGGTTTTGTTTCACTTTATGTCATCAAAGCGCCTGTTCGTCTGTAGTTTTTAGGTAAAGTTTTGTCCAAAAATGAATGTAGCATAACTGATCCTGGACATAATGGCACTTTTAACATTAAATGATGCAGTTCTACACATCTTTGCACACATTTCCTGGCTCGCAGCCAAATTTTGATGATATTTGGACTTTTTGCGCGCTTGTATGAATGAGGACGACTCATGTTTTAAAAATTAAAAAGGCCAAAGTTGTTATCAGTACGAATTGATGGACAAGACAAATGTATTTAACATACAGATAATATCAGTCTGAAGTAGCATTCTCAATCTTGGTTATAGAAAGTGCGTCCTGGACCACATCCGGGCAATTGAATTAAGTTATATCGTACCATAGGCGACATACCTATAGCCTATAGGCTCACTGTTCACCTTTTTTACAGCCGTTGTCGTGGTTTAAATGGTAATATATGTATATCCATGTGTTTCTTTACCATTGAATAAAGTTTTTCATTTACTGCATTCAAAAGTCGGAAGTTGAAAGCAGATGAGGCAGATGTGCAATGATTGGTTGTGTTGGTTTTCGCTTCAGCGAATTGGAGTAAATGATATTGGTATTTGTATTGCTAGAAAGTCCAGTTTTTGAGGCCAATTTATCTAGGCCACCTGTGCCTGCTGTCCAAGGATTATTTTTGTTTCCGTTCTACATTAGCTGCTTACAAACACATCTATGTGTTCTTTACTTCATAATATGTAGAAATGTGACCTGTAACAATGAACAATTATTGACATATGTTTTCCAAAGTGTAAATGGATTGACTCAATGGTTTGGGATTTCCAATTGATGAGCATAATTAATGTGTAGAATGCAACACACCTTCGGGTTGACAAGTTTGTACTCTCCCCTAGAGTTTCCATTATTTAATATGGCTTCTTTTGAGATTTTTTTAAGAATATATATTGGAAAACATTCAAAGTTTACACAAAAAATATTATTTATAAATAAAACGAGACGAATTTTTTTTTTGATACATGAAAATAAAATAAAACATTATCTTTCCAACGTTTTTAAATCTTGAGTTGCGTATATGTACATATTTGCATCGGGAACAAATTTATACCTCCTCAAAAAGATTGCCCCGAGGATATTTGGGCTAATATACAAATATCTGCCCCCGGGAGAAAACTTGCATACGGAGTTTTTTACCGACTGGGGTTAACCCCGTCATGTAAAAGCAGCATCTGCTTCCAGAGTTATGCATGTTATGTTTCTCCTTTTGTCTATTCGACGTTCATTTCCTTTTTTTTAAAGTTGACTCAAAAATACTTCTTGTCCAAAGAGCTTCACATTTGCATCGGAAAATGGTCGATCAATTTTGACAATCTCATAGCTCTTCGAATTGTAATGTGCATGGGAGCGTTGCAAAAAATCCCATTAAGTCTAACATTTTCAACAAATATTGTAAGGTTGTTGAACGAATGACGTTTAATGCAATTTAAAAGCGTGAAAACACATTTATCTGCCAATCATTCCAATGAGGTCTTGAAGGTTTTCTCCTCTCTCATTTAATTTCCTGAATAGTTTCTTGGGAAAGTTTCCTTCAATCTTAAAAGTTTGTTTCCGGCTGTTTGCATGGATTTAGCATGCATTTTATCAATCTCTATGCCCCTGTTGTATGTATATACTAGTGAATCTATGCGACGGCAGTAGTTTATGATGTCTTTGCAGTTTGGTTGCCCTAGGCCTAGTTTGAGTTTTATACGGCAAGCATTTTGTTTTTGGTGAGACACAGAGCAGAGCTGTGGTATTTGTATTTCCAATTCCACTGAAGTCGAACAAGGGTAGGGATGCACTATATTCCACCGCCCATTCTTCACACGATTTATTGCTACAAATAGATGTTTGCGTTTGAATGTTTTTTCGTAAACACGATGGACACCCGATGGCCTCCATACTATCCTGAACGTAGAGTTTTTTTCTGTATCGACAAATTGTCCGGAACCTTAAGTGTGAAAACAATTACAACGACAAGGCAACTGAAGTAAGATACACTGCTGAAATATTTCAGGATAACCTTATTGACGTGTTTTAATACAGTTACCTTATACTTTACTCATAATGACAGCCTCGTTTTACTTTTTTCTTCAGCAGCTTAAAAAAAAGGTTGGTTTGTAAATGTTTCGCTTTAACGATTTATCCTGTGTCATTATTGAAACCAAATATGACTTGATATATCATGACGCAAACGTCTTATGTTTAACGACTTAAATGGCATGAGATTTGAAACTTTGAAAAACAGTTTCTGAATAAGCATGTATTAGCCTATGGGAATAAGCTAGAATCGTATTATAATGCATTGTGTATCATTATGTCTCCACTTCGATTGAAGGAAGACATATTGCTTTTGACATGGTTACCATTCCGTCTGTCTGTTCGTCTGACCGTCCTTCACAAAATTTATGTCGTGAAAGGTACAAACGCCATTGTAAATGAAACTTTACCGGAATTTCAAGCAGCATGTGAATAAGTTCACCTGGGATTTGAATATGGCTTCACCCAGTAAGTGCAGAGTTACTTGACATGAGCTGACAACAACTGGAATTATTAATTTGCAAAATAGTACTGGAGACCCGATTACAGGGAACATTGACAAAGCGGACAATTTGCATCTATATTTACTAATGCACATGACATGCACATTCTATTTATTTCAAAAAGGATACATGATGAGGAAAACTTAAAAGAAGTGAAATTAGAACCTCGTTCAATATACAAATCATTTGATATAACCAAAGCCTGAGGCCCAGATAACTGCAATCCAAAATTTACTGCACATTTATATATGTTATTATGCCACATGTTTTTTTCAAATCCATTCAGGAAGGGAATGACCCGGAGAAGGAAAATGTTACATGTATGTTTAAAAAGGGCCTGCGTTCTGAATCTGGATTTTATCGACTGGTGTCGCTAACATCCATCATATGTAATTTGAAATAGCAAAAATGAAATTTATGAACACCATTATTTTTTCGTAACTAACGAAGTAGTATTGTGCAACATTCAGAGGTTCTATAAGATTGGCGCCTGAAGTAAAGAAAAAAACATCTATATTGACCTGATCATGCGATCGACATGGTTCCACACAATCGTCTTCTAGCAAACGTTCATTCATATGGCTTCACTGGTAAACTCTTTTCGTTGAAGAAAAGTAATAAACCGAAACAAATCCAATTGGACTGGTGTTAACCCGGAGTTCTACAGGGCTCCATTCTTCGACTAATGTTGTTTGGTGTCTTTTGTATTATAATGCCATTTTAGAATGTGTGTTAAGTGTCTTTGGTCCTTTGGCAAAACAATGCTGACTTTATCACAGGATTTGAAGCAGTAGATACAGGAAAACATATATCGGTATTCATTTAACTAGTCATCTGAAGTTTGTCGAACATACAGCGAAGTAGTGAACGATGGGTCTGACAAAGAGAAATTATGTTTCATGGATAAACAAATCTTCCTTACTTACAAATCACTGATTAGACCACACTAGGACTATGGCAACAGCTAGTTCATATTATTCCATTATCGAAACGAACAAACGCACTATAGAAATTTTCAAAAACACGCTTCAAATTAAGTACCACAATTTAGAGACTAATAATATTCAACAGTTTAATTTTCCTACATCCTACATTGGAATTACGCTGTCAACATTTAATTTAATGAGTCCGTTTAAAATGCTGCACAAAAAAGTAGACTTTGAGTATTCAAAAATGTATACTCTACCAATTGTCTCTAGAAACTAAAACCCAACAAAATCAACCTGAAGATATATTACTATTGTGAAAATATCTGGAATAATCTTACCAATAACGTTTTGAGTACAGATAGTGTTACCACTTTCCAGACAAGATGTAATAAAGTATGTAATTCTAACATTTTACATACGTCCGTCATTTATTGAGTGATAAAAGCTTAAAATACAACTGAAATTACGCTTGGAAAACACTTTCAAATGATGCTAAAGTGATTCAGGTAGAAAAGTTGTTAAAACAATCCTAACAGCATGGTTATTATTTATAAAAGCTATAAATGAATAGTTTCTTTAAATAAGTTGTTGTCATCGTAAAAGTTTGGTTTGTTCTTTTGTTGCGCTTATTCAAAACTAATGAGTAAATAGTAAGTATAAGGACCATTTTTCGACTGTTTGATGCAGATTTAAGTTCAAGATTTAATTCTAATGCGTTAATGAAAAAAATGTTGAAAAATGAAGTAAATGTTTGGGTTTTCGCCTGTTCGTTCCGTTTCCTTCAACAAAAACATACTTTGGTGTTGCCTTGTATGATATGCAGTTTCAATTACAGTATGCATTTCAGGACTTGAGCCACATGGATTTCTGTTTACACGAAAGTTCCCAAAACAAAGGCCGGTAATATGAGGGGAGATATACGTGTTCATGTTCAAACCAAAACTTCACGTTACGGTATAGCGTTTGGTGTACGTCGACTCACTGAAGTGTGATTAAATGTTTTTATTGAATGGAAGCAGAGATGACGTTAAAGACTACAGAAGCATGCGTGCGTCACCCCTCGATTGGCAGCCAATTAGTCATTCCGCAGTAAATGTTTGTGAGACAAGTATAGGAGACATGTTCCCTCGCCCTAAAACGTCTGTATTATGGCTTGAAGAATAGGAGACATGTTCCCTCGCCGTAAAACGTCTGTATTATGGCTTGAAGTATAGGAGACATGTTCCCTCGCCCTCAAACGTCTGTATTATGGCATGAAGTCTAGTAGACATGTTCCCTCGCCGTAAAACGTCTGTATTATGGCTTGAAGTATAGGAGACATGTTCCCTCGCCCTCAAACGTCTGTATTATGGCATGAAGTATAGGAGACATGTTCCCTCGCCCTCAAACGTCTGTATTATGGCTTGATGTGCCTAATCGCCTGAATTGAATCTGCTATTTTAGTAATAAACCACAGACTTGTACTCTGAATCGTTCACATTTCCGACAGCTATGCGCGTTAAAATGTAGCAGTTTTTCAAGCGCAATGTTTCCGCCTGACATAAGGGGAAGTAACCACTCCGTCTGACCAAGTAAAAATGCGGTGAATAATTTTGAAAATTATCGTTAAAGTCGTCTGGCGATCTTTCTTCTATAAACAACATGCTATATATCAAAGGTTTAGGTATTCACGGACTCCACTCAAGTCGAAATGTTTACATTCGCACTTGGTGTTGTGTAGGACAAAATTTGGGTTCTTTTTGCATGAAACGGTCGACTTTACGTGACCTCTGTAGGCGGAGTTTCACAACTACCTGGGATATGCGTGTGTAAAACACGAATTAAAAATCTCGATCACTTTTCTTGATTAACGCAAATATTATTACAAACTTTTAAGTCGAAAGAACAACAACAAATGATTGAAAATGGGAAATTTGTAATGTAAATTTGATTATTATTTTTCGTTGGTTAATGCAGTATGACCGCTCTGTTGCGGTTTTGTAAATCTATGAAAAGCGAATGTCGTTCTATGCTATTAAGCTACCGCCTTGGAATGGTCAGTGCATAAAGTTCACTTTATATATATTAATAAATCTGCTCGTGTTTTCGCGGCAAACAAAATAATGCAGTATTAACAAACACGCTGATCATAATGCCGCCTCAGAAAAGGATTTTCCAAAAAATTAATGTTGTTGGTAAAATATCTTATTCCGGCTTATATGGAACTTTCGTGTAAAGCACACATAAACGACGTAGAATAATCTATCTAACCTCATATATTTAAATTATCTGCTTGTTAGTTTCTTAAGCTCCTATAGATAGTACCCCAGGGATTTCAGTTGATGGTTATTGATGCTCTCACTAATATTCCCAGCAAGTTTATGTTTAATTACTCCCCAAAACGACTTAATGCAAATTGATATTTATTCATGAAATACTCATGAATTTTGTCTAAAGCAGATTGTTTATGAAACCGATTTCCAGCAAAATATACAGACCTATGCATTGAGAAATATACAGACCTGTGCATTGAGAAATATACAGACCTGTGCATTGAGAAATATACAGACCTGTGCATTGAGAAATATACAGACCTATGCATTGAGAAATATACAGACCTATACATTGAGAAATATACAGACCTATGCATTGAGAAATATACAGACCTATGCATTGAGAAATATACAGACCTATGCATTGAGAAATATACAGACCTGTGCATTGAGAAATATACAGACCTATGCATTGAGAAATATACAGACCTATGCATTGAGAAATATACAGACCTGTGCATTGAGAAATATACAGACCTATGCATTGAGAAATATACAGACCTGTGCATTGAGAAATATACAGACCTGTGCATTGAGAAATATACAGACCTATGCATTGAGAAATGGAAATGCTTGTAATGTTGTATTGTATCAAACATGTTTTGAATAATGTATTTTTTGTATTTTTTCAAGAGTCGGCGAAACTGTTGTTGTTTTTTGAGCTGTTAAATATTGAAGTTTCACAGTTTCACAGTTTTACTTTACTCTCATCACATAATACAAATATACGTTTTGAGGTCAACAATGTTGTATATAAACATGTAAAATATCAATAATATATATTAACCAGGCTGTATAGTTAGAAATGAAGTACTAAGACGGTACAAATATAAAACAGTTTGAGTACATTAACTATTTATAAAGACAGTGGATGTTATTATTAGGGAAAATAAAGTAATTATAGTTAAGAGTTGCCAGGTGGGGTTTTAAAAGCTTGACATATAAGTTTGACAAATTTGCTCAGGTTATTCAGCTTCAAAGGATCATTGTCACACATAACATTTTTGAAAGTAAATGTATTAGTATTATGCATGTTTACATAAGGTAAGTATCCTGTCCTATCATTAACAAAATATGGGCACAGTAAATGATAGTGGAATTCATCACCAATTTCATTTAGAGTACATAATTGACATTTTATTTCGTTTCTGTCTATGCCGAGCCATCTTCCTTCAATTGGTAAATGATTATTACAAAGTCTAAAATTTATTAGAGACTGGACAAGGTTCTTATTTACATTAAGATAACATTTTTCAAGATCCAATTCAATTTTATAAATTTTGTAATTGGTACATTGGAGGGGTTAAAAACATCACTATTCCAGGCCTGTTTGAACTGGTCTTTTAAACAAGTTCAGGATTTGCTCGACTTGCTCTGTATTTGTTCATCAATTAAGTCCTACTGGATATCAGTTGTCGTTTAACTGGTCGTTCCATTGCGAGTATCATCAAGGTTTGCTATTGTTTTATATGTTGTCTTATGTTTGTAATTTACTGCCACTTAACAGTATTCATAGAAAGTTTTCTTGTATTGATTGTTTTCAAGTCAAGTCAACACATTTATTCACTCAAATTCATGCACAACATGAAAAAATTGAGGTAATTGATAAAGACAATACATTTCAGAGGCTCAAATTGAGAATTCAAAGACATAACATACATTCAAATAAATCAAATATTTAAAGACCAGATAGTCCCGTTTAACAGGATAAATATTGCACATGGATCATTGGATTCAAGCAGTGTTTACGAAACTTTATGAGTTATAAAATGAGTTAAGTACAATGGGAGAGTCAACTAATATATATGCAGAAAGTCTACGATAAATAAGATCAGTAATGTTTAACGAAGTTGTTTAAGAATAACAGATACCATTTTACACATGTTCAAAAATTCCTTTTTATTAGTTGTGTTTACCAACTGTTCAAGTTTATATATGTTTGGATGTCTGTTAAAATGTGGTTTTATATACTGCTTACGCTCGTTATCAAAAATGTTACACTCGAATAAAAAATGGAATTCATCCCCTATTTTGTTACATGTTTGGCATTTCCTTTCATTGACTGGTGTTCTATTCCAATTGCCCGTTTCTATTGGTAGTCTGTGGTTTCTTGTTCTAAACTTGATAAGTGGATATAATAATGATTTGGGTGTTGAATGAAGATACTTTTCATAGCCAAATGACGTTTTGAAGATTTTATAAAATTGACTGTTGCTAGCATTTTCAATAAGGGAGTACCACGATGTTAAGAACAGATCTTTAAGCTTGCGCTTAACCGCAAGTTTAAGCCATTTAGGATTAACATCTTGTTGATATTCCCAAGTTCCTATAAATCCACACTTTGTTAGTATTGACTTTATTTTGAAGCACCATTGCTATCGTGTTCTTATTATGTCTGGAGGTAAAGTCTGGACTGTTTTGTATATGCATTTATATATCATCGATGATAGTTTACTATTATTATTATTATTATTATTATTATTATTATTATTATTATTATTTATATCAGTATTATTATTATTATTATTATTATTATTATTATTATTGTTATTATTATTATTATTATTATTATTATTATTATTATTATTATTATTATTATTACACAAACGTACCCAGTATGACATCATTTTCTCTTCTATATCTAAAGCTACTGGTGTTTCAGTTTCGCCATAAACCATATAATTAGGAGTTGAACTTTTTAATTTGAGAATATACTTTAAAAAATTCAGCTGAACTCTTTCTATAATATCAAGATTTCCGTAACCCCAGATTTCTGCGCCGTAAAGTAAAATTGGTTTAACTGTTTTATTGAATAAGTCTATTTGAAGATCAATCGGAAGATTGAGTCTATTAGAGTTTCTGAGGAGGCTATAAGTTGCTCTAGTTGCCTGCGATGCAATATGTATTTTGTTTTTATAGAAAGAACCTGTTCTACTAAACAACACCTAGGTATTTATATTCCTTCACTATATCAATCGGCTGATTGTTTAGTGAAAAAAGAAATTTGGTTGTCGGCCTTTTGAGAAAATTAGTATTTTAGATTTTGTTGTATTGATTTTTAGTTTCCAGTCAGTGCAGTAATTAAAATAGGCATCGAGAGCATTTTGCAGGTCACGTGCCGTTTCTGCCATTATAACTGTGTCATCTGCATATAACAGCGTTTTCGGCGCACGCCGTTCGTTCTCAAAGCGGCGTGGGGGGGGGGGGGGGTCGGGGGAAAAGGGAACTCAGATGATTGGTGATAACTGACTTTGTAACGTTAAGGTTTAAATGGTCGGTATGGTCTGCACGGCTAAAGGGTTGAAGTCTGGTGTCATGTGCGTTTATTCTCTTTCGGGAGAGACATTTCTTCTAGTAATTTGTTCTGAAATGCAGACACTTATTATATTAATTTTACATTGTTATGAAAATGTTGTGGCGTAACTTTTTATATTTAACTGTTATTTGGCACAAATGTAAAATTAACTTTTAATGTCCAAACCAAGTCCTGTTTTGTTGTTCTTCCTTTATTAAATACTTGATGTACTACCACATTATATACAGTCCAAAATATAAGCATTAACTTTGTTTTATAATAGGGATAGCGCTTAACTTTGCTGGACTGTGGTAAATCCACCTTCGAGCTCAAACAAAGTTCAAGTGTCCATAAAATACATTTCAAAAATCAGCTCCCTTGTGCGGACCTGTTACCCATACTGTTTTAACCAATAGAAAAAAAAACAAGACATACTTCACAATGGCTGACAGTTCAGCTCAGACTTATTACTAAGAATTTCAAATAATTCTCTATCAAAACATATTCCATGTTGCTAAAATAGATACAAAGAAGCAATAAAACATTAAGTCAATATGGCTTCGTCTGACACTTTGTCTGGCTATTATCAACATCTTAATTTCTTTGGCTTTTGTCAAAATCTTAAAAACACAGTTGCATATTTCAAATAGCAGACACAAAAACACCTATTATTATACAACAGTCATTTGTATATAACGAAACGCTGAAATTAGGAAACTGGTATCAATAAATAATAAACTTGTTAACAGAAGTTCGGCATAATACACTGCAGAACAAAAACATAAGAACTTGCGATTGAACTTTGGTTAAAGTATATATATATATTTATCTATACGAAGATACGGCATAAACACCAACACACAAAAGAAGTGCCTGCAATCACATCATTCACAAACACTTGTTGCTGCGACCTCTTTCTATATAATCAAAGTGCTGAAAGCACTGATGGACTAGGGCTTCATTCAGGGGAATGTTGACAACCATATAACCATATTCTAAGCATTGAAAAAATCGGCTCACATCACAAGGGGTCACTGTTTAATGGGCTAGCTTAAACTTTAGACTAAAACTGCTTGCAAGCTTCAAAGGGAATTTGAAAAATCTAATAGGGGGGGGGGGGGGGGGGGGGGGGGGGCACACATACTTCTTTAAGTTGATCAAATCCTTTTATATTAAAGGTCTGTTATTTGCAGTTTCACAGAAGATTTTCAATGATGTAATTATATACTATATAGAAAACCTGTCACCTCTTTTTCAGGGGAGCTTTAAACCACAGGGCCATACTTTGAACAATCTTTGTAAAAGACATCTACATTGTACACCTATGTCAGACTGCATACACAATGCTATTAGGCCACTACTTTTATATAAATTGGTTTACAAAACCGGCGGGTCTAATTTTCTGAAAAGTACAAAAAAAAATAAAAAATGAATTTCACTATTTTTTTCAACATTATTTTCCCGACCGTATTGATTTTGGTGCGAAACGAAAGAAAAACGCACAGATAAGAGTACGAATGCAGTAGATCTCGACTGGTTTGTTGTTCCGTGGCCGTATTTGCGTAGTGATAGCATGTGAGCCATTCAACTGTTATGGCAGCGCCGATGGCAATGGCGGAATTGACGATAGCAGTCATTCTTTGTATGAAATAATTAATTAAAATATGCAGGAGTTGTTAAAATAACAATAGCAATAAAGATTGGCAAATTTAACAGCCGACACAAACAATAACTGTCACGTGATTGTTGTTATTCCCCGCCAATTTAGGTCATGAAAATATTGTTGTTTATAGATAAAAAATAAAACTGTCAGCGGCTGCCATCGAATTAGTAGACACAAATATCTGTAAATTATTTGTGAGAAAAACATTTTATAACATTTTTTGGTTAAATATCAAATAACAGTGCACTAAGTGTGAGTGGTGAAATTGAAAGTAAAATTGTTGACACCGGTGACCTAGTTCACAAGTTCGGTCGATGGTGTTTATGGATTTGAAATCACAAAATGGTTTGGAAATACTTGTTATTGAGTCAATGTAAAGCTTGTGTTTATTCTAGATTACATGTTTATTCATGTTTGGGTTAATAGTAGAGTAAAAACAATGAAAGAGTTGAACACATGTTTCAATGACATTTTAATACTAATGTCATGAGTTGTGTGCAAAACATTTAGATAAAACAACACGGAAAACTATTTTGAATAAGTCCATTTCAATTTTTAATGAACTTGATATATCACTATAAATGAGATTTGTTGTTGTAACCAAGGAATACTCTTTAAAATGAAAAATAAACAAGCATGAAGTATGGATGCCCTGTGAACTCGTGTATACACAAAATGGCGGAGTTGGAAGAAGATGAAAATATCCGATACATAATTATGGATTTCTCTGTTACTATCATTGGTACATAAAGTTAAGTCACATGCTAGATTTCTTATTTTGTTATGTGATTTTAATGTACTGATGTGGTAATTTGCTGCAAGATTTGAATTTGAAATGGATTTGGTGAACATCCCATGGTAAATATCCCGGTCCGAAAATATCAGAACTTAGCATGGATCGAGTTACACACAACTAGGACCCACCATGGTAAAGGTTATTAAAACTCAAATCTAGGTCTAGTTTGGTTTTTAGTTTTTCAGGAATTGCTTTCACAAAGTTAAAGCTCAAATGGCTTCATAAAATGTTACTTCCTTATTTACAAAATTGGTAATTATTTCACTTTATTGGCATTTTCCAATATTGAAATAACTGAAACAATGTTTAGAAAATAGTATGTATTGTTTTAATGCAGTGCAATTTTTTGTATTTTAATGCGTAAAATTGCATTCTCTTTTTTCTCAATTTAATATTGTTCAGTTTAGTGTTCTGCATTCATTTTTGCTTTAACATACCCTTGAAGCTTAACAATTTATGTCTTGCTGAGTGATATTCAATGTATCTTTGATAAAAAGTGTAGTTTATACATGTAAACATGTTTTATAGTCAATTTCATTGATGTTTTATATGCACAGTATGTAAGATTTAAACTGTGTGTTTAATTAGAACTTTGAAACTTTGGAGTGTATTAAAACATGCATTAATAGCAGTTTAAAAATTTAAAATGTCATATAAATGACATAAATTTTCAATGTTTTTATGTTGTTCTCTGATTTTTACCCTTTAAGAGTATGTTTTGTGACTTTTTTCCTTTTTTTTTTTTTTTTTTTTCTTTTTTTTTGACCGCCCGGTGGACATTTTTCCCAAAAATTCTTGTAAACCAAAAAATAAAAAAGGAGTGGCCTTAGGAAGTAGTTTTTATTTTAAAAGAGAAGAATAATTTTCTCCCTCTTAATTTGTGCTTGGTATTCAATTCATACAACATGTTGCCATGATAACTTAGTGCTGTAGATAAATATTAGGCACTGCCTTCTGTCTAATGCTATTCATATTACTGCTGCAGACATTTGTACATAGCAAAGCAAGTTGAGTAGACTAAGATGAGATGAATATTGTTTTTAAAGTATGAAATATTGAAATGTCTTTTAAATACTTTGACCATCAAATTTCATAACATGGTGTCAGCAGTTCATCACACTGCTAGCGAGAATGGAATACCAAACATAATTTTATTCTTTATTATATACCCATCATCAATCCACATGCAATACATATCACAAAATACTTTAACCCATATTCCGCTCCAGTGCAATACGGCCATATACCACTCTTGTGACGTCACGTCATAACAAGTATGTTGCGCAATATTAAATTGACGTCATGAAACCAGTGAGTGCATCCTTAAAATGAAATTTATTATGCAAAGATGTGGCTTCTAAGTGATCTAATCAGTAATGTATTTAATAAAAGGGTTATTAGTACTGCGTCATGATCCGGATATAGCGGAATGTCATATTTGATTCTGGTAGTTTTTTTGTAAATTTGATTTTACTCGGCTTGTGCCTTGTGAAATCCGAATCTGCAAAAATATATTTGAGTTAAATACAACCTCCTGGATCAAAACGCAGGAACAACAAAACCTGTTACCCCGTGGACAGAGCATCTTTAACACACAGGGCCATTGTAACTTTGAACAATCATTGTAAAAGACAACTACATACAAGATGCTTAAGGAATTAGTTTGGAAAAATTAAGAATTATTTTCTCCATCTTAATTTGTATGCATTAGATAACTCAATAATTGCAGCAGTTGGCCATTCTTGTATTGTTATCTGTCACTGTCTTGATAGCTCCCTATCTCAATAGATGCAAAAGGTTGTAGGTTCATGATTCTCCTGGTCAAATATGTCATACAGAAAGAAGATGTTGAATGTAGAATCAAGAAGCTTTCTTTTCAGGCACTCCAAACTGAATAGTACTGTAACATTTGGAGTGCCAAGAATTTGTTGGATTCCTAGGCAACAGGTATCAGGTGTTGCAGTACATTTGGCAAATACTTTTCACCCGTCCTTGTAAATCTAAAAAAGCTTTCATTTCGCAAAAGTAGTTCATATAACTATATTAAGGTTGCTAAATCAGAGTTTGAATAATTCTACAAACTAGATGTGCCTTTAATTGCAGCAATTTGAACTCCAACTCATAATGTAAATTAAGCTGGTTAAGCAATACTGCAGTTCCTTGGTGTGGGGATTGCTTTATTTACTTTAATAAACAAACAGTTCTTGCGTTGGAAAGTACAATGTATTAATATGCATTTTTCTTGCCCTGACTCCATCCAAGCCTTAAATCTTAGCTCAACATGTACTTGGGGCTATGTGTAATATCAATGAGAACTATAAATTATGTTCAATCTAGTGTCACTTATGATATTTCATTCCACATACAAAAACACTAACATATTCTTTAAAACCAATATCCTATGTTATGATAAAACCATTGCCAAGTTGGTAATTTGAAAAGACAAGAAATTATATCTGGTCAGGGTTTGACATAGTCTTTCTAGACATCTACAAACTTAAGTCAACATAATAATTATGTTTTACATAAATATTGCAATGAATTAAACATATTGCAATAAGTGCCAATAACATAGCAATCAAGTATGATCACTATAGGCCTAAACATGAGATTTCAACATTTCCTGATAAACAATAAAAAAAAATTACTTAACAATTTTCTCAATATTTACACAAGCTGAAAAAATGGTCTCTTTTGGAATACTTCACATATTTCATGGCTTTCATCATTCAAACTAACATTTCGCTTGTTATTTCAATATTCAATGATTTTGTAAACATTCATAAATGATGGTTAAAATTAACAATCATGCTAATCATGCCTACCAAAAGCACCTGACTGACCAATCAGTATCCAATTTTGGTAGGGCTTATTGGTGGTTCATTGAAATCAATCATGACCTCCCACAATCTGCACTGATCAACAGTAGTTAATGAGTTGTTTCAATTGTTCTTATTTCATAAACTTAGAAAACAACTGCAGTGAATAAAATTTATTCCTCATCACTGAGAGAAAGTTTAGAAAAATGAAAGAAGCCGAGTTACATCTAGTAGGATATCAAATCCTACAAATGTATTCATCATTTTATATAACCGTATAAAGTAAATGTTAAATTTTTGAAAGTCAAAAAGTTTAATTTTTTTTGTATATCAAAGAACATTTGTGTGTATAATTTTGATGATATTTTGTGATTCATTTAATTTCATTCTTGTTTCATTTAGTGTTCAATCCCAAGCTTTCTTGTTCACATTTAAGTGCAAGAAAAGTCACTTAATAATGATCTGAATAAATTCATTATAATGTAAATTCACATAAAGGATATATTGTGCGTTTTAAAAATAACATTTTTTCATCTGTTTAAAATTATGTCAAATGTAGTGCATTGAAATTGTATTATGAGCTTAAAGCTGCACTCTCATTTTGACAACTTTTTTATTTTTTTGTCTTGGAACGAGTCAATTTTTGCGAAAATCCATGGAAACCATTTATATAAGACTGCTTACCAAAATTTAGATGGCAGATTTTTATACTAAAGTTAAAAAAAATGATGTTTTAAGCATTATTCTTAAACTGTTAGTAACGGTTTAAGCCATCAAACATTAATTTTCGAACGGAAATATGACAAACTACGAGCTGATTGTTTGTCAGCAATCTGATATCATTGGTTTGAAGATGTTTACGCAAAAATTTGCTCTTTCCAAGACAAAAAAAAGTCGTAAAAACGGTAAATCTGTGAGAGTGCAGCTTTAAACTATGACATTAATAATTCAAGGGAATGATTTTTTGTGAATTCTAGCATTAAAATTGTCTGAATCGCATGAAAATTTATAACTTATGTAAGGTATTCTCACATTGGTCACACTTTTTAAACTTTGTGCTGTCTTCTTTTTGTTTGTCTCAAATTAATACAGCATTGGCTTCACTTGTTGTTTATGAAAGGGACTGTACACCAGATTGGCACCAAAAAAGTTGTTTTTTTCTGTAACGAATCTAAAGACACTTTTTCAATAAAATATTTTACTCTTTGATATCGTTATTGTAAATAAAATACCAAAAAAAAAAAAAAAATTGCAGTGAAGTGTCGTATCCACTATGCTATGAAGACTTACTTTTACTGGGTGGAATTTTCCAGATGTATACCTAACTCGCTAATATCATGTAATAACATCAACAGCAGATCACGCATAAGGAATGAATTCTACTCGGTAGACATACCTAGTAATCTTTAATGGAAAAACACTAAATAACTGCTATTAATAAATCATTTGTAAACTATGGGGATCATCAGTTAGTAAGTTTCAATGCATTAATTGTACACATCGATACCATGTTTATGTCAATTTTCTACAATTTTCTTTAAATTTTTGCTTTTTCATCATAAACTGAGTACAGCCCCTTTAAACTGTACCTTATAATGTCTGTGACTTATCAAATATTTAATAGTAATGGTCTTCAACCAAGATTTGTTTTAATTATCCAGGTTCCAAACTGCATTGTGTATGCGATTGGAAAGGTAATCTTGAAAGCTCACTTGGTATAATTTTTACAAATAACATTCACCCTGCAAGGTACTCATATTTGGATGATACATAAAGATTTGCACAGTCATTTATGTATACTTGCATTTATTGATAAAGGATACCTTTTTCAAATCTTTGATTTAGATTGCAAAGTATAACTTATATAAATAAATATATATTCTTAACTTTATCTGAATACACAAGCTAATGCATCAGTCAATTGTAAGGCCTAAAAAAAATGTTTGGTTAGGGTTACATCCTTTTCAAAAGGTAGGGTAGGTAGGCTTTTTTTATTCTTTTTTTATTAGGCTTTATATAAGAATGTTAGTTTCATCATTGGAGAATGGTGTTAAAGTTATCTCCTGTATAAGCTTTAAAGGTTTTAAACTACACATTGAAAAGCAATTAAAAAAATATTATTTTTTTTTTTTTTTTTTTTTTTTTTTTAGTTTTTCATTAGTTTTTTTTTCAAACTGACTATAAAAACGGTAGGGTCGGCGCCTATTCCGTAGGTAGGGTCGGGTAACCCGAACAAAATGTATTTTTTTTAGGCCTAACCATGCCCCCCCTCCCGGTCCCGGAATAGCGGGGACTTTTACTTTCGGTCCAGCCAACCCCAGCTAAAATCCCCGCCCTGCAGAGATAATCTGATGGTAAAGTCCTCACCAAATGCCCCGCACCCAAGGGACATTATCTTAAGCCCCATCCATACTGTATTTTCCGGGAAGACCTGGCTCTGCGGGGCCACCTGAAAGGTAAAAACATGGCCCATTTCGCCAGCTATCCCCGGTAAACCCCCGGATGTGGGAGCCGTGGTTACAATTGACTGGTGCATAATGCTCCATAGTGAACCAATCTCATGCCAAGATGATTTCTGGTCTGACATCGCGAGGTAAGTTATTCTTAAGCATAAAAAACCTGGACAGCATTTGAGAAAGACTGTTGTGAGGTTAAATCTTCATTACTTCACTATTCCACAACATTGGGTGATAAGGGAACTTTATTGAATATTTTGATTCTAATTTTGTTCCCTAAACGCCACAAGTCAACTGATTAATTAATACAAATTCGATTCTATCTCCACAATATTCGGCACTGCATTGTTAAATAAAACTCAAAAGTTACACTTGTAAATTATTTAACCAAGTACCTTTCCCTCAAATATTTCACAAATTTATATTGATCTATCAACAACAATGCATCACCATACAGTATCTTTGACTGATTTTTGATATTCATTCATGGCTAGAAAACAAAAAGTGAGCACAAAGCGTCTTCAGAAAAAGAACTTGTAAAGTATGTACCAGTCAATTGTAACCACGAACCACGCCCCCTCCCCCCCCCCCAGGGAATAGCAGGTACTTTGACTTTCCGTCCAGCCAATCCCCGGTAAAATCCCTGCCCTGCGAGAACGAACTGGTGGTAAAATCCCGTGAATACCCTCCCGCACCCAAGGGATCTAAGATAAGAGCAATTCCCTGATATATTTTGAGGGAAGACTAAACCACCGCAATCACCCGGCATTGCGAGGACACTAGTTCTGGCTTCCATAACTTTAATGTTGATATTTATTTTTGACTGGTGCATTTCACAGGGCAGGTTGTTTTGTTTTGACACACCACGCCCCTGTCCGTTTTGTTGCTTTTTGACACTGAGTTTCCATATATTTGCTGACATGACCCTGTTTAAGAAGCCATAACTTTATCAAAACTTTTATGTCAAAACAACGCAACCTGCCCCTGTGGTAAGAGAGGATTTGAGCATGCAAAATTGTTTTATCAATGGCGATGGTTTATCACAATGTCATGTACTTACACTGAGAGTGGCTCCAAGACATTCTATGCACATAGGTAAACAATCATCTTATTCACAAATGCTGTGCACATATCCATACATTTGGCTTCATTTAGAATGAAACTTCATAAATAAGTATGCGCATATTTGATATTTTTTTATCTCCATTTTGCAAAATTGAAATCACATGATTTTTTTCAAACGAACTTGTATTGCTTGAAAATCTACGTGTCAATTTAAAAATGCTACCCACGGTAAGACGAAAATAAATCCGTTTGATGGTGGTAATCATTCAATGGCGGCTTTATTGATAAATTTCCTCAATAAAACACTAAAAAATTCACATCATCAGCATCCGGAAGTAGCATAACATACATGTATGTCTGAATCATTCGGCCGCTCTGTTCATAAATTTTGAGGTCAATACGTAGACTGGTACCCTGATTTACTTTTCCTCAAAAATATAACGTTATACAGGTACGGGGCATATGGTTTTTAGTAAACATTAATAGTATTTGAACAATAAATACCAAAAATCGTGTTGTATTTAAAAATGTGCTAAGTGCCATGCGATGATTAGTTAAAAAACTTTGTATCGAAAAGAAAATATCACGGAAACATGCAAATTATGTCGAAAAAAAGAACAGGGACCGACTTCTGAATACCAACATTGTATGCAAAGGATAACGATACTTTTTTAAACCAAATTTTCTGGTTGTTTTCTTCTTAGACCGCACGCTTTATTCGCTTTACGTATGAATTCACAAGACGTTTCGAATGCGCGACGGGCATCGCGGTTAGCTGATACTGGTTTCTTTTCGGATGAAAGAGAAAGAGGGTACCAGTCTATCAATATAGAGCATTGAACGGAAAAATTTCGCTGCGTACTTTTCCAATATGTTTATATTCTTATTGCATATAATCTGACCGTATGCAAGAATATTCATGTAGTTAACCCGATTAACTCACTCGCTACGTATGAATTTCTTGTGCTTCATTAAAAGAACATACAGTTAGCTTGAATTGCTAGGGGAACTATTTTTAATGGATGTTTTCATTGTAATCAGTTCCGGTACTACTTTGATTATTCAAATTCGCTAACGGCAATTCAATCAAAATACAGCGTATGAATACATTACGTCAGTGAACCCCAAGATGCGGCTTGAAAATGCAGACATCGCGGTTATGGCTATGAACTAGGCCACAAGTGCCCTAGCCCAAAAACTAACAAGCAAATGCATGGGGCCATTACAAAAAGCATCCTCCGAGGATAAAAATACGTTGATACTTACATATAACATTTAATAGGGGTATTTATTAGATGTTTTATATATCACAGGAGTCGTTGGAATATTTTCTCTTAATGTGCAAAATTTACTCTACTATAAGTTTCATATAATATTTTACGTTTTAAATAATGAATAAGCAGAGAAAATATTTTCCTTAATTTGTTGTCATGTCCAGTAAGTGGCGGGATATTAATTTTACACGGGTGGTTTTAGGCGCATAATAGTCATTCAGCTTCGGAAAGTTTGACTAAATGGGTCGAGATTTATAAAAATATTATTTTTTATATAAATTATATCATTGTAGTAATTTGGATATGGTAGATTGGAAGTATTATCGCTTTTTTGTATGTGTGTATATTAGTGCTAGATAATAGTTTAAGCTTCTTGAATTGATTATATTACTGAATACGATTTCTGAAAGAACATGCACATTTTTACTAACCCAAATATTTATTCGGTAGGATGTTTGAATACTATATATGATGAACTGTATTGAAAGTCAACGACCGACTGCTAGTAGGTACTAATTCAATAAATTAAAATTTGAATTGTAAGTATGGTTGTATATTCTGAGACATGGATTCCTTAGAGGAAGTTTATTTTGCTTGATGAAGTTGGATTTTAAGATAGCTGAGGTAGAGAAAGACGGTGATGCCAAATGACGTTTTATTAACATGTGCAAACGTTCCATTATTCAGCGTTAAAATTGATATAGCTATTTTCTTTAGTTTCACAAGAGATATTGACTACTGAGTTTTAGACATCTTCAGAACATTAACGCTGCAAAATACAACAAACATGCAGTTTTCTTTCATTGGCCCTAGCATGTGGGCAAATTAAGGCCAGCACGCTAATAAATAGAGGATATTTGTTTATTTCAGTGTAAGATCGTATTTTATTTCACGAGTGTCATAGAAAAACATATTTTCACGAGTGGCGAAGCCACGAGTGAAAATGTAGTGTTTTTTTTAAGATCACGAGTGAAATAAAATACGATCTTACACTCAAATAAACAAATTTTCTGTTTCTTTTATGCTTATTTTCGGAGTTTTATTTGTTTTTTTATTTATTTCTGAATTACCCCCTTTTTTGAAAAGGGTGGACTTTAGGCCGCTACCCGTGGGGCGCCCCTCATGCATATAGTTAAAGGTGTCAACTTTTCTACTTTCGGTTTGCTGAGAAATAGTTCTCTGGTATTCATTCTTATAGCTTAATATTCGCTCGTTTTTTATTGCAAAGCTTTATGAACAGTAAACAATGAAATATTATTAGTGCACATATGTTCCAAAAAATAATGAAAACACTTTTTATTTTAAGATGGGCATGAATACAAAACCAAATTACTACGCCGCTATTTAAAGAATGAAAATTTGGAAGGTCAAATGTGTTAACAAAACAAATGTGGATACTCATTGGATTTTAACCATTCTTCTTAGTTTAAGACTGCATGTACGCGTGTTTTTATAGTAAGTTAATATTCAGTCATCTTACTGTCAGAGACCAGTCTGTTTCGATTTAAAATGTTTGTTTTCCAGATAAAGAGTAAATGCCACGCTAGTTTGTTGACACATTTTGAGGTGTGGGTGGGGTAAAAAAATATCGGATCTATCTGTAAATTGTGTGAATTCTCCAGGGAGCTCATTTTACGTACTACTACGGTTAACAGTTCAAAATACATTTGAACGAGGATATAAAATTTTATGTTCGAACAGTTGTTTTTGTCTGTAATTTGTTTGGTATGAAAGCAAATGTTCGAACATTCAGCTTCAAAGATCAGTAAAATGTTTGATAAACGGGATAACCAGTAATAAACGGTAAGTTGTTAATTTCCAATTATATATTTATTTATATTTATAAAATATTTCTTTCTTTTTTTAACATTTTTAGACATAATTTACTGAAATCCAATGTTCGGTTTTGATCAAGGCAAGTACATGTAACAACAAAGGAATTTAAAAGTAGTTCTGAAAATTGATATTTTCACTGTTGTTATTTCACTGTTAAACCCCCATATGTCATCGTAAAGCATGAAAAAAAAACATCTTTATTTCATTTTTTTATGCACTGAGGGTGTCGTTTTGCTGATGTTTAAAAGGCAGGAATATTCCATGATAACACTCAAACCTCAACAAATATCCATGACGGTATTTTGATAGTTGTACTGTTTATTGTTTTGTCTCTTTTTCAGTGTTGGGCCTTGATAACGGGGCTTTGACAAGATTTGTTTGTTTTTCTACTCGGCTTGCCCTGTAGTTTCCATTGTTTTGTTTTTGTTTAGATAAATGTTTGTATCTGCTCATCTTTTTTTTGTTTTCAGACACCGATGGCAACGACAACACAGTTCCGTCTCAGCCAGAAACAGGTATTCTAATCACTGTTGTCCTCAAAAAGTATTGATACATGAAAACATTTTCAAACCCAACCATTAACTGCTGATAACTGCATATTTTGTTTTCTAATAAAATACTATACACCTCGAAATAATCTGCTTATACTAGTATGTTATGTTAAAATGTGAGGGGAATATTTAATGTAACATGTATTCAAATCGATGTGTTGATTTGGTTGTCTTGTGCATGTGTGCGTCTCTAGTTTAGTGTTTCTTTCGCTATGCCTTGTGCTAAAACTAACCATGTGCCTTTTAAACACGACATGTCCTTGTGGTTTCCATAGTTTTATTGCGTGTTTGTGACAATTCCTTCCCGTCCGCTTTATTTTCAATTTAATTGCAACGATATTGTTGTGTTCGAAAAACTTGAAGTCAATGTTTCGAGGAATAATAGCATTGCAGTCTGTGACATTTAACTGTGTTTTTCTTGCAAGCTGCTCCATTAGTTTTAATGGTGCCGTCAGCTTCCTCGTATTTCGGTAATTTTGTGAAAGACTTGCAGGGATTATTTGAGAAATAAGGACGACATTTATTATTCCCAGCACGATTCGTAAACAAAAAAACCCGTCTTTCCACTTTGAAGTATGTGAATTTAATGCTGGTAGTTTATTCCAAACATACAACTATTTAGTCGGGCTCAGTACCATGTTCCATGGTCGGGCTCAGTACCATGTTCCATAGTCGGGCTCAGTACCATGTTCCAAAGTCGGGCTCAGTACCATGTTCCATAGTCGGGCTCAGTACCATGTTCCATAGTCGGGCTCAGTACCATGTTCCATGGTCGGGCTCAGTACCATGTTCCATAGTCGGGCTCAGTACCATGTTCCAAAGTCGGGCTCAGTACCATGTTCCATAGTCGGGCTCAGTACCATGTTCCATAGTCGGGCTCAGTACCATGTTCCATAGTCGGGCTCAGTACCATGTTCCATGGTCGGGCTCAGTACCATGTTCCATAGTCGGGCTCAGTACCATGTTCCATAGTCGGGCTCAGTACCATGTTCCATGGTCGGGCTCAGTACCATGTTCCATGGTCAGTACGAGGATTGTTCCATGGTCAGTACGAGGATTGTTCCATGGTCAGTACGAGGATTCATTGAAACGACGTAAAATTAGATAACACGTGCGGTTTGTATTTGAATATTGGTCGGTGGCTTAAGTTGATTGATATGGAAGCGTTCAAGGGCCACTGTCTATAACACTTTTGAAAAACGCATCTCAAAATTGTCCTAATAAGGAGATACTATATCGTAATTAGTTATATAATTCAGACTAGGGATAATAAGTCCTGATTAGAAAATATCAACTTTCATTTGGGCAATATTAAGTCCTAATTATGACAAACTAACTCCTAGTCAGGATACACTGATTTCCTTATTTAGGAGATAATACGTCCTAATTATAAGACACTATCTCGTTATTATAAGTTACGTTGTCATTATCAGGAGAGTATCGTTATTAGCTATGAATGGCCATATATCTCGTTGCTAGGACTAGTGTTTCCATATTAGGACTTGGTACTTCATAATGACATATAACATCTCATAATGAAGGCTAAGTATCTCCTTATTAGGAGATAATGTATCGTTACTAGCAGTTTGTATCTTTTAATTACAGTAAAGATTCTCATAATAAGGACTTAGTATCTCGTAAGTACGAGATAGATATTTCTAATTAGGACTTAGTATCTCCGAATTAGAACTTCAGGAGTATCATCTGACTATGAGTAAGCATCTCGTAATTATGACTTACTGTCTCCTGATTACGAATAAATACATGTATCTCCTAAAGAGTAGATTGTATCTCTCAAAATAGTATGTAATATGGAACAAAAACACTTCAGTAAATTGAACTTGTTGTAAAAGAGCGACAAATCTTTTATTTTCTGCATTTAAGAAGGGTTTCAAGGATATGTATAATATTATATGTCATACAATTATTTTTTGGAACGTTTGCATCCACAACACGTTTATATAACAATATGAAAAGCTAACTCCGTACCTTCGATCGATTTCGAGATAAACTTCTAAATCTAAAGTACTTGTTCACTGCTGGCATTTAGCTCCCATACTGTACGGTGATGATTCCCGAAAGACACTGCGATCATTTACAGAGTGAGGTAAATATAGATTTCTGTCAGACGACTGTCCAATTCTGCTCCAAGCTGAAACACCCAAAGGCAACTCTTAACATTTCTACAACTTTATTTCTTGATATATTTTCCTATTTAGAAAACCATGACACCTTCTAAAAGGTTTGGAACACATTTACACTTCTTTCAATATATCGTTCAGCAGAACTATGTTATGCGAATTCATTTACATTATGTTTCGTACTCACTTTCTTTTACGTGTAGTATTATCATGTTATTAATTAGGTGTTTTCATATTGGCCCGGTTATTTGTCCAAAGTTAGCTGAATTTTCCTGAGCCCGAAAGGACGAAGGCAAATACAGCTGACCGATGACAAATAACTCGGCCAATATGAAATCACCTAATTAATAAGTATTATATTAATTAACTATTGCGTATGGTACGACATTTTGTTCAAAAACATTCAAATAACTTACCTTAAGTTCTCATTGAAGCAGTTTTCATCCCTTTTTCATGCATGGTGTCTGCTTTCCTAGACTTGACTTTGCTGATTTTGACATGCATCCTTAAAGTGACATTGCACAGTTAAAGCTCTGTACAGTGTAAGGAAGCATGTCTTTTCGTCTTAATTTCGTAAATCGTTTGCCAAAACGTCAGATTTTTTACCTTTGTCGTCCGTTTTGTCGGTGTACAAAAACATAATTATTGTAAAATCCACCAACGGATTAAATACAACTGTAATATCAATATCGTTATCGTACACCATTTCACACATTGCAGAGAGTCTGGTGGTGGAGACAAAGGTGGAAATGGAGGTTTGTGGGTCCGGCAACTCAGCTACTTCCGTGCGGTTCGAGGATATGATGGTAGACACTATCAACGCCACCACTCTCCACCTGGACTGGTGTCCCCTGCTTAACTGTGATACACTGTATGGATACAAGATCCGCTACTCAATCAAGGACCACTGCTCATACAATGAGATATTTGTCACGTCTGGGATCTCGAGCTACACGATCAGTGGCCTGAAGCCCAACACCGAGTATATAATCAGCGTGAACGCCGTGGATGCTGAGGAGCGGACCGTCCACAACTGCGGCTGGGGCACATTCCGCACCGACGACCTTGATGGTACGAATTATCACGCCTTTATGTAACTGAAATCATTTTCTAAGCACTTCCTTATATCACCTCATTTGGTTTTATATAGGTAAATTTAAAAAAAAAAAAATCACGAAATATACCCTTTAAAACGTTGAAAATCTGGTTATAAAATTTAGGTTACAATGTTTTCTGTTCTTCAAAAGGGCCGGCGTCATACTTTTTGTTTCCGTTCAATGATTCATGGCTGACACGCTCCTATGGAGACATTGACAATTGGAATTGTATTTAAAGCGTTTCCTTTCTGACAATATATTAGTTGTAAAAATACCATCAGGTACTAGTAAAGTATACATTTGTCGCTGAATTTTGGTTTATATCTAGCGTACACATAGACTTATCTTAGGGTGGTTTAGCGGTATGCGGGTCAAGGTCACCGCCAAGACTGCTCAAATCGTTTAAAAGTGGCTGGTCAACCCCATGAATTAGTTATGACAAATGTCTTTGTGTATTTCAAGTAGATTAATATGGAGACACCGGTTAGGCCACATTGGATGTGGAAAATATAACTGCTTAATTGGTTAACCAAGTGTTCTTCTTTACTTTGGTAGAACAACAAGCCTTTATACGGGGTGGATAATTCAGATTCTTGGTCTAGTAATGTAAGCCATGTGGCAATGGTTTAAAGGCGGTGTAGCATTGGTTGTTTCTAATGGGGAAATACTGTAATATTAAAAAGACATTTTGCATTTCTTATCGCGATATTTATATGGATAAATTTTGGTAAAGGCCTTAGTCAACAATAACCAACTATATGTGTTTTCCTCAAGATAATGCTAAAACGAAAACGTATTTAAGAAAAGGTCAACATACACTCATTTTTGCAAAAGCTATTATCTGATGAAATTTATTTTCCAAATGGGAATATTACAATTGGCCGCGAATCGACTAATGGAACTAGAAGCATAACACTTGCACGTATTAAGAAACAGTGCTTGCTCATCACAGACTTGCTCGATTCAGCAGGAAAGAATCATATCAACTTTAGTTTCGTGACAAGCATTTTTCTCTATTACACCCCTGACAGTCACCAAGTTAGATTCTTCCCATTCCTAATTGCATTTTCAACAAGGAATTAGACCGATAGTATGATAAGTCAAGATAAATAAACATAAGTATTAAAACAAAAGGTTAGTTTCGAAAACTTTATGATTCATGTACAGCTATTTATTTTATTTTCCTTTGTCACTTAGTTTTAATGACGAATGTTCATGTGCAATCTAATTTTACCACAATTTCGGTTCATATCGTTTGTCATACGACTGTGGTCTGTTTGTGGTACTGCAGTCCTTTTCACTAACTGTGGTTTGTTATGCACGTTTCCTATTTTAGTTTGAACTTGTCATGGCTAATTTAAGTCCCACTTATTTAGGAGGCAAAACATAAATCCGAAATACTTCATCGTGATAACTTGATTTCGTTCGAGAGTCAAATCATTTCCTGTTTAACGTTTCAGACATCGCGCAAAATGATTCATGGCGATGCGGACATACTCTATTGTAATGTAATAATGGTGTTTTGTTCGTTCCGTTCGCGTTTTATAACGGATGACTTTAGTGCGTGACTGTGCAGCAACATATCAGCATTGTATACCGATGAATCGCCGCCCTTTGAGGGAAACTGGTATCATGTATCACTCAACTTTTGACCTTGTACATAAAAGACAAAAAAAGTTGACGAGGAAATCGATCTAGAAAGGCTTCCTTGATGATAAAGGCTGACAGTGCACGAACAAATAATTTGTGAGAAATAGTCGTGATCCCGTATCTCATATTCAATATTGTCGGGGCGGAATGTAAAATGTATGTATCGACGGTTGCCCTGGAAACGATAATATATAGGCAGCAAGCCACTATTGTCTGTTTGGTGGATATTTCTACTTGAAATGTAAAAATACGAATCATATTTGTTTTGACATTATTATATATATATTACATTGTGTTCACAACATAGGATCGTTTTAGTGGACTTTATATTCAGCAATCAAAATGTTCCACAGACACCGCAGTGCGTCGGTCGTGCTTATTTGTGCTAGCGGTTCATTATAGGGAATTTTATCAGCACCAGGAAATGCACAAATTGCCGTTGTGTTTTGGTCAGACGGTATTAACTAAACAAAAATAAACTGCACGTTAGTAAAAGCAAATTATATTAAGCAAATTAGATACCTGCATCTCAAAACCGTTGTTATAATGATAGCATTTGCAAAACCATCCTCCAATAATAAGCATATATTTATATTTATATGAATTATATATTGATGTTATATGAATACGTTTAACAATAGCAATGATCGTTAAGCGAAACAGTACAAAGAGGGAGATACAGAAATGCATATATTTGATGTTCAGTTGTGGTAATTCGACCTATTTTCTCAAAAATAAATATAACGTGTCGTTACGAATTATGCAAAAACTGTCCGCCTATCTGATTGATTTGTTATTACAACTGTCAAATCGGATTACGAGATTTGAGACCGAAAGTCTAATCACAAGACGGTCAATCCTTACTGATACAAGGAAGATAACAGAACAGAACAGAACAGAACAGAACAGAACAGGCACTTTATTAGACTAATATAGCGGCTACTCATCTTAAGTTAAAAGGACTGGAGTTAAGTTAAGTTAAGTTTTTAAGTTAAAACTGGAACCCTTCAGTTAATGTTGATATATGCTCAAATGTCGTCATTTAAGACCATAATTTTCAATGGTGTTACTAAGGAATTTAAACGTGTGTTATCAATGGATCGTTAAATTGTCAAAACACCCCTATTGTACCAGTCCTTGTGGCCTTATGGTTCTGTCGCACTGGTTGTCCTTTTTTCTTGACTTAACCGGCGTGGGTTCGCACGCCACTAAAACAAAATAGTTTTTTTGTACTTTTTTGGCATTTTCGACATCATAGAATAAAATAATGATAGCATAAGTGTTTTCAAAAGCATTTTTGTTTGTTTTTTTGTCCAAAAACATAAGAAGGTCCCTCTAAGGAATGTGTTGCTTGATCGATATCATTATCGGGGATATGCATGCAGTTGGGCTGGTTAAAGAGTGTGGAGTACTCTAACCAACCCAACTGCATGCATACCCCGATGATGACATCAGTCACGCAAATCATTACTTACATTTACACCAATAGTTCATTATTTCTTTTCAGAATTGTGATAAAATACTTTATTTCATTTCAGAAAACCTTACAGTAATTCTTTCTCAACCATTCTGTAAATAAAACGACCCTACAATAACCGGGAAGAGTTTATCATTTTACGGCACAATTTTGCGCGGTGTATATTTTATCACTTCATAGTTGTTACGTAAAACCACTTTTAAACGGACAATTGAAACTCTTATGACAATCAAACATTTAACATATCAAAATAAGTACACTTTTATGTGTTCTATGTCTCGGTCATTACAACATATACTATAACGTTCTTTACAAGGTATATTCACTACGCGTATATCGCCCAGTTTGAGTTCATAAGTTATGTACAGACACACTTAGTTTAACAAAGAATTAACGTAAACTCATTGGTCTAATTATTGTTCATAATCAGAAGAAGTTTTAAAATTCTATACATAGCAGACGTAATACTAATACTTCCGAACCATTCTTGTTTGTAGGTATCCATAACTCTTCACTTAAATTCCCTTATAAATGCATAAACATGCACAAATAGGGGTTATTAATACTAATACGTACATATGCAAACCATAATTATATAACAACTTTTTTAACATAAGATGCCCAGTTTATACAGCCGTTATTACAGTTATTAAGAGTTTGGATATACACAGATCGCATAACAACATTTTTTATTATCTTAGATATTTTACCAGTATTTTCTATTTCATGTATATGTATTGATATGTAACGTATACCATCCTATTTTCCGTATACTGCAACGTTACATGTGTGTATTCTTACCTTTAACAAGAGTTCACATTTTTAATGAATGTGTTCTTATTCTTTTGAATTAGTATTGCCCCACACTTCACATCCTAAATCTAAAATCAAGCCAACAAAAAACATTAACCAATTTACCAAATAATTTAGGCTTTAGGTCATTTGTTTGCATTTATTTAATTTATTCATAACCTGGGTGGAGGTTCGGGCTTTTAAACTAAATGCTCTGATTTATTGTAAAACTTTCAGTATAATTTACAACAGCTCTTAAATAATTAAAATTATCGACTACTGTTATATATTATGGCCATTATAGGTCAAATTTAATTTTGACGTGTTCCCGGAGTTACCAATAACGAAAAAAACAACATTATTTTAGGTTTGTATATATTGACCTATACACACCATGCATTGCGAAATAGATAAATATCATTTAGATGGTTTTGGACTACTACACGGATGCGAAACAATGGCTCCAGCTCTTTTAGGAGCTGTGTATAAAAAAGAGCCAATGACACTTCCGAGCTAGAGCAAAAGAACGGATATCATCGTAAAACGTAAGTATGACTCGTTATTTTATCTAATATCACAATTATGAGGGCTTATTTGAGAAATCGGGGAATGCAGTGCCATATAAATATGTTTAATTTTCACACGTATTTCGGTTATTTTGTAAACATATGTTTTATGGAGTTATAAAAAACGATTCTCCCATCAAACACATCAATGTTTACAAACGAAAGTAGAACATTTTCACCAATTTTCAGCTGAATTTCACCCAAGAAGCTTACCTTTAAGATAAAGCCAGTATTATCGAGTGCTTTTATTTTGTCGGGAATAAAAATGACCGCCTCCACGCTTTGGCTCAAGCTCCCTGGCTTTGGCTCCAGCTCAACCCAGAAAAGGAGTATAAACATGCTTATTCCGGTAATCAGGCGGTCATTTTTATTCCCGACAAAATAAAAGCACTCGATAATACTGGCTTTATCGTAAATGCAAGCTTCTTTAGTGAAATTCAGCTGAAAATTGGTGAAAATTTTCTACTTTCGTTTGTAAATATTGATGTGTTTGATGGGAGAATCGGTTTTATAACTCCATAAACAATAGGTTTACAAAATAACCGAAATGCGTGTGAATATTAAACATATTTATATGGCACTGCCTTCCCCGATTCCTCAAATAAGCCCTCATAATTGTGATATTAGATAAAATAACGAGTCATACTTACGTTTTACGATGATATCCGTTCTTTTGCTCTAGCTCGGAAGTGTCATTGGCTCGTTTTTTTATACACAGCTCCTAAAAGAGCTGGAGCCACTGTTTCGCATCCGTGTAATACGAATGACTTGCCGAAAATGCCTATAGCGTTTACAAATAATAGCACTATCAATCAATACAATATCATCAATGCTAAAACCAGAGTTTATGCTATCCTGCAAGTTTAGTTCCAGGTAAAATTTAACCCCCGCCCCCTTGCCTCAGGTTAGCGGCATAACT
The DNA here is from genome assembly GCF_026914265.1 of Mya arenaria. Taxonomy (NCBI): domain Eukaryota; kingdom Metazoa; phylum Mollusca; class Bivalvia; order Myida; family Myidae; genus Mya; species Mya arenaria. The sequence continues at coordinate 86,088,742 of NC_069124.1, forward strand.
AAAGTATTCAGACGATATATTTTAGCACCCAATTTAAAATTTTCATACGTATCTTTAAATCTTCTTAGTATTTTACCTTGTATACCCGATCTGTACATTTTAACAACTTGGCGATGCAATATATGATATAAAAAATAGCATGTCAACATAAATGACATATACTCTTTATTGTTTTTGACAAATGTTTGCATAATATGCAATGAATATGAGATGCTCAATAGATAGCAGCATTACCCTCGATGCGTCTTGAAATTGGTGTTAATACATTGCTAAACGAATTACGATTTATATATAAGAGTTTCCTTGAATCTTTCTTAAAAAAAAATAATATGATTAACAGCAGCAGATAAACATGGATTAGAATAAACTTCAAGTTAATGTTTTCGCCCATCGCGTCCCGTTTTGAATAGTCTTAGTCGTTTTAACAATATAAAACTAGGATAATCTCAACTTACGACTAAGATCTAGCATTTTACAAAGAATTCTTTTCGAAGACACTCTTTACATCTGGAAGGGACACTTGGCATCAGCTGATAGTGTCCCCTTTGGTACTTAACTGTTTTAAGAGATTCGAAAATTGAATAAACACAGTCAAATCTGATTCGGCGGAGATTGACATTGTCGTAAAAGTGCTGGTATATGCATGGTCGGAAGTGTCGAGTGTTTTGCTGTTTCAGGACCGGAGAGCCGTAGGTCCGCGCCGTACGTGGCCGTCCTGGTGGCTGCCGTCCTCCTTACCACCGCCATCGTCGTTCCCCTCACCATCCTCCTTTCCGCTTCTTGACCCCGTAAGCCCCAGGGTCCCGTTTCATTAAAGGATCTTAATCGTAACGTCACATATCTTAAATAAGTTAAAAAATAGTTCCTCGAGTGAGTTTTTAATTTGACTCAAGTACAGTTCATACACTTACAAACAAAAGAGGATAATGAAACTTTACACTCATTTCACTATACGGCTAAGATCTTTAATAAGACGGGCTTCAGGGCCCTGACACTGTTGTATGCATGTATTAGTTGCCATTGTGATTGATCGTCGTCCAACTTTTTGTCAGTAAAATTTAGTATAATCACTATAAATATTTGATACAATTCGGATTTTTTTTATTCAGAATATTTCTTTTTAATTGAGTGTGTTAACATGATCGTGGCCTCATCATTTTATCAAACTTTTACTCCGGAGTACAATTATAATTATTGGACCTTATGACCTGCTCGTAAAAAGTTAAATTTCTCAATAACATTTTAAACACACTTTTTGTATGTATATTCAAATGTTTTCTCTTAATCTTTATGCCATTTTTAACTCCCAAGATGTAAAAAGTGCATTCATCGCAATTACAAATGCAACAAAACCGAAAGAACATTCTAAATTCAGCGCGCACAACGTCAAACCTATCGCACATATCACGGTACTTTCTTAACACCGAGTGGTGTGTAAGCTTATTTATACACGAACTCGGGCAAGGCCCTTTCAGCGAGTGCTCCGTTAAGATAGTTAGTCACCTTATGTAACCCTGATTATAGCTACCCTGGTTCTTTAACGTGAACCAGCACTGTCACATGGTCACCCATTTAACGTCTCTCCCGGGAGACGATTAGTATCATGCTTGTTTGCAGGGAATCGAATGTTCGACCACTGCAATGACAGTCAAGTGTGTAACCTCTAGACCACAAATGCTCCGCAATTCCATATGTTCCGTGTGGCGTTATATATTCTTGATTTATATTTTTTAACTAAGGAGTTGGTGGTTTTAAAACGAATAATTAAAAGCTTAATTATATCTAACTGAAGAAAAGGGAGGTAATCAGACAATACGTATTGACACATTAAATCGGCAAATGTCCATTAAACAGCATTGATAATTGTTCATCCGAAAATGCTTAAAACACATTTATTTAAGCAACTGGAGCTTAATTTCTTCAAATGAAATTTCATTTGAAAATGTTCAGTATTTCTATCGTTCTTTCTCCAGTCGAAACATTTGCAAAGCGCTATGTTCCGCCCACTTATCAACCTCATTTCTTCATAGTGAGTCAGTAGTCGAGTTAAGGATTCCCTTGGTATTCCCCAACCATTTCTGTTTAATAAACATCGTGAGAACCTCTGGGTTTTATCAAACATTATAAGAGACTTTACCATAGTTATATACGTACATTTTTTTCTAATAATTAATCCTAAGTGGTAATGGGACTCTAACTTTAGGTCCAAAATAACTTTTACACCGTCCTTTTTACACCGATAATTGCACCTTATTGGTTGTTTTGTTGAAGTTTAGGTATAACAAACACATCAATCATTAAACGATTTTTCAAAGGGGGCACCAGCATCCTAGGGATAAAGTTTGTTTAATGAATATATTGATTCTGTAAAAATAATCATTAAGTATGACGCCAAGCCAAAAGTATGAATCAAAGAAGTCATGTACGCTAAAAAACGAAAATGAGGACATGTAAACCTGGTTTGTAGCAAGCGATATATTATGTTTGCAGTCAATAGAAATAAAAAAAAAAAAATCCGAAAATATGTGTAGACTCCGTCTGCATGGTCGATAGTGTAAACTTTTTGAAACACTTTGTAAATTGTTTGTTTTTATTCTATTCTGTGTCAAGCGTGAGTGTTACCGGAAACTTATGGATAAAAATGTTCGTTTTTTTTTTCGAAAGAGCCCACAGCTTATAACATGTTAACCTACCTTTAAATGCAAATTCAGATTGACGGTTAGACCCGACTTGTGGTTAAGGTGTCTCAAAAGATTTGATATCGTTTTAAAATAAGTATCTGCAGAGTATTGATAATAACAACGGCTGTATTGTAGTTGATGCCATTTGAAAGGGTAGTGTAAGTAGAAAATATTTTGACAACGAAAATAATATTAAAAATACGTTGTTTTGACCTTGAAAGACTACAAATAGCCCATATCAGTTGAATAAACAAAAACACAAACTGTAATATTTCTTTTATAAACCATGACATAAAGTAAATGTTATTTATTGCGTTTTTTCATTTATTTTATCATGTATTATAGATTTATATTTTATAAAAATATTTATATTATATCGCTTCGAGATAGAATTATCTAGTTTCTGTCAGTTAAATACGAAACCCTCATTTCTCAGCCAGCAACACCCTTTCAAATGATATCAAAACTATATTGGGACCCCAGGCATCCGGACTATTAAAGCCTTATTGTCAATGGCTACATGAAACGACACGCTTATTTATACCTCGGATACCTTAAGTCTCAATTTACCATTTGATGACATAGGCTTACATTTAGATGTTTACGTTTCGAGGAACCATGTTTAAATATTTTTGCAGATGAGCATCAGGGACGCCAAGAGTCGCCTTATTTGGCAGCCATTGCTGGTGCATTACTCATCGTGATTGCTCTCGTTGTGCCAATAACTCTCCTATTTGTGAAAAAATGTGGCCCCTGTAACGGTTCCATAAACGACAACTCCTCAAACATAGATAAGGTACCGCACTAACTGGGGTATGCACTTAGTTACTTATGCACACATTGTTGAGTTAAGACTGCAAATGCACTTTAATGCGCCCAGGACCGCCTTAATACATAGTCCATGTAATTCTCTTAGGAACGGGGTCTTGACGTGCAATTGATCAATCTATTTCTTTGACTGGTGACCGTATCAACACAATGGAATCAAGCTCTTCAATATTGCATCCTGGGAAATGTTGTAGCGCAGCTACGTTTAAATTGAACATGCCCGTATATCGGGAAAATTTTGTGAGATTTTATTTCGAGAGAAAGCGAAAAAATGTTGGTTACAATAGCTGTGACATTTTACTTTTGGGGTTCAAATTTAATTCTGTTATTCAAATAGAAATTCTTTATTTAAAAGTCAATTTACAATAATGCGCTCAAGTTAAAGCAAACTCTATGAAACGATAAAGAGCAAATCTTGGCATAACGTCTCCCTCTACATAAAGTGATTGTCTTTCCTAAATTAATATCTAATATCTAAAACAACAACTGGCTATTGGTTTGTAAATGTGGGGACAAATGTAAGGAATAGAGTTCGAAAACCGGTTTTATCCCTCGTGAATCCATTTGCAGTTTCGCTGACAGCTACATATTTATTGACAAAAGAAATGAATAATATGAATGTATGTTATGTTTGTAGTCTGGTGGTGGCCTTGTTTGCATGCTATTTATTTATCTACCTGCCAATAATCAGGTTCATAGTAGATGTTGTGGCAACATGGCTTACCTTTTCAAAAAAGTAATTTTACACCCTTTCCTTTTATAGTAATCAAATCCTCTCAAATCCATTACAACGAAGTCCTGTTACAACATTTTTTAAGCATGTCCTATCACAGCCTTTGTAATGAAATCCTTTCACAGCGATTGCAATCCGTCCTGTCACTGCCTTTTAAAGAAACGCCTATTACATCATTTGTAATGAAATCCTATCACAGTCGTTGTAAGCAGATCCTATCACAGTCTTTGTTATCAATTCCTGTTGCAGCCTTTGTAATGTAATCCTATCACAGTCTTTGTAATCAAATTCTATCACAGCCTTTGTAATAAAGTCCTTTTTTCAACATGTCATTGTTCAGCCTTTGTAATCACTATCACATCCTTTGTTAACACATTTTATTACAGCCTTTGTAATCGAACCCTATCACAGCCTTTGTAATCAAGCCCTGTCACATCCTTTGTAACGAAACTCTATCACAGCCTTTGTAACGAAACTCTATCACAGCCTTTGTAATGATACTCTATCACAGCCTTTGTAACGAAACTCTATCACAGCCTTTGTAATGAAACTCTATCACAGCCTTTGTAACGAAACTCTATCACAGCCTTTGTAATGAAACTCTATCACAGCCTTTGTAACGAAACTCTATCACAGCCTTTGTAACGAAACTCAATCACAGCCTTTGTAACGAAACTCTATCACAGCCCTTGTAACGAAACTCTATCACAGCCCTTGTAACGAAACTCAATCACAGCCTTTGTAACGAAACTCAATCACAGCCTTTGTAACGAAACTCAATCACAGCCATTGTAACGAAACTCTATCGCAGCCTTTGTAACGAAACTCAATCACAGCCTTTGTAACGAAACTCTATCACAGCCTTTGTAACGAAACTCAATCACAGCCCTTGTAACGAAACTCTATCACAGCCTTTGTAACGAAACTCAATCACAACCTTTGTAACGAAACTCTATCACAGCCTTGTTAATGAAATCCTGCCACAGCCTGTGTAATCAAATCCTATTATGAATATTGTAATCAAGTCCGGTCACGGCCTTTGTAATCAAAACCTATTATGGCCATTATAATCAAGTCCGGTCACGGCCTTTGTAATCAAAACCTATCATAGCCATTGTTATTAAGTCTTGTCACATTCTTTATTGGCCGCCATATCGAAGATCAACAGCCGGTATGAGTACCGTAACGGGTAGTACAACACGTCTCGCAGTCCATTCATTTATAACAATGTATTTTTAACAATTAAAGTTAAATATATTAAATATGCATGCATATTACATGCTATTCTCTTTACCTTTGTCCGTGCTGTTGTTTTGTCAATCAGAACCGTTAAATGTAATTTTTGTTTCGATCTACATAAAATAGTTTTTTTGTCAGTTAAATATGTAACATTATCTTATTATAAAGTAATAGGGTTTAATGATCAATTAGAGATATACTGCATAGGAAAGCTGTGTTGTTATATAAAACTTCATTTTGTTCATATAAAATAAACAATTGTAAAATGAATTTATATAAATATGTTTATTTGTTGTCAGGGTGTAATGGCTGAACACACATCTATTCAACCTCTGACTGCCACGGACACGCCAGGTGGCGTTGTGAACAGAAGAACCAACCAAGACACTCTGTTTGATCACGTGGTCTCGACTCTAACATCTCCAGATCTTCCTGACGACAATACCGAATCGGAATTTTAAATAATTTAGAGTTCTTATAAAATGTCTTTGACAGAAAAACACAAAAACACTCAAACAATGTGAGACTCTTTTTATTGTTTATTTTCAATAGAATTATAGGATTTCTAAATTACGAAATTGTTTTGTAAATATAATATTTTTAAATAACAAAATTGTTTTATATATAGTTCTATTGCTTTATGTAAGAGATAGTATTTACTTGGTTGTAAATTCCATTTTAACTTCATTTTAGCATTATATATATATTATGTTACACAATGAGGTTAATGTAAATTATAAAGGTTTTGTACGTATCCGTTGTACATGGAGTTTAATACCAGAAAGTTTAAATCCAAAGATCAGTTTGAGAAAACATAGAGATTTTAATTGTCAATTGTATAACTATATAAAAAAAATAAAGTTTTGGAGAAACTATTACTAGTTGTGAACTCTGGAATTTATGTGTAAGGGGCAAATACTTGGTAGAGACTAAGTTCATTTCGACACCGTTTCTTTCCCCCTTTTACGATATGCTAGATTGCGCTAAATTCAAATGATTTAGTCCACATTCATTTCTTTCAAACTGTTTTGACGTTTTGGGAAAAGTCAAACTTAAAATAACTCGTTTAGGTAATTATTCCAATCAAAGTGATGAAACGGTTAACGATAAGGAAGCATTATTTTATATAATTGCCGATATAGTTCATTAGTACAGAATCCGCTTAGGCTGCGGTAGAACCCGGGTTCAAGGCCCAACTGCGACGCTAAGAACTGGCCTATCGCGGCATTACGGGATATTATTTGGATCAATTGAGTATTAAGTATTGATTAAAATCTTGAATTGTTGTATTCTGTTTATCAGTTATTTATACTGGACACGTTTAAGAATCAATGGAAAACAGCTAGAGCTAGGGTATCGTACCCGGATCCTCGTTTAGTTTAATCCGTTTTCTTTTACTCTGTTGATATCAAGTTGTAACTTGAAATTGCGGTCACTTCTAACTCATGTCAGTTATGGCATATAAATACACTAATCTTTAAGACGTGCACATAGCGACGTCAAGTCATAATGCAGCCAACGGGCACGGCCAGACGTTTATGAGCTCTAAAAAACGAGCAAGCGTTATCGACAAAACAGTCGTTAAACGTTTAAACCATTTCATTTTCAGCCATAAGCTAATTATAAAAAACATCTAATGGATATAATCATATACATCAGGGACAATCTAAGCCGGTTTTTTTTTAACCGTCATATCATACATATTAAGAATAAGTATATACGCTGTATGCTTTATTTGTAGTCATGTGTATTCTTAATGATCATTGTAATGAAAAAAATTGATACTGGATATAAAAAATATTTGTTTAAAACAAGATTAAAGGGAAAATTTGGGTAAAATGGTGTTTTGTGTCAATAAAGTCTTTCGACATACGGGGACAAGGCAAGTAACATAGAGTGTGAACATTGAGTCATACTGGGAGAAGGCAAGTAATCTAGATTGTGAACATTGAGACATACGAGGACAAGGCAAGTAACCTAGATTGTGAACATTGGGACATACGAGGACAAGGCAAGTAACATAGAGTGTGAACATTGAGTCATACTGGGAGAAGGCAAGTAACCTAGATTGTGAACATTGGGACATACGAGGACAAGGCAAGTAACCTAGATTGTGAACATTGGGACATACTGGGAGAAGGCAAGTAACCTAGATTGTGAACATTGGGACATACGAGGACAAGGCAAGTAACATAGAGTGTGAACATTGAGTCATACTGGGAGAAGGCAAGTAATCTAGATTGTGAACATTGGGACATACGAGGACAAGGCAAGTAACATAGAGTGTGAATATTGGGACATACGAGGACAAGGCAAGTAACCTAGATTGTGAACATTGAGTCATACTGGGAGAAGGCAAGTAACCTAGATTGTGAACATTGGGACATACGAGGACAAGGCAAGTAACCTAGATTGTGAACATTGAGTCATACTGGGAGAAGGCAAGTAACCTAGATTGTGAACATTGGGACATACGAGGACAAGGCAAGTAACATAGAGTGTGAACATTGAGTCATACTGGGAGAAGGCAAGTAATCTAGATTGTGAACATTGGGACATACGAGGACAAGGCAAGTAACCTAGATTGTGAACATTGGGACATACGAGGACAAGGCAAGTAACCTAGATTGTGAACATTGGGACATACGAGGACAAGGCAAGTAACCTAGATTGTGAACATTGAGTCATACTGGGAGAAGGCAAGTAACCTAGATTGTGAACCATGGGACATACGAGGACAAGGCAAGTTACAAAGAGTGTGAACATTGAGTCATACTGGGAGAAGGCAAGTAATCTAGATTGTGAACATTGAGTCATACTGGGAGAAGGCAAGTAATCTAGATTGTGAACATTGAGTCATACTGGGACAAGGCAAGTAACATAGAGTGTGAACATTGAGTCATACTGGGAGAAGGCAAGTAATCTAGATTGTGAACATTGAGACATACGAGGACAAGGCAAGTAACCTAGATTGTGAACATTGGGACATACTGGGACAAGGCAAGTAACCAAGATTGTGAACATTGAGTCATATTGGGAGAAGGCAAGTAACCTAGATTGGGAACATTGGGACAAACGAGGACAATGCAGGCAACCTAAATTGTGAACATTGGGACATACGGGGACAAGGCAAGTAACCTAGATTGTGAACATTGAGTCATACTGGGAGAAGGCAAGTAACCTAGATTGTGAACATTGGGACATACGAGGACAAGGCAAGTAACCTAAATTGTGAACATTGGGACATACGAGGACAAGGCAAGTAACCTAGATTGGGATATTGGGACATACTGGGAGAAGGCAATTAACCTAGATTGTGAACATTGGGACATACGAGGACAAGGCAAGTAACCCTAAATTGTGAACTTTGAGTCATACTGGGAGTAGCCAAGTAACCTAGATTGTGAACATTGGGACATACGGGGACAAGGCAAATAGCCTAGATTGTGAACATTGGGACATACGGGGACAAGGCAAGTAACCTAGATTGTGAACATTGGGACATACGGGGACAAGGCAAGTAACCTAGATTGTGAACATTGGGACATACGAGGTCAAGGCAAGCAGCTTAGGTTGTGAACATTGGGACATACGGGGACAAGGCAAGTAACCTAGATTGTGAACATTGGGACATACGGGGACAAGGCAAGTAACCTAGATTGTGAACATTGGGACATACGAGGACAAGGCAAGTAACCTAGATTGTGAACATTGGGACATACGAGGACAAGGCAAGCTGTCTAGATTGTAAAAACTGGGACATACGAGGACATGGCAAGCTGTCTAGAGTGTGAACATTGGGACATACGTGGACAAGGCAAGCAGTCTAGATTGTGAACATAGGGATATACGGGGACAAGGCAAGTAGATTGTGAACATTTAGACATACTTGGAGAAGGCAAGTAGCCTAGATTGTGAACAATGGGACACACGAGGACAAGGCAAGCATCCTAGTTGTGAAAATGGGGACTTACGAGAACAAGACAAGTCGCCTAGATTGTGAACATTGGGACATACGGGGTCAAGGCAAGTAGATTCTGAACATTGGGACATACTGGGACAAGGCAAGTAGCCTACATTGTGAACATTGGGACATACGAGGACAAAGCAAGCAGCCTAGTTGTGAACATGGGGACTTACGAGAACAAGGCAAGTCGCCTAGATTGTGAACATTGGGACATACGGGGATAAGACAAGCAGATTGTGAACATTGGGACATACGGGGACAAGGCAAGTAGATTGTGAACATTGAGTCATACTGGGAGAAGCCAAGTAACCTAAATTGGAAACATTGGGACATACGGGGACAAGACAAGTCGCCTTGATTGTGAACACTGGGACATACGGGGACAAGGCAAGTAGCCTAGCTTGTGAACATTTGGACATACGGGGACAAGGCAAGCAGCCTAGATTGTGAACATTGGGACATACGGGGACAAGGCAAGTAGATTGTGAACATTGGGACATACGGGGTCAAGGCAAGCAGCCTAGATAGTGAACATTTTGACATACGGGGACAAGGCAAGCAGCCTAGATTGTGAACATTTAGACATACGGGGACAAGGCAAGTCGCCTAGATTTTGAACATGCTTCTGTTGTAAGGCGCACGGGTCAAGGTCAAACAAAAGTATCAAATAGGAGGCACAACGTTACAAAACAGTAAACATCAAAGCGGTTTGCAGGCTGCCCAACGTCAGACTTCAAAACCAATTAGTGAAAACCATATCAAAATAAGCCCCATCGAAGGCAGGCTCGACTTTGGGGCGATGAAGCATAACACAAATACATGATTTTAAGCAACATATTAATCATTTTCAAGACTTCCTTGACCATAATTTGAGTATTTTTCTATTAATTTATTTTATTGAATTTAAATTGTGTAAGGGCTGCCATCGATCCTATAATTTCGTATATTTTGTTCGAGTGCTTCAATCGCGTAATTTCCCTGGAGGTAATATGGCTGAGCCATTGGTGGGGTAATCGGACTGTCTCGGCTATTTCTTTCGAAACAGTCTCTGATGAAGGCTGGGACATCAGTAGAAGTACTTCGTTAAAGCAATGATAATACAATAAAAAAAAATTATAGTGTTTTAACGTGTTATTTGCATAACTAAGTTCAAATTGATTCCCCGAGAAGTGTATTTTTGAATAAATAATTAATATTCCTACGATTAATTACTACGCGATCTACTTAAATGTTAATAAATATGACAATGTAAACCGTCCATATACATCCGAGGTTGTTTTCGATGGAAATGGCCGAGGAGTTTCGATTGATAGTGGGGCCAACATAATTTCATAGTAAAACTTAAACATTGTGGTTAATCTGTGTATTGTATATATCCGCCCTTCGACCCCCCCCCCCCCCTCACACACACACCAAAAGAAATAAAAATGAAAAAAAACTACATCTGACTGACTGCTCGCGCCCATTAGTTGAATAGAGGCTTGGCCACGCCGTGGCGCCATCACGACTTACAATAAATTATATTTAAAGCGTCAGGAGTTTAATGTAAAATCAACAACTTAACCCCGAGTGAATGACTGTCATCGGAAAAGGGTGCGAAAGTTCCATAACAATCGTAATAGTTATACGATCAAGCACATCAGCCAAAAGCGTAGCTATGCTCTTCTTATATAGGCCTAGTCGAGACTAGACTACAACTAGCCTTAAACTATGGAGTCTCTAGACTAGACTACTTTTATCCAAATCAAAAATCAACGACACTTGGCTCTAACAACCAAAACCCTAGTCGAAACCTAACTACACATACTCAAACCCAAGGGACACTGGATTACAACATCCCAGTTCTTAGTCGACATCCGACTGAACTAACCCAAACACTAGCAAACACTCGACTACACTAACACAAACCCTAGCGAACACTCGACTACACTAACCCAAACCCTAGCGAACACTCGACTACACTAACCCAAACCCTAGCGAACACTCGACTACACTAACCCAAACCCTAGCGAACACTCGACTACACTAACCCAAACCCTAGCAAACACTCGACTACACTAACCCAAACCCTAGCGAACACTCGACTACACTAACCCAAACCCTAGCGAACACTCGACTACACTTACCCAAACCCTAGCGAACACTCGTCAACACTAACCCAAACCCTAGCGAACACTCGACTACACTAACCCAAACCCTAGCGAACACTCGACTACACTAACCCAAACCCTAGCGAACACTCGACTACACTAACCCAAACCCTAGCGAACACTCGACTACACTAACCCAAACCCTAGCGAACACTCGACTACACTAACCCAAACCCTAGCAAACACTCGACTACACTAACCCAAACCCTAGCGAACACTCGTCAACACTAACCCAAACCCTAGCGAACACTCGACTACACTAACCCAAACCCTAGCGAACACTCGACTACACTTACCCAAACCCTAGCAAACACTCGACTACACTAACACAAACCCTAGCGAACACTCGACTACACTAACACAAACCCTAGCGAACACTCGACTACACTAACCCAAACCCTAGCGAACACTCGACTACACTAACCCAAACCCTAGCAAACACTCGACTACACTAACCCAAACCCTAGCGAACACTCGTCAACACTAACCCAAACCCTAGCGAACACTCGACTACACTAACCCAAACCCTAGCGAACACTCGACTACACTTACCCAAACCCTAGCAAACACTCGACTACACTAACCCAAACCCTAGCGAACACTCGACAACACTTACGCAAACCCTAGCGAACACTCGACAACACTTACCCAAACCCTAGCGAACACTCGACAACACTTACCCAAATCATAGCCGACTCTCGACTGAACTTACCAAAACTCATGCCGATATTCGAATACATTTCTCAATTTCACCATCATAAAACCTAGCCAACACCCAATTCCACCATCATAAACCCTAGCCAACTTCCGACTACACCATCATTAGCCCAGCCAAACACCCGACTTCACCATCATAATCCCTAGCCAACCGCCGACTACAGCATAATACACCGTAGCCAACACCCGATTTAACAATCATAAACCTTAGCCAACACCCGATTTCGCCATCATAAACCCTATCAAACACCCGACTTCACCATTTTAAACCCTAGCCAACACCCGATTTCACCATCATAAACCCTTCTCAACACCCGATTTCACCATCATAAACCCTAGCAAACACCCGAATTCACCCTCATAAACCCTAAACCAACACCCGATTTCAAAATCATAAACCCTAGCCAACACCCGATTTCACCATCATAAACCCTAGCCTACCGCCGACTACACCATCATAGGCCCTAGCCAACACCCGATTTCAACATCAAAAACCCTAGCCAACACCCCATTTCTACCATCATAAACCCCAGCCAACACCCGATTTCACCATCATAAACCCAAGCCAACACCTGATTTCACCACCATAAACCCTAGCCATCACCCGATTTCACCATCATAAACCTTAGCCAACATCCCATGTCTACCATCATAAACCCCAGCCAACACCCGATTTCACCATCATAGACCCAAGCCAACATCCGATTGAACTATAATAAATCGTAGACAACACCCGACTTCACCATCATTTACCTTAGCCAACACCCGATTTCACCATCATACGCCCTAGCGAACACCCGAATTCACCATCATAAACCCTAGCCAACACCCGATTTCATCATTATAAATCCTAGCAAACAACCGACTTCACCATCATAAATCGTAGCCTACACCCGACTACACCATCATAAATCGTAGCCGACACCCGATTTCGCCATCATAAACCCTAGCCAACACCCGATTTCTCCATCATAAACCCTAGCCATCACCCGATTTCACCATCATAAACCCTAGCCAACACCCGATTTCACCATCATAAACCCTAGCCAACACCCGATTTCACCATCATAAACCCTAGCCATCACCCGATTTCTCCATCATAAACCCTAGCCAACACCCGATTTCTCCATCATAAACCCTAGCCATCACCCGATTTCTCCATCATAAACCCTAGCCAACACCCGATTTCTCCATCATAAACCCTAGCCAACACCCGATTTCTCCATCATAAACCCTAGCCAACACCCGATTTCTCCATCATAAACCCTAGCCATCACCCGATTTCTCCATCATAAACCCTAGCCAACACCCGATTTCTCCATCATAAACCCTAGCCAACACCCGATTTCTCCATCATAAACCCTAGCCATCACCCGATTTCACCATCATAAACCCTAGCCAACACCCGATTTCACCATCATAAACCCTAGCCAACAACCGATTTCACAACATAAATCATAGCCTACACCGACTACACCATCATAAATCGTAGCCGACACCCGATTTTACCATCATAAATCCTAGCCAACACCGATTTTACCATCATAAAACCTAGCCGACACCGGACTATACCATCATAAATCCTCGCCGACACCCGACCTCATCATCATAAACCCTAGCCAACTCGCGACCGCACCATCATAAATCGTAGTCGACACTAGACCACACCAACAAACCCTAGCTCACACTCGATTACACTGACCAAAACCCAATGTGTTAAAGCTTTCATTAATTGGGCTAAGTTTAAAGAAGGTTTTTTCTCACAAAACCATTGTATGTCACACTCTGCAAAATAGCGACAAATGTGACACTTGTTTTTTAACAACTGCAAACGTGTGTCAGTTAAGCTTGTCTAATTGAAAACAGCGCAATTCATTCGTTGATGAAAAAAATGTCTTGTCCTACTCCGGGGCATTGTCGTAATTTTTACACAGGATGCAAAAGAACAATAAGGTAATTATCTGACTTGCAGTGTGAATTCGACCAGGAAATAAATCTAAGCGTAACCTGTTTCTAAATGAGATACATTTGTAACTTTATGAGGATATGTCACGATGAAAGATTAACGAGGACATTGTTAACTAGGGGTGATAGATGCTTGAAATAGTTATCGTTTATCTAAAAGTTAATGTATCTTTGCTGATGCATCATGTTTCCATTATGGTATTATAGTACCACATATTACATAACTCGGTCGACGGGACTTGGCGGACATGTCACATGAAAGACGTGCAGTGAAACACGCGCCTTGATATACACCACTTACACACGTCCATAACGGAAGTTTATTTTTGCATGTTTGATGCTTTAACTTTTTTGTACAATGTTACAGGTTTTTCATGGAGTGATTGTGTGCAAGCTCCGAGTGAATGCATCGAATTATCATGTTTGTGTGTTAAAAATATAGTGTCATTGTTGCAGTACGTTGCTGTCTTTTATTGAATATTCACTTTTGCATATTTTTTTATATGAAGCTTAACAGTTAAAGCTTATATTCTTTCTATTGTTTACAAAAAACCGACACGCCGGCATGTACGTAAGTGAACATTTCAGCATGAAAGGCCTGCATCGTTTTGAACTGATGAAGCGTTGTAATATTGGCATTAATTATTTCATCTAAACGTCGCGAATTCAAGAAGTATTTATTTACATTTTGCCTTGTTTTATAAATATATAAATAAATAAACCACACTTAATTAAAGTGTCATAACTTACTAAACAAGAGGTGAGTTATTGCGCGTGACTCATCTAAAATAGATGCTAGCACGGCCAAATTAATCGAAAATGCCTATTAGGTGTGCTAAAAGTGATCACATTAGTATTTCTACTTTTGATATGTTTTGTCATTGTGACACTCCAATCTAAATATAAAATATGATATCTTAAAAATATTGATTGAATTTATACCTTTTCTCAACAAACTAATCATCACTTCGTTTTCGTCCGATGAATGTTGTGAAATTTACTTTCGGGTGAATATTTTGCCTAAGCAATCGACTTAGTTTTCTTTTTACATAAAGGCGTGTATTTGATTTGGTATTTACATGCTATTATTTTACTTTGAAATGGATGAAGTTTCAGTTAAACGTTCCGACGAAAAAGTTTAGAATGTAAAAATTAGGGAAAGGAGAAATAAGATTTGTATTATTATAATAACTATTTAAAAGTAAGTTATAATGTAATATATTCTCCATAAATGTACCCCTCGCAATAAAAATCCCTGCCAAGTAGGTTTAGTTGATAAACCTGTTCAGGCTATGGACCATTTGTACAGGATACGTGCGTTTATAAAAAAGCTGGAAGATTCACAAAAAGCGTTGAAATTTAAATTGATTGTAAAATGTTAATTTTTTACCTTAATCATAAGAACATGTTTCTATTATCTTTCTATAAGGCATTTATTGAAAGTGAATGATATCATTGAAAATACTTGACACAGCATTGTAATGTTTCTATGTTTAATTCTTTAAAACACTATATACATTGACAAACAATTTATTTTTGTTCATCTTTTATTTTCCTGATATTGCAACTTGATATGTTATACAAGTATCAGTACAAAGTGTGCTCCTTTCACTTCAACTGTACAACGATCTATTGCTAGATATTACAAAAGAAAACAAACAAGTTATGCCATTTACAACCTGGACACAAATATTGCACAAGGACAAACTCAAACACACTGCCGCGGGTACAAGAGAGCCGTTGACGTAGAGATCAGCTTAATATCCCACAGATGGGAACACGGAGGAGGGCTAGCAGTATGTCAGACAGCAGTTTCTCCGAACACGACGAGCTGTCATGGACACACCCATGGGTTGAAACAGTGATAAAGAATGAGCCGGGAACCATCCTACTGTCTAGATTCACTCCTGTTGGTTATTAGACGAAGCCCTAGACGCAAGTATAAGCGCTCCATGCAGGTTTGTGTGATCTGCTAAAAATTCATCAACAGAGAGTACCAACATAGCATCTAATGCATTGTTTATAGCGGTCTGTTCGTGGATATTAATATGTTGTCTATTATGAATGTTGTTGTTTTGGGATGCAAAGCGTCGAGCTGATGTATCTGGATACACTGGTCCATCAAGCATGACACCGGCTCTTTGAGACGGCCTCATGTCAGATTGCCTAGGAGACTGCCTTGCTAACATAGTATCGAAGTTATTATTCTGTGCATTAAATCTTGCCATATTATGTAGTTGTATCCTGCGGATATCATTTAATATATCAGACAGGGACTTCACTTCTTGCGGTGACCCACCTTGTACAGCATTTTCCCCTGTATCTGTCCAATGCCTTGGGTTAATGGCAGACAATAAATTGAAAGACGGTGGAGTTATCTGAGGGGCAACAGTTGTTGTTGAGACAGTGGCTCCTGTAGCTAAGGTCGTTGGCTGATGCTTGTTAAATGAATCGAATAAAGTATTTGTTGTCGATTGAGTTCCATATGTACTTCCGAACAAATAGACATTTTCTGTACTACTTGTAGCTGGAAACAATATTGAATCGGTAAATTGTGATTTTTTATTCGGACTAGGAGTTGATGTCTCCATAACATTGGTTAAGACTGGCGTTGTAGTTCGCATTTCTTCTTTCGACAGACTAGGCTCTGATGTTCCCTGCGTCGTGTCGTTATCTTTCAAGTTTTTCTCCAATAAACTACCTGTTACAGACTCCATTTTCGATTTTTCGCGGGCTGACGGCTTTTTATGGATGAGCAATTTTATTAATTCTGTTGTCGGTTTGATCGTTGTTTCTACTATTTCTTCGGAATTTTCACTCACAGATTGAGTTGTGTAACGTTTGGGATCCAACGTGCTGTGAACAACATTACGCTGCACTTTAAGTTCGAAGTTAAACGCTGCTTCAGCGTTAGTATCATTCATGACTTCTGTGGAACTATTAATAACACTACTGTTTTTAATCTTTTCTAAAACTGCTTTAACTTTATCAAATGGATCAGTCGCATTTGCTATGAAGTTAAATATTTCTAAGTCTGTTTCATCATCATTTTTTACCTTTGTACTTTCGTTATTCTTGCTAATAGGAAACGGTACCACCTCTGTTAGATTTACATCTCGCCATGGTGAAAAGAAACGTTCAACATGCTTTATCTCCAAAGTACCATTTCGCACTTTTGGTTTATGGTTATGTTCCGAAACGGTACTTGTATCAAACAAGAAATCGTTAAGAAGAAAATCACTCACAAATGCTTCTAGCGGATCGATAGTTGTTTCAAGCGTTTCAGCTGTAGTAGTATCTGCAATGAGATCTTCAGACGTTGTTGAAGTAAGTTCCATACTTGTGGTCAATACAGTTGTTGTTTCAGTGGCGCTTGTAAATTCTCTTGCTGTCGTAATTGTCGTACTGGGGAATAATGTTGTTGATTCGATAGCAGGATCTTTTGTGTACGATGATGGTTTGTTATGTGGAAGCTGAACTTTACTCGAATCATTCAGAAACATCATATCTATTGAGTTATTATCTCTTAACGGGTATACAACAAGGTATAGATGTCCGTTCTTTATCATAGCTGTTCCAACAATTTTATCGACACCGGCTGATTGAATACTTGTGCTGGCTTTGCTGGGTTTACCAGGAGGTGAAAGAGAAGCTGTGAGATGAATTGTTGGAATCGTTTTACTTTTGTTTTGTTGCCCGTTTGAAAAAGCTATGTGTATACCTTTTAAATGAATAAAATCTTTTGCAGATATTTGTTGTGGAGTTGGCCCAACAGTTGTTTTTGTATCTAAGATTACACCAGTCCTCTCTGTGGTCATTGGTTTTTGACTGGCTTGTGTAACGGAAACGCTCATGACAGGCTTACCATAATAAGGAACAGAAGGTAAAGTTGTTGTGTCTCCTATTTGTATTTTCAAAACGTTATCAATAAGAGTTTTGTGTGTTTTTGGTTCTTCGTCTTGTACTCTTCGTTTCGTTATTGGTTTAGAATGAGCTGTCGAGTGCTGATAATTTTCACTTGTACCAGGAACTTCTGTATTAATTGATACATCTCTATGTATTGGTTGTTTCAAAGTTTTATTCTGTAATTCATATTCATTCGCTTGATATTGATGGAACATACCCATCACTAATGAATTTACATTACCTGAATGATTGTTTTTTGCAGTATTTAACCGTTCTGTATTTTTGTGTACAACCGTGTTTGTGTTTGTCTTGTTTACCCCCTTTTCATAGTTGTCATTCGCGATTTCTTTGTTATATAACAACTTTTGTTTTCTCCGCTTATTCAAAAACTGTACATTTCCAATCCTACTATTTGCATCAGTGGTCACAGGATAGTTTCTATGAACATCATGAAAAGATGGATGTCGCACAATTTTTGTTTTAAAAGGGACGATTGGCTGATGACTTGTCTGTCCATGCAGGGTAATACTTGATCCAGTTAAGGCCTTCGCTTTTGCGGGTGACTGATGATCAAGCCTCCCATCAACACCGCTATTTGCAAGTGATCGGATTTTTACGTCCAACTCCCTCATACCAACTGTCTGCTCTCTCCTAAACTGCCTGTTACTTGGGACCTCATATATGGCGTCCAGGTTTGTGCTCGTCCCGCCAGCGCGAAGAAAGGTATTCAAGGAGTCCGTCTGGTGTGACCTCTTAACGGGCGGATGATAGTGGATGTGCCGATGGGCCCGCTGCGAGTGCTTGTCGCGGTGATAGTGAATGATATGGCCATGTCTGCTACCAAGGTCGGAAGGGCGCAGCGGCAAACCTGTAAATTCATAGACCACCATTAAAACACAAATAACTTTGTCGATGCATTTATAAGAACCACGCAATATTACAGACAAAGAAATTATCCGTACCGTACATAATATAAGTGATGCATTACAAAACTCAACCTCATTATAGAATAACGGTAATCAAAAGCTAATGTAAATTGTGTGTAACTTTTTAATTCAATTTAATTGAAAGATGATGTATCTGGGCTTAAGATCAGTATATTGTATTTATTCAAAGTTCGTTTCAATCATAACACGGAGTATACGTCACAATAAATCAGAGAAGAAATCGCGGAATATGTCACCACAGAAATAATCAATTATACTTTAATGGAACAACTTATGGTGAAAGGTTGTCAGTGTGAAATGATTCATTCTAATTTATATTCAACATTTGAAATAATTGCATAATGTTATCAACCTGTTGAAAATGCTACTGGGACAGTTTATTCGTGTGAAGCAAATGCTTCCTGGTATTATTATTTCATGGAACAGATATTTAAACACGTTCTTGAAATGCAAACTACACGATCAATTCATGCGGAAAGATTTAAAAATCTAGTTACTATGCATTGGATCCCAAGATGTAAGTTTCAAAGCTTAGAAAAAGGTTCAATTGTTTGTCTACCTCGTTAAGATATTAGAGTTTAGGTAATTTTCATGGTAGCCACTTTTGAGAACATAATCCACGTTCTACCAAAGAACGCCTCTCAAACATAATTGTAAATGAAAAAGGCACATTCATTACGTAAAATATGCTATGCAAATCAACCAACATAATATACCATAGTCAGAAAGTATACTTTACTTAAGTCTTTAAGTATCATTTACTATATCTTAGATCTGCATTTTGTACTTAAGATGTGCATTCGGTAAGCAGGGGCGGTTCCAGAATTTACCTTAAAGGTGCCAAGGCCTTGTGACGTGCGCCCCTCTCTGAGAACATAATTGTTGCGGTTATTTGTTAAATTATGTAAATAAAAACGAATTATCGGCCATATTTTACTCGTTTTGACAATTCTATGACAATTCTATGCATATTTTGAGAAAATACTGTATATCGCGAATTTTGGACCATCTGCTGACAGGTCCCTTTAAAATCAGTGCTTCATTTGATTAAATACTTCGGTTATTTATGTTTTGATGGATCAAGGCATGAATTGATCGTACAAGTTTTATTCATATTTGATATAGATATATATATATTATACAGATTCAAACATTCATTTTAAAAAAGAACAGAACATAAACTTTCAAATCATGAGTTCTATTTACATAAACGTTTATTCTTAACAAACTCACTGAATAGTTAGCTTAACTATTGTACATCCGCTCTTAATTTAGTTACTTATTAAATTGGCAAAAGCTAATTGACAAGCAACAACAAAATTATGGTAAAGCAAGGTCACTGTATTAATTAAGGTCTCGTCGGCCTATGTAGTAACTTGTATAGTCTTGTCTCACATTCGTAAATAATTTGTAGTTTACAAGTTTACATGTATTACGATACTAAACATTCGACCTTAAGCAATCTAGTCATTTACATAATGGGCTATAAACTCATTTCTTTACTGGTCTGCAGTAATACGACTTGACCACCTATATATTATCTAGATGGCTATATTGTAAGTTTAGGGACTCTTGTGAAGAAGCTGTATTGGTGAAAGGTAAACTATCGTTACCGTTTTGAATCAACAGGCTGGTTACATAAATGTATTCATTACAGAGTAATGTCGAGCAATTATCAAAACGAGACCAAATTCAATTTATCATTCATCAAATTTTTTTTATCCAATCATAACCAAATTCGGACACAGGGTTTATAATATACAAAGCCCATAAGTGTTTCCCCATGAAGCAGGCGATTAAACTTGCGTGATATTAACTGCTATATAATCCGGTTGTTCATGGAACCAAGTTTAATACGCATTAGTTAACATATGCTCAAGTTATAAGGCAAGGACAAAAACCATTGGCTTAAATTCTGAATACATTGTATTGCGACATGTATATGTTGCTTGATCTCAGTGTCGAATATATAATGCCAATATTCCATCACACATAACTAAGTTAGAGAGCGACCATGGACGTGTGACGCAGCGGGCGACGACGACGCCGGTACACCTAATACATAGATGTCTGTCATAATACGCAGGCGATAAAGGTATGTGTTAGCAAGTTATTTAAAATGGTACCTAAATGTAGACCTCTCTAGCGCCTCTTCTTCGTGGAGTTTAGACATTAACTTTTTTACTGAATGAATACATGGCGCTGATTTCAAATGCTGGCTGGTGCCATTTGCAAGACCAACTGACAGATCCCTAACAACTTTCAAGTTGCAACGTTTTTGTAAACTATATTGTTTTGTTTACAGATTTGTCTTATGCAGTAGGCGTTATAAGCCTTATATAATTTAAATTTGCAATTGATATTTAATGTTGGGACAAGTGTGGACAAGGTTGTGGTCATACACACTCGTGTTCTTTATTGACCGTTCCAAGCGGTGATCCCGTCATACATCGTAAACGCTATTTTTATGCGTGTGTGGTCGATTTGTGGTTTGCATTGTGTAGGTGGTGTTGATGCGTTTGTGTCTCTATATTTTATTGTCGTTTATGCCTTTGCATTGTGCGTTTAAACAGCGTTCATTTATGTATTTTCGACGACTTGGCTGTAGATTTCATTGAATTTAAAGAAACAGCAAAGCAATGCAGATAGCATTCAATTATGTATATCTATCTATAACACAAATGCGTTTCAACGTCATTTTTCTTAAGATAAAAAGCGTATATTCTACATTTACAATATCATAATTTTATTAGTGTAAAAACACTTGGTCAGCTGTAAAAAATCAAAAACAAAAACAGATTGCTTATTAAATCATGTGTGTTTAATAAACGATATTTCGTTTATAAGTAATGTTATCAAGTGAACATTTATCTGACTGAAAGGTGGTATTGGGTGGTACTTACAGAGGAGAGATCCGGCGAGAGACAGTAGAAATACAGGTGTCCACACGACCATTGTTGTCATGGTCCATGTTGTCTTCCACGATATGACATATGATCTTACTACAAATGCATTTCGTGTAATATAAATCACAGTTCGTAGATGTTCTTGCACATTTAAGCTTATTTTTAAATCGAGTCTCGGGTGTGTTATTCTGGAGGTAAAGTAAACTTAAGTTAATTTTCGTTGTGGTCAGCGGTCTCTGTCCGTGAAGATCAATGGAGGGTAGATTCCTCTTGCCTGAACGAACGATTCCGTAAACAACAGTCCGCTTAAACCAGGTGTTATCCCGTGTCTCTATACCATGGTGCACTGAAAGCCTACGTCTGCAGCTCGATCTAAGTACTGTCTCAATCTGCTTCACCTGATATTCACAACACCACAGAAACCAATTAATTTACGAATTTCACTCGCCTGTCTTCACGCCTCTGTCTTCAGCGTTACAAGAGATATTCTCACAGTTGGCAGCGTTGTTTGAAAATTTACACTTCACTGGTATTTCAACATGGTTAAACTTGTCGTGGCGTTTGCCAAGGCAATTTACATGACACGTCGTTTAAATCACAAGTACGACCCTGGGCTGTCATCTTCGTTTTACTTCAAAACAATGATAGTTGTGGTAATTCAACTAATTGGTACATTTAATTTGTACAATGTTTTACTCACTGCAACACGTAATCAACTTCCTGTGAAACAAATTAACGATAGAAACCTTAATTTATTCATATAATTTTTGCTTTCGTAACACTGGATGACTTGTCTTTCTATCAAGCGTAGGAGAGAAAACAACACATCGCCTAGAAAAATTTGATATTTCAGCAATAATCATAAAGGAGAAAAAATAATGATGGTCAAGCAATATAGCTCCGGTCGGCGATCTGTCATGACAGTCACGCCAACACTGCACAGGTCAACGCCACTGTCAATGCACTGCCCCATCTCATCTTATTAACATTAACGCCTTCCTGACGGCAACATCATATCCATAATGCATTATATGGCCCAGCAGTCTTAATGGCGACCGCAGGCAAGCCAAGGTTGTTTACTATCGTTAACTGCGATAATGGCATAAATGGTAAGACAATATTTCTCTACCGTGTTTGTATGTTTGATTTATATAACAAAAAAACAGCTGATATGTCCGGGGGGCTCTAACTCAAATGCATTCTGTCAACACTGATCACGCAATGGCAGATTTTGTTTTTAAATAGATGTGTGTGCTTCCATTTTCTGGGCCCTTCCAAACGTGCCTTTTTGTTTACGTTTTGAAAATGTCACGGCATGATACAAATAGACGTTGGTGTTATACGGCGGCAAAATGATAAACAATTCCAGCGATGCCATGGTTGGTGCAAGACAAGAACTCGAGCAATATTATGGTTGTTGCAACGCTACAACACGAGCGAGCAGCAACTGGACTTATGTTATGGTTGGTGCAACGCTACAACACGAGCGAGCAGCAACTGGACTTATGTTATGGTTGGTGCAACGCTACAACTCGAGCGCGGTCATGGTTGGTGAATCACTACAACTCGAGCGGTGTCATGGTTGGTGTTTTGCTACAACTTGAGCGATATAATGGTTGGTGGAACGCTACAACCAAAGCGTTGTCATGGTTGTTGAAACGCTACAACTCGAGCGATGTCATGGTTTGTGCAACTACAACTCGAGCGATGTCATGGTTGGTGCAACGCTACAACTCGAGCGATGTTATGGTTGATGCAATGCTACAACTCGAGCGATGTTATGGTTGATGCAACGCTACAACTCGAGCGATGTTATGGTTGATGCAACGCTTTAACTCGAGCGATGTCATGGTTGATGCAACGCTACAACTCGAGCGATGTCATGGTTTTTGCAACGCTACAACTCGAGCGATGTTATGGTTTGTGCAACGCTACAACTCGAGCGATGTTATGGTTGATGCAACGCTACAACTCGAGCGATGTCATGGTTTGTGCAACGCTACAACTCGAGCGATGTCATGGTTGGTGCAACGCTACAACTCGAGCGATGTCATGGTTGGTGCAACGCTACAACTCGAGCGATGTCATGGTTGGTGCAACGCTACAACTCGAGCGATGTCATGGTTGGTGCAACGCTACAACTCGAGCGATGTCATGGTTGGTGCAACGCTACAACTCGAGCGATGTCATGGTTGGTGAAACGCTACAACTCGAGCGATGTCATGGTTGGTGAAACGCTACAACTCGAGCTATGTCATGGTTGGTGAAACGCTACAACTCGAGCGATGTCATGGTTGGTGAAACGCTACAACTCGAGCGATGTCATGGTTGGTGAAACGCTACAACTCGAGCTATGTCATGGTTGGTGAAACGCTACAACTCGAGCGATGTCATGGTTGGTGAAACGCTACAACTCGAGCGATGTCATGGTTGGTGAAACGCTACAACTCGAGCGATGTCATGGTTGGTGCAACGCTACAACTCGAGCGATGTCATGGTTGGTGAAACGCTACAACTCGAGCGATGTCATGGTTAAATATTTTTGGATTCTTTCTTATAGCACGTTCCTTTTACTTTAAAGCATGGCCATTCGTTGATAAGTTATATTCTGTTCAAATGTTTGACATATGATATTTATTTTAGAGTACTTTGGTAAACATTTTGGTAATGATTTTATAAACTATTGATCTGCAAATCCTTAAAGATTACGTCATACAACCGTTATGACAACTCACGAAGAGAGGTGCATATTTCAATTGCAAAACAATCGGTCTAGGAAGTAATTATGAATACAAACAATGATTTACTATGATACAGTATCCACACGATTTAGGTACTGATGAGTTTCAGTAAAGGAAACTCCATCATCTAGTTATACACTATATAGTGCGTAAATCAAATAATGTATAGAGGAAACAGATTACAGGTTACCACTATTGTTTGGAAAAGTTTAAAGCATTTCATCGAAAACAAAGCGCGTAATTACTTTCCACGCCGAAATTATATGGACATGCTCTTGTCCGTTCGTCACGTGGATACGTTCGTCTCGAAGACGCACCCTTTGAACAACCACGTGCTTCTCTCATTTAACCAGAAAGTTTAGTGTCTCCTATGTATCCCAAAGAAAGAAAGAAGGAAAACATCTAAATTATCGAATTCATATTGGTACAATATTTGTTCAAACTTACAACGAGGGTCATGCTGGCATCGCACGGAGACGATTATAAAAATTAAATGATATTTGCGCTTCGTTTATTTAGACCAGGCGGATTTTTATGTCGAATGCTTATGCAATGTGGCAAAAACACGAACTCCAAATGATAATGACATACATATGCATAATAATTAAATAGTGTGAACGTACGTGTAATTTGCGGTACTTTAATGCGCAGTCAATTTCAAGCTTATTTTTGTATACAGTCGAACACCGTTGGCTCGAACTCGCTTGGCTCGAATTCCTCGTCGAGTCAAATTGGATGTATAGGACAGATTTTTTTATACTGGTGGTTAGCATTCCCTAACGATGTATTTACGTCGGCCCCTGGGAGTTCGAGCCATCGATGTTCGACTGTATATATCAAATTGAATAGTTCTTTTAAAATACAGTATCTTTTGAACATCATTTTATGACTAAATGTATGGATTATTTTATCAGCGATTTGTCTATATTTGAATATTAAAGTTAAAGACAGTTTGTCATCGGTCAAATAACAGACCCACGCTTAAGTTTGCACTATGGTGCTAGTGTTTAAACACAAGAGAGTATATAACCCTGTTGGAATATCCCTTCTTCATCTGAATTCTTATCCATCACATATAATACATGCACAAACCCCTTCTATGTAAAAATATTGAAAAGCTGGCTTCCATTATATTGTGGAGTTTTTTGTTTTGTTTTATCCTGTAGATCAAGTTGTTTTTGCAAAATCTTGATCCGATTTCATCATCTCCATCTTAATAATATAGAATTTATTTGCCTTAAAACGAAACGAAGGTAGTGATCATCTTTGACAGGGACAACATACAGTCAGCAATTTGTTTATACGTCACAAAGTTTAAACATTGTTTTCTTATTTATAAGCAAAAAGGCTATAGCTTATCATCGTGTTTTTGAAGATAATATAATGTTATCAGTGTAAGTTTTGTTGCGTTGCCTTTTAACAAATCAAACGAACATAATTTAATCCTTGTCTCCTCATGTGTACACTTTTGTAATAAAGTACTTGAAGAACATCATGGACATTGAATTTCTTTTCTTTCTGATTAATACTCCGTTAATCTGTCAGCATAACATGGAGAATTAGGAAGAATGACGACCACTTTTCAGATGGATAATAAATAGGTTTTGAATTTTAAACCTTATGCTTCAGAACATTAATTAAAATATTAATTACAATGACAATAATTGGGCGCATGTACTTCAAACAATGTTTAACGATACCAATAATACTTCCATATATTGCTATAACTTGGAACATAAAGTTCCTTGTAGACCTTGTATCAAAAACGTCAATGTCTCGAAATATAGAATTGCCTGAACACAATTCAGATTTTCTCCCAATAAATAAGCACTGTAGACTGGGAAATACAATTATATCTCTGAATATCAAAGACACTGATGGTATTGTTATATGAGAATCATAGAAATAGAGAATCATGTTCTATTAGAATTTCCGACACATTGTCATCTATTACCTAAAATGTTTTGAGCGTTCTTGCTGTAGTTGGCCTTCTTTACAGAAAACAAAAATGCTAATGTTCCTGAATAAGTCCAAATAAGCAAGCCAGAAATAAAGAAAATTAGTGGTTCTAAATTTAATGTACTTTGCATCATCATCCTGTTTGTTGCTCGCCTTAAACTATGTAAGCTTTCATTCAAAATAACAATTGCATTGTATTGTATGGTATTCAATGGCATTGCCTTGGATTGGCTCTTATTGTACTGTTACAATACAACGGTTTATCAAAGTATCCTTTCCGGTGGCTCATCAATGTTTATTAATGGGTTATTATTGAATGGGATTGTGTTAAACGGGGAAGCAACCTTAAATGTCAGCTCTATATTGAACAACCGGCCTTTTTTCTGTCCTAAAAAGGCCACGAGCGCGCACACAGCTGTCATAAAAGGTCAATGACGTCATTTTTAATTGATGTGACGTAAGAGTTAGAATTATCTTCAGATTAAGGTATTAGCCATGTAATACAACTCGGGAAACATCGGGTAACATCGACATATATCGCCACTCGCCGTAACAGATCGCGACGAACATCGGGCGTATTCGGCCTGTACCGGATGTTGCTATTTTTAGAAACAGAAGGTATTTCCCGGATATTCATAGGTCAATAATGGAATTTCTACATCGTAGGATTTGGAAACATTGTGATGTTTTTCTCATGAATATACGTTTAAAATAAATAAACACTAAAAGTACACGCTGACAGTTGATTACGATACATCCAACAATTTCAGTCATTACAGTTAAACATGGATTATAAGTGAAATATACGCGTAAGAGAAGATTTTCTCTCGAAAAAACGAACTGTCAACAATCGGCATGGAACTGGGATATTCGTATAAAAGGGCTCTGAATGTAAGTATCCTTGAGCAGTTTTGTACGTTGATGTGTTCAAAAACGTTTGTTTTTTAATTTATCTTTGGAATTCTTAAATCATTTTTATTAGCTAAATGTTTAGACAGCATGTTCATATTTTACATGTACTTATGTACATGTTACATATTTTTATATGTACTTATGTACATAACTTATGTTTAAGATATAATATGAGTATGTAATCTTTAAATTGATTGTTTTATCTTAGAAAAAATATTAGACTTAATTTTTTGTTTAAAAATGATGTGTTTTGGTACGTGACCTATTTCTAACATACCACAATACATGTACATACCCGTTATTTGTTTACAAAATGCATCTTTTCAAAGTTAACCTGTGAAAAAAAGTTGTATGTGGTTTGGGGCTTGAAGCTGCATCTGCTAGGACACTATTGACATTCATTGGCTTGGTGTAGGTCTCGTTAAAACCCCATACTGTTGTGAATCATTATCAACCATATGCACAACAACTACACATTTGTGCCTACCAACCCTTACTCTTGGCTAAAACAGATATTAGTGCAGAATGTATAATACTTGTGCATTTGTATTTTACGGTGGTAGTTTCTGCTGGTTGATTATCAGAAGTCTAATTTCTTCCAGGCAGGAAAATGACTGAATATTACTTAGTCTACAACACTGGGTTATGAAGAATTCCAGGCTGCATTAAATACTATGTTGGATCCTTGAGAGCGGATTTGACAGCCATGTCCATCCACAAGGCAGTCGCATCTGATCGAGATGATGTGAGTATTTCATATAAAACATATTTGACTTGGTTTTTGTTTTTATAAACCTACTGTATTCAATAATCAAGTGGTGGTGATGGTGGTGGTGGTGGTGGTGGTGGTGATGTGATGATGATGATGATGAATTTTATTGATAAATTTAATAATTTTCTTTATATATATACATGTATGTATCAGCTTGTTGTTGTTTTTTCAAAATAATGTCGAGAAATATTAAACTGTTTATATTTTATTTTGTATATGTATGGCAGTATAATTATCTATACTAATTAGTTAGAAAGGCTTTAAAGTACAACTTTTTTCCTTTACAGCACTAAACATTCTTGATGGGTAAAGTACCTAAGGTGCATGAAAACCAAATCAGCATTGACTCAGCATTGAGTAGTTATCATCTGTGCACACACTACAAGTACAAAGCATGGGAACAGACCAAACTTCAAATGTTGAAGAGTGAAGAATTATTGTGAAAAAAACTAATTGTTAGAATACCAATGACAAAATAAAACAGATGTACATCAAATTACCACAGAGATTGTTTACATGTTATAATATTAAAAAAAAACATTAGAGAGAGAACTTTCACTCTGATATTTTTGGAGGGGCGAGCCCACTTAGTGTTCTTGTTTCTTCACATATTTTAGCTTAAAAGTACACTCATTTGTTTTAAACTCTGTATTCGGAGTTAATATCATAAGTAAAATTCATTTATTTGAAAGAGTACATTTTATGAATAAGTCCAATTAAGCTTTATAATTTTTTACAAGAAAAAGGTTGATTTTTAAGCATTTTATTAGCTATAAAAATGTATGGTAACATGACATTATGTATATTTTCTTCAAAACTGGACGGTAAACTATCATAAATTGTCTTTTAAATTGTTCAATAGACATCATAGATAATATCTAAAATGATTTCAGCAGCTTGCCTTATAGTTAACTATTTTTTATGAAAATTCAAATATAGACAAAATATTTACTTGTCGCTCTTGGTAGCCCTTGGAGTTTGGGGGTGGGTGTAATGAAACATAAATAACTTTTTTAATTCACGGTAAAAAATCTTCAAAATTTGGATAAAAGTCCCATAGTGTACCGTGATAATAACTATGTTGTCGGTTAAAGCTTTTAAAAAAGTGTGTATTACGCGGTTAATACCTTAAATAGTAGTCCATATCATTTAAAATAAGTTTCTAGCATATAGAAAAGGATTTGATTTTGTTTCAGTGAAAATCGATTAAAATTTAACTCGTGATCACCGAGAGTTGAAATGTTCACGAGTGGCGCATCATTGAAATGTTCACGAGTGGAGCATCATTGAAATGTTCACGAGAGGCGCATCATCTATATCAACAGTTTCTACTGAAGTAAGTACAATATGTTTATTAACATGACATGTGATTTATACATAAGCATACAAATACATTATAACCTCAAATAATAAAAAAAATAGCACTATACCAAATGGACCTACAAGTCACATAGATTTAAAGCTTAAATAATGGTTGCTCGCGTGAAACAATCATACATACTGAAATTCAATTACATCAAATATATCAAGAAATTCATTAGTAAATGAAAAAAATCCGAATATTACATACATTTATGATATAAATAAACTGAAACCCAATCCATTATATAATTAAACATTTGTATTGTAGATATAATTTCGTGAATTGTTCCTTTGAATCGTTTACAAGTCAGGCCAAAACGTTTATTCCTTCATATTCATGTAAATGTACAACATGAAAATATTGAGGTATTAAAATTGACAATATAATGCAGAGAAACTATAATATGGTTATATATCTAAAATACAGAATTAATATTGAATACAAAAACAGTGTTTCGACTCAATGGTTATCAATGATTTTTCCGAGCAAAAAATACAGCATATAGTATAATAATTCAATGTACATCATATAAACCGAGAAAAAGTTTCGAAGCCACAAATATTTAATATATTTTGACACTACACATATGTTATTTCATGACATTGATATTAATTAAGTTTAGTGCAAATCATGTAAATTGGCAGTTTGCAACCTCTAAATTAAAAAAGCGGAAAAATAGCTTTACAGATACGGACAGAGGAGCAATTTCACGTCACAGTTTGCTGTACTTCTATTGTAACAAAAATAGAAAACTAATAACCTGTCCAACGTATGTTCATATAAATAGCTTGAATGCACAGACTATGCATATTTTGACAGTGATAAATTAACCTGGCTGTCAGCTGTACAATAATAGTATGCCTAATTATAGAGAAATGTCGACCACAAACCTTAAAATATATGGTCCCATAAAGTTTGAAATGAAAACATTGCCTTATATGGTTCTAACAAAGTAAATGTTGTTTTTTAATAATTCATTTTCTAATCTTTTAAGAAATTATTAAAGCCAATTTGTTGAATACATAACCCGAGGCTTTCATTACCGCTAATGTCAGATCATTAACATAAATAACATAAAACGTGCAAACCCCACCAATTCAAACGGAACGTTCTATTTACAGATCGTGTTTTAAACCTCAAGATGGTTTAAACAATTTAGTTGTACTGTTTTCACAGTATTATCTATCTATTATCACATAATACATGAGAATTGTCTTAAAGATAATTGTAGTACAGTTGATTGTATTTTTATACTACACTCCTATACTGTCATAGGCTTTCTCGTGGTGTAATTGACAACGAAAAGGCGTTTGACACGGCCATTCCTGACGATCATTCATGATGCTCTATGGATTAAATTTATACAATTAGGCATTAGTAATAAATTGTTAAATATGTTAAATTCTATATGTTTAATCATGTGTTTAAGAGATATTGATAATATGGCATACCCGACTTTCCTTGATGTATCATTTAGGCTGAAACAAGGCGAACCCTTGATTATTCAATATAGGCTGTCCTCATAAATGTTACCTCTTGCTGATGACATAGCCTTATTTATTACAGATCACCAGTCTACAAATTCCGCTCTATTGTATAAACAATTATTCACATTAAAGGGGTTTGAAAATTAATGCTAATAAAACAAATACTTATATTTTTCAGAAGAGACCGACACAAATATATTTTTGTATGATTGAATGATAACTTCAAATTAGTGGACCGTTTTGCATAATAAGGAATTCGATTTTAAAACACATAGGATTTTAATGTTGCCATTGAAACACGAGCATTAAAAGCTTTAACAATATCTTCAATATCTTATCTAAAGTTAGAACAGATTATGTTAAGACTTAACTGGTATTGTTTGACGTGTGTGGGTTTCAAGTATTGGGGATTTATAATTCAAATGAGGTGAAATGACAAGTTACTTTACAAATTGTTTAAATATATAATTTGGGTGTACGTCAGCAGACCCCGAACGCGGTGTTGTGGGTGAACTTTGCTTTACTGTTGTATGTAAAGAGAAAGTTCTCAGGCTTTGGTGTAAAGTTATGAATTCCTCGAACTGTTTATTTATGTCTCTCTCCTTTTATATAAATGTATGTAGAGACAACTCATTTGTAAACGTAAGTGTAAAGCTGAATAAAGTTTGAGTTATATTTGGTGAAATCATACAATGTTACAAACTGTGTACCCATGCCGAAATAAAGACTACGTAATCAGTATATTCAAATATGGTTTGATATTGTTACTTCACACACTAAAATAAAGGATTACATAAATAATTAACAGGAGGGACAATATGGCCCTGAATCGCTCACCTGAGATATGCGAAGAAAAACTTTACTTATATGCATCGGTCGGGTATCACGCACAGTTGACATGTAATACTAACGTTAGTATAATATACAGTACAAAGTGCATATTTTAAAAAAAAAAAAAAAAAATATTTTTTCACATATTCGGTATTATAATTTTTAGTGAAAATCCGGTGCCAGTGTGTAGCACAATGGTCTACTTCAATGGAACAGTCTGATTGAAAAAAAATTAATGTTAGGTAAAAAAGTGTAAATTTAGGAACTTACGAAACGAATATAATAATGTTAACCTATAAGTCTTTAATAGGAAAAATAACGTCGAAGTGACTGATTTCAAGTTTTTATTAAAGTAAAAATGTATTTCCTCGTTTTTAAAAAAGTATACTGGTAAATGTATATAATTTCCGATGTAAAAACATATAAATTATGTTCTAAGTAATAACCTACACAATGTAGCAATATTTGCTAATCTTGTTTCTAGTGTATAGTTTAACAATGATATTTTTTGTATATATTTTTAACTTACAATTTAACTATAAACATTAAATGGAAAAGAAGTTCAGAATTTATTGAAGTATAAACAGATATTAATGTGCTCTGTTGTATCTTAGATATAGCTTGAGGAACAGGATGTTTAAGATATTTTGTTGAAAGCAAAACCGAAAATCGCCGATTTTTCGTTTCTTGTATGACAATCGAGACGTTGTAGCTGGTTACCCTAGGGAGATTCCTGTAAACTTATTATAAATTTTACTTACTTGTTTCCGAGGAGATGCTTTAGGATCTTTAGGATGTTGTTGTTGACTCTTTATTGAAACGTCTTGTTGTAGTTTTCTAGGAGATCACCTTAGGAAGCTTCCAAGTAAGTTTCATTGCATTTGTTTGGCTGACGATTTTGCCTAATATATAAAAGACTGTTCTATTTTTTTATTCATTTCGTTTTTATATCTCGAAGAATATAAACAGCATTTATATATAATCATTTTTATTGTTTTATTATGTTTCATTGTGTTTTTCCTCCTAGTTTGTACAATGATACTTTCTTTATTAAACTAAATGAAGACATAATTTAAACCTGGTAAAGACGAGTTATGTCTGATAGTTGTCTTTGATGGACTTTATTGTATCTCTAAAGAGCTTGCACTGTTGCTCCGGCTTTCGTGATGTTTGTATCCGTCATTGAGTACCTGAAATCAACCAGTTAATGTTTTACTTTATTTTTCATTGCGTTCAAGTTGATGAGAGTTCTGATGGGGCTTACAGGTTTTAGTTTAGTAATTATTGATACATGTTAGGACAAGTGTGAGGTTATGGTCATGCAAACTAGTTCAAACCTCCAGTAGACTCGAGTTCCAGTGGACTTTTGTTTCACTGACAGTTTCTATAATTTATCAGAAAAGGTGTGTGCTCTGTATGTGGTGGTTGTACTTGTATCGGTGTTAATACGTCTCTAGTTTATTGTAGTTTGGGCCCTTGCCTTGTGCCCCTAAACAATGTTTACTTTTGAATGTTCTACTACAGGACTTGCCCCTATAGGTTTTATTGTATTATTAATTACCATCACGATTCAGAAAATATGTCTTTCAAGCAATTGCTGACGGGCGGACGAATGCCGAAAGAAAACCAATCCGAATCGTTCGCCTTAAGAAACTAAATTGAAATAGTTGATAACAAATACCATCGAACTGCTTTGTCAAGATTTAGATCGAGTGAATTACAAATAAACGTAGACACGATGGCAGTGTTCGAGACAACAGAAAATGTAAAATGTGTAATACAAAATCGGTTGTATCAGTTTTTGTACATTCGTCATCTGTGCTAATTACGTGAGCAATGTTTTGATAATGTAGAAAAACAACTTTCTGCAAATCGTCGAAGAGGGCGATAACTTTTTGTTTTTTATGTTAATCTCTGAAAGAAAGAAATAAGAAATACACATGGCCAATATATAAATTACTCCAATTCTGTATTCTAAAGTAAAAACATTCATTCTGTTTTAATATCTGCATGGTCATTTTGTCATCGATGTCTGAAAGTAGTTTAAACAAATTGTTCAGATTTATACAGGACTTCGTACAATTTTTCTGTCAAGCTTCAACAGCTGAAACTAAGTATTCATACAGACAAAACGGTGTTCGATTGTAAGTTATTCTCGTTTCATTGGAATGACGCAAAAAAAAATATTTTTAATAAGTCAAATAACGCATTCTCAACTTATTTGTGCTCGCTCACTTTGTTCTTACCTGCGACTTTAAACATTTCTGTACACGTTTTCGATATCGCATTGACTTGCAAATCCGATTATTGGTATATTATGTGCACAAGGGTCGACATATGACATGGAAAGTTCATCGGTTCGCCGATTTTACCATATAAATCTAATGCATATATATATATATATATATATATATATATATATATATATATATATATATATATATATATATATATGCTCTCGATTGAAAAATTCCTGCAAATGGAGTACAATCTTTTTAATTATAATTAAAACAATTCAACATCCATGTCGAGGAAAATGGGTCCTAACATATGTTCGCTAAAATTAAACACAATATACTGATTAAACATACAAAAGAAACATAAATACTTAACGGTTCTCGTCGGAAGTTAGTTTCCTACTAAATGAAAATAATTGCCACGTATTTGGCAGCCATGATACTGACCTGAGATTAAAAGCATGACCTGAATCGACACTATAAACAACTTTGTATCCAGTACGTACATAAAGTAGCAAATTGTCACATGTTCATTTGTTTTTTTCTTTGCATGGCCATCTGTGAATATATTATGTTGTTTGTGTTAGGCCAAAAGTATTTGCCAGTATTGCCAATAAACTGACAATTGAGGAAGCAACTAACATGAATTAAATATATATATTAACATTTAAAAACATAAAACAATCAGCTTAGGAATGTTTTCGGTATGATAATAATATTCACAAAAGTATGAAAACTGGAACCTGGAACTGACAAAAGTTCGCTTTTAGATTATAACAAGAGGGCCATGTTGGCCCTTTATCGCTCACCTGACCACAAAGGATTCTTACAATATTTAAATTTTATTTGCAAAATTTCATTAACAAAATAGCACATTGTTACTGTGAATAAGTTCATGATGTTTGAAGTAGATAAACAAAAATAATAATTAAAACTTATATACAAAAATGATTATAAGTATCTACCATGGCCGAGAGCGTAAGATAGGTTAATTCCGACCCTCGCGTAGGGTGTTTTGCGGAAACGAGGTTTACCGAGTTTCCACAAAACACCCTGCGCGAGGGTCGGAATTAACCTATCTTACACGAGCGGCTATGGTAGATGCTTTTTCTCCCACCTCAGTTAAACAAAATTAAGTAAAAATGTATTTTTTTTGCTGGAACTCTTTTGTGCTTAGTGAAAATAATTGCATATGGATATGCGATAGCACGTGGTTGTCATGGATATGCGCGCAGTGATCCAGTTAATGTTGATAGTCAAATCGGTCTTTTTAAATAGTTCTAAGGAGAAGGAAGCATTATTTCTTGAATGGTGCGTGAAAACTGTTTTATGGTGACATTTGAAGCGAGTAATAATTAATCAGCGTTCTAAATATTACCATAAGACAAGATTTCCATGATGCTTGTGACGACAATCTTCAACAAGGGAGGTAATTACAATGTGGTGACCATTAAAAAGGAGTTCCATACGGGCATTTTATCTTCGCCCGTGGGCAAGATAAGAATATCTAGCATGGTTAAATCATTGGATCTGAGGTGGGAGAAAAAAGGGTCGCCTAAGGAACACTTGAGTGAAAATATTTTGAAATCGGAAAAATGGTTACTGAAAAAAACGATTTTCAAACTTTTCCCCAAAGACATGTTAGCCCCGCCCCTGGCGGCCCTATTTGTTATGAATCACAATGGACTGAAGGAATTTGGTATATGGTCTAAGGAACATTTCTGTGAAATTATTTCGAAATCGGGACAAAGGTTTTTGAAGAGAAGATTTTGAAAGTTTCCCTTAAAGACATATAGTGGTAACTAGCCCCGCCTCTGGTAACCATGTTTTTTTTTTCTTTTCGAATGCCATAGCCGTTATGTTATGCATATAACAAATTTTATTAATGTCATCTGGAAGAGTACCACCCAAGAAACATTCCCGTGAAGATTGGTTGAAAATGTCGAGTTGGTTTAGGAGGAGACGTTGTTTGAAGGAAAATGTTTATGATGGATGGACGGACGGAAGACGACGGACGACAGACATTCACCCTAACACAATAGCTCCCGCCGCGCAATTCCTGCTCAGGCGAGCTAAAAATATCGCCAACCCTAGAATTTCGGAGGATCTGGATTCTTTTAATATTTTGTTGTAGGAAGTATGCTTAACTTCTTAAAGGCGAGTTTAATAAATGACCAAAATTACTATGGTAAAAAAAGATCAGTCTTTTCGCAAAACAGTTAACTAATAAATTATTTATGACGAATGTTACGTGTTTGATATTTATTGATGATCTTTTAAATTGTTTTCTAGACACCAGAACTGTGAGAGGCGAGGACACGGCGTGATATGCGACTGACAATGCATATTCCTGCACATCCACATCACACAACGGACCTACATATGACACAGCCTATAAATTACACCGTCTGTATCTGCAGGAAGTCAAACTCATAAATTACAAAAGCAATCTCATCTGATATGTACGTTACTTTTTGCTGATGTAACTATGCGCGTTACAAATCAGAATTAATGTTTAATGAATGATAATGGTAAATTTGTTACCGCATAACAAACTAATAAATATCATATTAATGATTCAATGTTTGAAGAATGAATACGTTGTAATATCATCTTGGTTTTGAAGAATTACATCATATTGAAGTACTGAATCATTACTTCATGAAAATAAAATCATGTGTTTGTGTCGTCTGACTATTGAGATATTCTTTGTTGAATTCAGGAGCAAAGAATCTACACCGTGATTTAATTTTTAAATAACCGACTTTTTCATGTTAATCAAACATCTAATGGTCTCTAATGTACGGGAGTATGCCACTCGTGTTAGTAATAAAATGGGTTCGCATTAATATTACTAAAATGTGCCTAGTCATGTCAGTAAAGAGATGTTTTAACAATGAAGGTAACTATATTGTTGTTGAAGCTCGGTCGTTCATCAACTAATACAGACATATTTGACATATTGAGAATAATAATTTTAACCAACTATTTATGTTCAGGACGGACTTCAAGTTTTAAGAAAATGGGGGTTCTTTTGCGAATTTGGTTTTAGCATTTTCTTATACATGTGTATGCATTTGTGTCGGATAAAAATAATAGCAGTTTGCAGTACTGCAATATCATTCACCACATATTACACTCATGTGTTGGCACCAAAGATGAGTTTTCCCGGTTATGTTTCTGAAACCACTGATATCAAAATTAATAAACCTCTGATACCGAAACTGCTGTAAAATAAAATGACAGTATAAAACCCAGGCTGTAGTGGGGAGTGAACTGTAGCCGGTACAGTCAAGAAAAAATAAATAAAAAATGATACCATATCCACTCGCCCATTAAGACAAGTACATAAGTTGACGGGTATTTTAATCTTTATCGAATACATTGGTAGAATAACGAGATAATGTCTATTAACAAATCCCGTCTTTTGCTGATTCGCGTTACTAACGCTTTTAAAAATCGTGGACTTATAAGACAATATTGGAGCATATATCAACATTTGTTGAAGGTTCCATCGATCAGTATCTTAGTTTTTACACTTCTTATGATTTTTTCCACATTTTTTTCCGTAATATATGTTTTTTAATATAACGTACATTATACAATTCATTAACTAGAAGTGTAGATAAGATTTCGATGCCTCTCCAATGTCGATGCCATCGCTTTGAAACGAACAGATTTGTTGTGAATATGTTATGAATGTCTAGATATCATTTGCGCTAATACTTTCACAAATTAATTTTCTAATAGCTAATGGTCAAATATGCCCCCCGTTAAAAATATCGCTTAATACATTTTTATAAATACAAACATCATGTGTGTTTTAGTTAATGTCAAACGAGTTAAAAATAGTAATGCATTAACATTTATACGTTTAATTTGTCCATCTTTCGAGTCTTTGTACCTTTAGGCACAGGGATCAAGGTCAAACAAGCACTTAATAAAAGGCTTAATAAATGACTAATATTTTGGAGTAAAGAAATAATATGGATGTATTGCATCGTGTTCAGTCCTGACAACGATTGTAGTTCCTTCGTAAAAATAGTAAAAAAAAACTAGTACATATCATTTAAATTATAGAGTACAAAAAGAGAGACAACCCAATACAAGAGAAAATAAAGGCCTTGATAAGTTAAGTATAATTGTACGTACATTTTAATTGTTGCCATGAGAAAAGCAAAGTAAATTTTACAAACCTTGCGCGTATAATTTAATTAAACACTTTAAGTGTTAACGCATACCAAAGCGTAATATAGCTTTTTATAGGGAGCATATTTCATAGCACAGACACAGGTACAGAAGAGTATCTCTACCATGTGTCATGCCAAATAATCCACAACAATAGGTTTTGTTCATTTCCTACATAATTAATAGAAATACGTGTACGTGTCCATGTTATTACATTATATCTACTCTAAAGTAAAAGTAGTTAGAAAGTAACGATCAGGAATTTGAAACTAAAAAAGTATTAAGATACTTTGTCGTAATGCTTATTGAAGACGTTTCCTGAAATTGCGGTATTTAAATTCTTGCATTCACAGTTTACTTACGCGAACAATTGGGAAAAATAAATGCACCGTAGGAGGGAAACATTGAAACATCGCCGGTCAAAGAAAGATGATTCATAATTTAAAGTTAAAATCATCTCGAAGTTAATAAAAAATAATGGTCAATTTCCCATATTTGATAAGTTAATGCTCTAACGATCTAAAACGAATAATCTTCATAAAACGTGTATGATTCGTCAAATCGTAATTCCGAAGGGGGTAAATTATTTTGATATTATCAGATAATAAGGAATTATCCGTACTTAAATTGTCATCACTTATTTAAACATGTTGTTAAATATCTCAACAAGAGCCATATTCCCAGATTTTGAACATTGATTTACTCTCTCTAAAGTATAAAAATATCTACAAGTAAATGTGAAAAGATTGATCATCCACACATCGGGGTCGAATTAACATCAGATTTAACCTGGAAAACTCATAATGGCGACATTATCGGAAAAGCAAAACAAATGCTCAACCTATATGGAGGCTATTCGTTGCCAAAAGTCCAGACGTGTAATTCCCACAATGTGCTTCTTAATCGTACTAAACACAATGGAGAACCCACGTGACTTATTTGGTAAAGTGCACGGCAACAGATGTCAACAAGTCTCGATCCAGGTAAGGTTTTTAAAGATAACTTTCTTAATATTTGGAGAATTTGTGTAAAATAAAGACCATAAACTCCGCATTTAAGAGCTCTATTCACGGTAATAAAGAACTTTCTCTAATATTCTAAAGTTTTCCTGAAAATCTTGACCAACTGGTTTCTCAGAGTTGAAATCTAAGGCAAAGTACACGGTTTTAGTTCATTTTTACCTTTTAAATAACTAGAAGTTAAACAATACACGGTGAAAACTATAAAAGAGATCAAATTTGCTTAAAATAAGAATTGTGTATGAATTATTTACGGCTAACATGAAGTAAAACGATAGATTTGTCAAAACCCGTGTACTTTGCCTTAGATTTCAACTCTGAGAAATAAGTTGGTCAAGATTTTCAAGAAAACTTTAGGATATTAGAGAAAGTTCTTTATTACCGTGGATAGAGCTCAAATAAGTCACGTGGGTTCTCCACCGTGCTAAATATCTCTTACATTTGTCAATGTAGACGTGCTATTTGTTGTTTCTATTGGTCAGTTTTTCCGTATTCCGTATTGTCATTTGTCATTATAGTAGTCAAAATGTATATTTGTCAGGTCTACCCTGTATAAACTCACTAAAACATAGATCGTATAACTTGCCTTTAACAATATGATGGTGTAATTTAGAAAGCCGAATCATGCATATGTAAAACTGCAATCCTACAGTCGACACTCGCATTCCTAAAATGAACATTTGCAGTCCAACAAGTCCAGGTTTACAAAAGTCAATTGACAAGTTCAGAATTACAAGGATAGACGATTTCGCCTACATACCTTATATGGTAAATGTCACCGAAAGAAACGAAGATGAATGGGCGGGGCTAACGAATAAGATTTTCTTTCGTTTATTTCCGTCAAATCAAGCAAGGGAGATAACATCTTCGCCTACCTCCTGTAAATTCCTGTTGTAAGTCAGAGTACTCTCTCTTTATTTCACAATAAAAACTTAAATTAACTTCATCTTTTATTTTATTTTGACGATCAATGTTCCTAAATGGCTTATAAATCACCATATTATTTAGTCAATTGCAGTTGGGTGTATCTGAGCTGGGCTCACGGACCCAGATTTATACTGCCACTGTCAGTTTTCTTTTACTTATATACACAAGCAAGCAAAAATTGTTCATTTATTTTATTTACAAGTGGACCATGGGCGGATCGTTCAGTGGTCAGTGTGAGTGTGTGTGTGGGGGGGGGGCTGTATAGCCTGTGCCCCCCCCCCCAGTTGGACCGCAAGTAAACTTAAAGGTTATTTTTTTGTCAATATTTCTCAGAAAAAAATACTTAATTACGCCATAATGCACCAATTCAGACTAAAAATATTTAAAATATCCTAGAGGGAGTACCCCTTAACCCCACTTCCCACATTTTAAACATATTAATGTCATGCCCACTCGAGGGATCATGTTCAAAAAGGTGTGCCCCTAAGTAACGCCCCTCTAACGCAAGTCCCTGTTCAAAATCTGATCCAGCAAACCCACGAAACTTTTGATGGACATCATAATGATATCCACCTAGTTTTATCTGACATTTCCGATCTTAATAAGCATGTATGGTGTAAACGTGTAATTTCAATACATCATTGAAACAAAGAAGAACAGCCCTCCAACCCACTTGTGTCCCCCAGTTATGAATTACGGGATCTGCCACTGTGAACCATTAAAAACAAATGGGGGGATTTCAAGAACATGAAAAAATAAATATCGTGAGTCTTAGATTAGAAAACAAACGCGCGATTTTTCCCCTCCAAAAGGGCTAGGTCCGCTTCACCTAAATGTGTAAAAAAAGCCCTGACTGTTGAGTGTGGGTGGGGTATAAAAGGTAGCAGCAAGTAATAATTGTTTATTAGCAATAAATTGACTTCATCATTAAAATACTTTAGTAATTACCAATAAAATAATATTCGTTACATTATAATGTACGAGTTATATGAAGTTGTAATCTAAGTGTATTACAGTTCCAGCTACCAGGTAAGAAACCTCTGGGGCATCTTAGTGAATAATTTCAACTTAATGAAAATTTAGATGTTTTTCTTCGTAAATTTTAAATTATCTTATATTACTTGCAATCTTAAACATTGCAAAAAGGCAAGAAAGTGTCCTCTAATGGTAGAATTTAAAATAGTGTTTAAGTAATTTAAAGCTGCACTCTCACAGATTGACAGTTTTGACAACCTTTTTTTGTCCCAGACTCGGCTGATTTTGGCAGCAATGCTTTCTATACAAATAATAAAATTACTCACACTAAAACAGATTTAAATTGATTGGAAAACTGCCGACATTTTTCAGTTTTCTTAAACCGTTACTGTAGGATCACTTTTAGCCATACAACATCAATTTGCGAACGTAAAACTGAAAAACTGTATCTGATCTTTTGTCAGCAGTCTTATACCACTGGTATCCAGACATTTACGCACAAAATGGCTAATTACAAAACAAAAAATAAAAGTAGTTGTCAACACGGTCAATCTGTGAGAGTGCAGTTTCACGGCGGGGAATCCACGTGACCAAATGGTAGGTTTCAGTGCAAGATGGCGTCACCAAAATGCTCGACTCGAGCCGAAAATCAAGGCAATACATATAATTATAAAAGTTTCTTTATTTTT
This sequence comes from Mya arenaria, assembly GCF_026914265.1. Taxonomy (NCBI): domain Eukaryota; kingdom Metazoa; phylum Mollusca; class Bivalvia; order Myida; family Myidae; genus Mya; species Mya arenaria. Next base: position 86,130,881 of record NC_069124.1, read on the forward strand.
TAACATAGTCTATCATATGCCCACCTACCTAGTGTGTATTAGCATATCCATGTTTTCCTTGAAACTTTAACCGTTCTCGAGAACACTTCTGCAATGATTCCAAAATGTACGAAATCCGACTGGTAGGTTACAGTTCCATTTATCATTTTGGTTCGGATTTAGCAGAAAATGAGGTTGTAATTTGGGAAAATCGCAAAAAAAACACTTAAGTTGTGTTTAAACATAACAGGCATATGGATTTGGCAACGAATATTTTAATGATTTGAAGAATAATTTAATGCTAATGACTTACATTTTGTTGTGTTTGAGTCAAGTATCATTTTGCATACATCTCATTTCATGTCATATGTGCGTCTTAATTACTATTATGTAAACAAAAACATGTTGTTAATATCATATATTATTTTATTCGACATGAAATAATTTATAATCCATCCTATTTCCAAATCATAGTCCATAATGTCATAATATAGATGATTCGTAATGTCCATAATAACGTTCGCAATGTCCATGGTCCTAAGTATCCATAATATCTATAAATAAAATTAATTTCATCTCGTAAACATGTTGAACTGCGAATGAAAAGTCACCACCATACAATGTACTTTGTAGAACTACGAACTGAAATCTGTCTTCTGCACACCGCAATGTAAAACTCGGCATGTGATTTTCACAGAATGACGTGTGTTTAACATACACAACTTTATAAACACGACTGAATCGTCTGTTGAATAGATACAACGAGAATAAAACTCCAATTGGTACAATGAAAAATGAAAATGTGCAGTGTAAAATGTAAACATACAACCGATGAGTTGGCGGTTGTAAAATGTAAATTGGTAAATCATCAATGTTACAAACCTAAAATACACACATACACGTCTGGACTTTTGGCAACGAATATCCTCCATAAACCTACTGAGGAGACATATTTATTACTGCCACCAAGAAAGCATTTAACTCTCTAGTACGACCACACCTTGAATACTCCTCTTCATTCTGGGACCCATACTTTAAACAGGATATCCAATCCCTTCATAATGTCCAACGCAAGGTGCCCGATTTGTCACCTGGAACTACTCTTATCGAGACAGCGTAACATCTATGCTCAATGACTTGAACTTGCAACAAACTCAACACATACATAAGAATAAGAGACCGACCCATTGCCATAACGCAGTTAGCACCCTTTTGCATTACCGGGCTATGCTACTCCAGCGCATTACCATGGTTCTAGGAGACATAACAAAGCCTACACTGAACGCTAGGACATCCACGAACAAAACAAGAACAGCCTCCTGCCTAGGACCATACGAGACTGGAACCCCCTTCCTTCCACCTGGTACCGATCAACTATGTATACGGCTTCAGCACCGCTCTGCAGACATACACGGCCTAAGGAACACAGACGTTTTATTTTCAATTTTATTTTCAATTTTAATTATTAAAATGCCTTATATGATATAAGATTTTTACCGCTTTAATGGCGTCACTTGCCTGCGATGCTCTAATGCCTAAACAGTAACGAGGTAGAAGTAGACGGCGACCATAGGTTTTACCATCCGTTTGCCTATTAACTCATGCCCAAATTTAGCAATGTTTGAATAAGTACGAAACAAAACACCACACTTTCCAGAGTTTTCATTCCCGTCTTACAATTGTTTTTAGTATGTGTTTTAAATGCATTTATGTAAGATGTTAGCAAAACAGAAACTTGTTTTGTATAACAAGAGAAATAATTCGCTTATATGGTGCTCTGAAATTTAGGTAGCCACTGATTGTTGGGATTCTTGTATTCTCTTCCTTCAATTATTCAAGTTATCCCTTTAAGGATAGCTTTCGTTATTGGTATCTTTGTAATGCATTTAACTAATGGTGCTCTTTTACCATATCCCCAGCAATCGCATGACGTAACTTATTATACTGGTCTGATTGGCCGCAGTGTGCACCCTCTACAAAGCACATGGTTATCCAGGCCTCTTTTGCTCCAATCATATTGAGGAAAAGGTCAGCCTTTGGCAGCTCTTTGATTAAATTCCGGTTTATCTTAATTTTTGATCTTTTCTTTAACAATCTGTTTAAAACATTATCTAGTTTTATAGTGGCACAGTTATTTTATATTCAGCGATATTAAATAATTATTTACAAGCTTTCATGCAATTTCTGAGTGTAAATACAGAAAGTGTATTTTCGCATGTTGACAGTGACTCGTCTGCATACAAATTCTAATTTATAACAAAGTAAACTTGTTTATTCTTCAATTGTTTTAAGCGTTTTAATTTTTTATCTTTCGTGTTTCATGTCGAGATGACCGAAACGTTCCGAATCGTCGAGCAGATCCGGTCAGCCAAGCGCGCCCGGCTTAATCCTCAGGCTGTACCAGTACGTTCCTAGGGAGGGACTCCCGCAACAAGAACCCCAACATGTTGTTACAGTCCAAAACGAGGATCCAGCCGCCGAAACCCACAGGACCAGGCATCTACGCATTCTCCCCACCACGTGATAACAACTTCCGGCCAGTGTCAGCCGCCGACAACCAGTGCTTCGCCATCGGCCGTTCAAATGCATGCGAGTGCTGAGCCAGACCATAGGCAAGGTATAATTACCCCTCCCCAATTATGTTCAGATTTTGATGTGCCCACTATGCTACCTAGCATCCACGCGCAGTAAGGATACTCTGTCGCTCCATCAGTATGAGAAAAAATTGTCTCGGGGAGCTATGTCGAGTTTGCGTCCTTGCTTGGAGAGACGTATACTGCGAACGAACAAGAACTTACAGTTGGTCAGAACGGGGAGCTTTTAATGAAACCAAAATCATCTCGGTCAAAAATTAAAGATATCTCCTCATGGACGGACGCTTTCTTTATTTATTCGTCCATCTTTTTGGCCGCAAGTACGGCAGGGACATTCGGCTTGGGGCTAAAAAATATCCCGGCCTGGGATGGCTTGACTATGATTAGCAGTTTCGTTTGCGTCTCTCCAGAGACCCGACTGGCCTTTCATTTTCAAAAATCGAGTATGAATCGTGGCTTCTTGTATAAGCTCTCCAAAGTCATCAGCAGATTTAGCGAGAACCAAGAAATGCAATGATTTTAATTACAGATAGTGCACGCTGTATCATTGCAATTACTTGCATAAATGCTTTAATTGTAACTCAGATCATCCTTTTATATTCTGTCCAAATAACTTATAAGGATTTGCATAATATGTGCGCGGGCATTTCAACTTCCACGTATATTCCATTGCGTGTTGCAAATTACTTACTGTGATGCCAGATTCATATATTTATATTAGAACCATGCTTGAACTATTTTACTTTGAAGTGCCTTGTTGTAAAAGACTTTTGTGCAAGAAATATAAACAGCCACAATAATAAGCACGCAAAAAGCAGATTGGACAACCAATGAAATCCTAGTTATCTTAACAACATATATGCAGTAATGGTCTTACACAGCTGTTACCATACACATGGCCTTCAGAATTCTTAAGTCCGGAACGCTTCAAGACTTGTATTGTCATTACATACGCTATGCTATGTTTGCCATGCTATGCTATGCAACACCCATTGTACACCATATTTGTCTATGTAAGAATAGCGAATTCCTCGAATTGATCGCGTCGCCATGAAAACGCCAACCAAATTATTGGCAGGTGACACAATTAGTAAAACTTTCCTGAGGCTACTTTGGCCCGGCCTTAGCTCTTTGCAATAGATGATGAAGATGTGTATAAAACAGAAATGCGACATTCAGCTTTTAAATCTTGCATACTTTTAATGCTCTTGGCTCTTCATATGCAATGTTTGCTACGCTATGCTATGTTTTGTTATAGTTGTTATAAAGTAATTTTCTTATGTACATAACACATTGCTTGGCGCATTCGCAAAAAACTGCATGCTCAATTTGTAACATTTCGTGTTGCCAAGCCAAAAAAAGCCAAAATACTTGACCCACTAAATATGATTAGTATTTGGTGTGTGTGGGGGTTTTTGGGTTTTTTTCTTGTTGTGTGTTTTTTTTTAGGGGGGGGGCAGATCGGCTTCCACTATCTCAGCCCCTCATTGGCGATTGGCAACTCTCAAATAACTGTTTATTGACATTTTGTGGAATTTAAATAGATTGGTCGGATCTGATCTTAGATATATCATGAAAGAACCGTTGACTTTTTATCTACACTTCGTCCGAGCCTTGCCCAGTATTTTTACATAAGGTAAAGACAATTAAAATGAAATAAATATTGAAAAGGTTATGTTTTCCTTGATTGTAATGATGGGTGATAGGATATCCACTACGCGCTTGCATTTGTTGATGCTCTACTTCCGATTATAAGTATACCAATAATGCAATACAATGACAACAAGAAAAAATATGCGTAGCATAAGGTTGGCGCGATACGAATAGAAGAAAAAAACATGCATGTGGATCACAAAAATTGAGATTGAGAATGATACTTCAGCTTTGTTTTTAGTCGGAGTGATGTACATAATTTATAGTTGTTATAATTTAAATTCAGTTCAATACCTGCACTCAGAGAAAAACAAATCATAAATATTTCAGATCTTATACAGTCTTTTGCTCAACTTTAATATCAGTTATTTTTCTTTGACATATCTTTTTTTATTGTTTAAATTGGGGTTTAAATTGAATTTAAAAGAAATTTGGGGTTTCCTTTCATGCTTTTCGATGAAATATGCAGTTTTATCAGTGAAGTAACAACAGAGAAAATAACAATTTGATATTTTCACTGCAAAATAAGGAGTGAAAATATCAACTTTCAGAACTACTTTTAAAATCCATTGTAGTAACTTCATCTGCATCAAAACACTTCACCTTTGAAACATGATTATGAAACATGTAACGTAAGTTATAAGTAATTAACAACTTTCCGTTTATTAGAAATATTAGAATCTTGTTGTTGTTTTAAAAGTTTTCTTGATCTTGAAGCTGAATGTTTAAACGTTTGATTTCATACCAAACAAATTACAGACGAAAACAACTGTTCGAACATAAATAAAATGATTTATCATAATTCAAATATATTTTGAACTTTTTGTCGTTGTAATACGTAATACGAACTTCCCTGAAAATTCACATAACAATTTACAGATTTACTGTTTTTTTACCCCACCTACGCCTCAAAATTTGTCAACAAACTAGCGTGGTCCTCAACATTACATGGTAATCGACCTGTCTTCAAGCAAAACAGACTGGTTTGTTAGATGACTGAGTATCTATGTATCATGAATAACACTCCTAAACTAAGAAATATGTTTTATATCCAATGATTATCCGCTAATGTTTTGCCAACACATTCGACCTTTCAAATTTCCATTCAATAAATTGCGGCGTAGTAATATGGTTATGTATTCATACAACGCTTAAAATAAAAGTGTTGTTTTTTTTTAAAGAGATGCACGTATAAAAAACTCCATTGATAACTGTTCATAAAATCTTTGCACTCGAAAACAAGCGAATAATGAACTATAAAAAGGAATATCTGAGATCTCTTTCTCAACATACCAGAAATAGAAAATTGACAGCTATAATTTTGCATGTTGGGCGCCCCACGGGTAGCGGCGTAAATAATACCCTTTTAAAAAAGGGGATAATTAAGAAAATAAATTAAAATTCTATAAAACTCGGAAAATAAGCATAAAAGAAACAGAACTTTTGTTTATTTCAGTGTAAGATCGTATTTTGTTCCACACGTGACCATAGAAAAACTATATTTTCACTCGTCGCTTCACCACTCTTGAAATTGTGTTTTTCTATGACTCTCGTGAAATAGAATCCGATCTTGCACTGAAAAAACAAATATTTTCTATGTCATATACGTGACACACTAGAAATGGCATTTTTGTGCTCCTGTTTGCACTGTTCAAAGTGTATAGGGAAATTAATAAGAAGTTTATAATCTACAGGGACCGAACAGCTTTGTCTGAAACGCGTTTTAGGGCAGGAACGTATTGCATTTAATTATTTCTAGAATAAAATCACCATTAAATACACTATTTTATGCAATTATCTTGTCCGGTTTATCAAAATATTACATTTTCTGGATTTACTTATTTCGTCTATTGTTTTTTAATTGAGTCGCCTGCATCTATACACGCACGCACAGTTTCGTGAATATTTGACCACGAGAATACTGTGCACATATGTCTAGAACTGCACAATTTGATGATTGAAATGTCATCTGAGTCCAGGTTCAGTTACCTTAAAAGTACGGCATGTTTGGCATAAAACACTTAAAACAAACGCAAAGGTGCCTGGATGACAGAATGTGAATTTTGAAAACCTGACACAGACAATCATATCGAGCTAGTTTGAGGTGCTTTATATTTATATGACTAATAAAAGGTGTTTTTCATAAAATATGCAGGGACTAGTTTACTTTATAACAAAAAAAATCATAATTATCTTAGAGATTTAATTTTGTTTGCTAGACTTGAGCTTGGCTGTCTTTCGGTCTGATGCAACATTGATTCCTTGAAAACATAACGGTGAGTGAATTTCCTTACGAGAAACGCGACATACATTGTAATTGTTTGAATCCAATGGGGTTTAACTCAATTCGAAAGAAAAATTATAAAGAAGATAAATACAGGGATAATTTCAAAATTCCTATTTTAGCGAAATTAGCAAAAGCTAGAAGAGCAAATGATTACGATAACATTCCACAATTCATTGATGATGCAATAAATATCTCACACTCAAGAACACACACTTTCTGCATAATGCCAGCAAGAACATTTTAAAACCATTCGAATTTTTATAAACAATTAGTGTATATATTTATTACCGTAGTAATCATTTATGAATATACGTTTTGCTAGTAATTGTGCATTTACGCTTAGAAATAATTGTCATCTTGAGCCAATTATTCCTAGTGATTAAACCCATGAGAACAACCACATACACCTCAAATAGGTATAAAAGGACAGCCTTAAACATTCCATCGAAACATAAGCCGTAGTCTCAGAAGTGCTTTCATTAACAATGTTCCAAGTAAAAACAGTGAATAGACATAAGCCTTAGAATGGAATTTCCGCATATATAACGCACTGAATGAAGAGGCTAGAGTAGCATGCCACTATCAACAACAATAGTTTTACTTATTTTAATGGTGATGCTTCTATCATGGCTACCAGAGCAATTGTTTACAAATATAGATTTTCATAAACTTTACCAGTATACAGTTCACAAGATTTCGATTTTGGTATACTGATGTTGAAGATTCGCATGACAAGGGCCCAAACGACGATGAATTCGAACACAAACGTATTAATATCAAATACACAAATACAAACAAGTTTCGAATAAACATTTGAAAACAAATACACAAAGGAATACCACTTTCAAAATTATGTGCCCAAGAGTTATACATTTTGCAAGTTACAAAAAATTCACATCACTACCTATTTTCGTTCCAATTCCAATGCTTTCCTTCATTTAATCTATTAGTGCGTGCGTGGACAAAGTTGCATTGTCAACAATATATATCTAGGTTTCTATCAATTCTTTCGATTAGTTTTTTAGTTCTACTCCGGAAAAAAATTGGTTGAAGAAAAGAAGAATAATTACCTTTTAATATACTGAATGCATAACTGTATTTCATAAAAACCTTTCATTTTTTGTAATGAAAATAATATTATAATAACTAAAGCTGAACAGATGAATTAAACAAAATCGTTGAGCCTGATTATCGAAATTTGACGTGCGCAGTACATTCTAAACTAATCGGCTTCTAATTCAAAAATATTGTTAGTGATATTTCAATAGTTATGCAATTCCATAAACTCTATTTGTTTAAAAAAGAATGATACGGTGATCGTCAAAGTTACTTTCCTGGGTGATAGTTGCTATTGTTTTCAAATCCGGCATGAAAGTGGTGTTTATGGCATACTACTGACAGACATTATGATGGTTGAAGTTAACTTCGAGTGTTACTTTGTTGTGACACTGTAAATGTTTGGTACATGCTCATTTTACTGTAGAATTAGCATGTCAATGAGCTTTATTATACTTAAATCAAACTCTGTTTTAACTGAATGCGAAATACTATGAACAGTATATAGGTGATGCTTAACCGCATCGTAAAGGTTCAACATCATCATTCAATGTTGTTTTTCTATATACATACGTTTAAACATCACGTTAACCGATACATTGTGGCTCAGTATTACTTTGTCATTTAAAATTTCAGTGACGTCTTTTGGTATGCAATGCACCTACTGATTAGCTCGCAGAACACATGCGTCAGACAACGTGAAACAAACGAAAATTCCAACGTACAGAGATCAATCACATCACTGGAAATAAACCCACGCTTTGCGATTTCAAGCTTTCCTAACCGATATTTCGCGTATAGTTAGACAATGATCATGTTAATTTTGACATTTGTGTCGTCGAAAATTTCAGCGGTTATGTTTTTATTATGAAACAACTGCGGTTTATTAATGCTTATAAATACGAAAACATACCAGACTCTTCAGACGAAACACTAAGACGGAGAAGGGTTAGGATTGAAAACTTAAACCACTATAACATAGCTATAAAAGCTAGTTTACAATTTATCAATCAACTAACAAAAACGGAAATACAAATTCATCATACACATTAGAACGAAGGTAGGTGTTTTTTTTGTAATTTTGATACAGCCTGCTTTAGGTAGAATGTTTTGTTTGCTTTTATTATTGCCATTCGTTCCAAAATCTCATGTTTTGAAAACATGTGCGTTTTTCATTTTTCCAAACAAAAAGTTGTACATCGAATGGCACTAGCGTAATATTGAGTTTAACACATGATGTAAATATCTACCAATCTTAGTTTGCATTGTTGAATATGTGTTAACAACTCTATATAAAAAAAGAAAACAATCTCCCATTTTTCCTCCAGAAACTGTATAGAGGTATCCCGCAGACATGAAGACTCTTCTACAAACGTTATTATGTTTCGTTTCCGTGGCGCAATGCCTATCGCTAATGGGTATGAACTATTTGTTGTTTTCTTTAGTTTTACTAGTTAACGTTGCATGATACTATTCGCTTAGTATTTTTCATAACATGTAATCAATAGCGTCTTGATAGCGTGCAAATGCGGATATCATTACCATTTCAAACCAATTAAACGAAAGTTTTATTACACTGTTTGATTGGCATTGCCATCAGTTATGCGCATTATTGCATGTTATATAGGCTCTGATTGTATATTGATCCAACGTGTTTTCTTTTGATTAGGCACATACTCAGGCAGACAAAGAACAGTCGTGAAGAAACCAGTGGTGTTCGATCAGAACCCGATATTTCATCCCAAGCCTATAGGTCCAAAACCTTATCACCCAAAGCCAGTTGTTAAGCCTGTACTGTTTGGAGTAGAGAACAGTGTCTTCGGTCAAAGACGTCTTTGGGGAAACGGTGCTGAGCCGGATTTCAATAGGTTGCTGTCAGGTGGCAACCAATTTGGTCGCCAAGCTACCAAGGAAACTCATAACATTCACAACATGGTGAAGGCTTCCGTTGGAACTGGTATCGGCGTTGGTCCGATGTCGCACAACATCGTCAAGTCTTCCGTTGGAAATGGAATCGGCGTCAATCATGTTTTCCATATGTCTGCACAGTCCGCAATGTCTGGACGTCATATAGGAGGAATTGGTGTTGACCCTATTACCCATAACATCGCTAAATCGACCTCCGTTGGTACTGGTGGAATAAGAGTAGACCCTTTTAATCACAACATCGCAAAGCAAATGCAATTTCAACATAACACGATCAAATCATCCAGCGGTATCGGACACATTGTCGCTGGTAAACCGAGTTATGGTGTCGGATTTTCTTCTGGTACTGTTCGTGTTGACCACCATGGACTCACTTCTCACAATATTGGAAATAGTCACAATCTTGCAAAAGCCACCGGCGTGCCCACAGGCTCTGGTTTCATGAACCCAGGATCCCATATCAACCGTAAAGCAGAAGCACAGGCGGGCCATGATTTTGCAAAAGCCTCTGGCGTGCACATAGGAAATGGCTTCATGAACCAAGGATCCCATATCAGCCGTAATGCAGATGCGGGCCACAATTTTGCCAAGTCAGGTGGAATGAATGAATTCAATTTATTTGGACAAACGTCAGGATCAAACTTTGTTCACGATATGAATAAGGCTCAGTCCGGTATTGGTCAGTTAAATGGCTTTGGACATATGATAAGACCCGCTGGTGGCGCATCAGTAGTCCACAACGTAAACAAGGTCGGAGCCGGTGGGGCTGCTGGTGTGGGACATGATAGGTTGGCTGCTGAAGTAGGACACGGACTTGCAAAGAATTCAGTTGCTAATGCTGTTGGGATTGTTGACATGGGATCTGGAGGAGCGGTATCTATGGGAGATCCCTTCGCAAATCAGGCTGCGGCGCGACTTGCCCAGGAGTCACTTCACGTCGCTCAAAAGACGGTCGGCATGGCTTCTAACGGAGGTGGTGCTTTCATACAGCCTGTTATGCATAAACCAGCAATGCCAAAGAAGCCTGTTGTCTTCCCTACCGGATACGGCGGTCGCCCTCGTCGTGTTCGCGGTCATTAGAGAAAATTGTAAGTATATATAAATATATTTTCATTTTAGATCGCTCAATTGTGATTAAGCATTATAGCATAGCAATAAGGATGGCTGTTTACTAACTGTACAAATTAACTTTATCATCTTATGATTGATAATCATTAAATTCAAAATATGTATCTTATCATGATGATTAGTTATCCTTTTATCATCATGACATTATTTTAGAAGCTGTAAGAATTATGTTGATATAAATATTGTTTTTCTTTGCAGATTTACTCAGTGATGTGCAATATGGTTACGAAATGGGCGAGGTACTTGATCCAGCCAGTTATTGTGATATGTACATGTAGCATATATTTGATTATTTATTGAAAGTTAAAATAAAAGCCATAAAAGCAAACTGTCATTTCATTTTAGTCCCTTTTGAATCTATAGTGATAAATGGTAACAAAAGCAGTTTCTGTTGTTGTTAGAGTATCGTCTCTTTTAAATATATACTAAATGACATCTTTGTACACGAAAGATAGAAGAAAACAATGATTTCAATAAAGTCTTAGCCTTGAAACCTTTATACAGATTTTATCAACCTTGATATTGATGAAGATTTCGTAGAGAAGTCATTATGAAGTTATTCTGCATTACGATCGTTTAACTAAAATAGATTGAAATATTTTGAATATTTGACGTTTCTACATCAATGTGTCGGTCAAATTAAACAATAAAATTTTAATTACTGGAACATAACGAGATCAATTACACACAATCGTAAATGCAATATCTTCATTATATTCCAATACAGTGTTCTAGTGACAAGTCGGTTATCTGCTGAAAAAAAATGAGACTGTAAGTGGCACGTGTAAACCTCCATTGTATTTGAATATGAATATGGAAACGATATTCAATAAAAGTCACAACCTTAAACGTTTTTTCTTTCTTCAAAATGATGACGTCTCACGCGGTTAAATGATGTCATTATTTTGTAATTTCCTGCTTTAATACAGTAATTGTTGATATTTGTAAGTATGATGTTGTATGGAATCAAGAGAAAATTACACGTTTTTCTATAATATTAAATGAAATATTAACTATTTTATTCCAATTATCTTCAACATAAAACAATGAGAAAAAACGTGTGTCTTGCTATATTTATGTCGGATAAAATAGCAGTTTGCACGACTGTAATACCATTATCTACATGTGTATTCGTGTGTTGGGACCAAAGATGAGTTTTCCCGGTTATGCATCTGAAACCACTGATATTACAGTTTATATTTCTCTGATACCGAAATTGCTGTAAAATACGATTAAAGAATATAAAACAGGCTGTAGTGGGGAGGGAACTCTATAGCCGGTAAAGTCGAGAAAAAAATAGAAAAATGATACCATATCCACTCGCACATTAAGACAATTACATAAGTTGACGGATATTTTAACATTTATGGAAACTACATTGGTAGAACTGTGAGTTAAGGTATATTAACAAATCTCGCTACAGTATTTTGCTGATTCGCGTTACTAACGCTTTTCAATTTTGTGGACTTCAAAATGACACTATTTGAGCATATATCAACATTTGTTGAAGAGTTCCATCGATCAGACTCTTAGTTTTAACACTCTTTTATATGATATTTGCCACATTTTATTCTGTAATATATATTTGTTTTCAATATAAAAATTGCACTGATTTCAACATTTTATTTACTATAAGTGCAGTCAGTATTTGGATCCCTCTCCAATATCGATGTCATCGCGTTGAAACGAACAGATTCGCTGTGTATTTGTTATGTATGCCTAGATGTCATTTGCGCTAGCACTTTCACGAAATATAAAAAAACAGTGACAAGACCAGTTGTCTAACAATTAACCAAACAATAATGCATATGGTTCGTGTACTGGAAAAATATAGTAGCCATTATGAATGGGGTTTCTAATTGCACTGATTTCAACATTTTATTTACTAGAAGTGCAGACAGTATTTCGATCCCTCTCCAATGTCGATGCCATCGCGTTGAAACGAACAGATTCGCTGTGTATTTGTTCTGTATGCTTAGATGTCATTTGCGCTAGCACTTTCACGAAATATAAAAAACAGTGACATGACCAGTTGTCTAACAATTAACCAAACAATAATGCATATAATTCGTGTACTGGCAAAATATAGTAGCCATTATGAATGGGGTTTCTAATGATAGCTAATGATAGCTTATGGTCACAAATGCCAGATATGCAACGATAGACAAGAACATTATGATAGTAGGAGATCTAAACTTCCATCTTAACATTCCAACAGACCAGTTCACCAGCACTCTTGAATCATGTGGCATGCAGCAACATGTTAATGGACCAACACATGTCGGCGGCCACACACTGGATGTTGTCATCACCAGGGATACAGATAACATAGTATCAAATGTAGCGATCACAGATCCTGGACTTTCTGACAACACGAGTAAAGTGGCACGAGACCATTATGCTGTTACCTTTACCGTTCAGGCTGCTAAACCAGCCCCTGTAAGAAAAACAGTTTCCTATCGAAAAATACGCTCAATCGACGTGGATTCTTTCAGGAATGACATTATGGAATCAGACATTCTCAGTGCCATTTTGGAATCCACTGATGCCGAAGAGCTTGTGAATGCATACACAAATGAACTATCATCTTTAATTGATAAACATGCTCCACTACGGACCAAAACGATCGTTTTACGACCTACATGTATTTGGTATACAGAAGACCTTCATGATGCCAAACATTTAAGACGAAAGAACGTAAATGGCTTAAAACTAAACTCACGATTGACCATGAAATATACAGAAAACAATGTGCATATGTGAATAAGTTACTTAGACGGGCTAGTGTTAGTTATTACTCGGACAAGGTAGAATCATGTGGGCGAGATCACAAGAGTTTATTTAAGATAACCAAACATTTACTGGGAGGTTCGAATGACATGGTCTTGCCTTCTAACAAAGAGTCTAAAAAACTGGCTCAGGACTTTAGTGACTTTTTTATCGATAAAATTGAAAGTATACGTAGTGAAATAACTACACACACCGATCAGACTGACACTTTCTCAGGTACGCAAGTGGTTAATCAACCATCAACTGTATGCCAACTTGTAGAATTTACGGCAGCTCCAGAAGAAGAGGTAAAGAAGATCCTTTTACGTTCCCCAAATACATTGTGTGAAATAGATCCTCTACCAACATGGCTTCTGCAGATGTGCATAGATGAACTATTACCTGTGTTGGCAAAGATCATCAACGTCTCGCTTGAAACTGCGTACGTACCAAAGTCTTTTAAAAGCTCACGTATCAGACCTTTTTTTAAAAAAGCCTGGACTCGATCAGAACACACTCAAGAATTACAGGCCTGTTTCAAACCTTCCTTTTATTTCTAAGGTTCTTGAAAAAGTAGTTGACGCCCGTCTGGAACAGTATCTTGCACTGAACAACCTACACGAGGAACACCAGTCTGCCTATAGAAAGCTCCACTCCACTGAGACCGCTTTAATCAAAGTCCAGAATGACATTCTCCAATCCCTTGACCAAAACAAAGTCACAGTACTTGTTCTACTCGACCTGTCTGCAGCCTTTGACACCACTGATCACAACACTCTTTTAAATAGCTTGGAGCATCATTTCGGAATTTCAGGAAAACCGCTCGCATGGATGTCCTCATATCTTAGTGATCTCTACCAGACTGTGTGTATTGACGGTGTACTGTCAATACCAGTACTATTGAATTACAGCGTACCCAAAAGTTCGGTTTTAGGACCCAAAAACTATATCATGTACACCAAGCCAGTTGGTGACATTTGTAGAAATCATAGACTTAAGCATCATTTTTATGCCGATGATTCACAACTGTACTTATCTTTTGAACCAACAGATACGGGTTCCCAGGTCGAGGCATTGCGTCGTGTTGAGGCCTGTCTCAATGATATTGTGTCTTGGATGCATGACAAAATGTTAAAACTGAACGCAGACAAGACAGAAGTAATACTTTTTACATCAAAACGCAATTCTAATCTCGTTTCGGATATCTATGTTAATGTTGGAGTCTCTGAGATAAAGCCAACCACATGCGTCAGAAATCTTGGAGCAATCTCTTGTGAACTCTCTAGTCACATCAAGACTCGACTACTGTAATGTGCTGCTCAATGGCATACCTAAGACCGTGATGAACAAAATGCAAAATGTTCAAAAAAACAGCAGCCCGCATTATAACGAGGACTTCCCGTTACAATCACATCACTCCCGTGTTCAAAGAACTTCATTGGCTACCTGTGCACTACAGAGTTCATTACAAAACACTCTCTATTACATACAAAGTCTTGCATGGCCAATCACCGGAATATATCAAAAGCATGTTAGAGGTATATAGACCCCTACGCGACCTAAGATCAAGCAATAACTCTATAACACTACAAGTACCAAGAAGTCGGACTGCTATGTATGGTGACAGAAGTTTCTTGACTGCTGCCTCAAAGCTGTGGAATTCTCTTTCAAGAGGAATAAGGAACTGTGACACGTATGCTTGTTTTAAAAGAGCCCTGATGACACACTTCTTCATTGAAATTTATGGGAACTAATTGTCATTATACACAGTTATCCTTAACCTGTCATTTTTAACGTTTGTTTATTTTTATTTATTCATTTTTTTATTTATTTTTTTAAGAACAGTTTATGATGTGTGTACACTTAATTTTACTCGGCCCGTGTCTTTTAAGTACTGTTTTAGTATCGCTTCTTATCTTTTATATTTTTTAATACCTTCTGAAGATTGGTTGTATGTAGCCGTAGTGTTTATTTTTATCATGTGTATCTGCCTTATTCTTTCTATACAGTATATGTTTTTGTATATATACTTATATTTGTTTGTTAAGCACTTTTGAACGTATGTTTTTATGATAAAAGTGCTATATAAATGGGGTATAATAATAATAATACATGTCCCAGTTAAAAAAAATTATGCGTTAACATGTATACGTTTCTTTTGAGCATCTATCGAGTCTTTGTACCTTTAGGCACAGGGATCAAGGTCAAACAACCACTGAATAAGTGGCTAAGTAAATGACTAGTATTGGAGTAAAGAAAGAATATCGATGTATTGCATCGTTTTCAGACCTGACAACGATTGTAGTTCCTTCGTAAAAATAGTGAAAAAATAGTACATAACATTTAAATAATAGAGTACAGAAAGAGAGACAACCCAATACAAGTGAAAATAAATGCATTAATAAGTTAAGTATACTTGTACGTACATTTTAATTGTTGCCGTGAGTAACGCAAAGTAGATTTCATAAATCCTGCGCATATAACTTGCACCGTAGCAGGGAAACATTGAAACATCACCAGTCAATGAAAGATGATTCATAATTTTAAAGTTAAAATCATCCCGAAGATAATGAAGTATAATGGTAAATTTCACACATTTAATACGTTAATGCTCATCTTCATAAGACGAGTATGATTCGTCAAATCGTAATTCCGAAAGGGTATATTATTTTGATATAATCAGTAAATTAGGGATTATCCGTACGTACAATGTGATCACTTATTTAAACACGTTGTAAAATATCTCAACAAGAGCCATATTACCAGATTTTGAACATTTATTTACTCCCGCAACAGTATAAAACATTTAACAAGTAAATGTGAAAAGATAGATCATCCACACCTCAGGGTCGAATATACATCAGATTGAACATGGAAAGCTCATAATGGTGCAACATTTTAGGAAAAGCAAAAAAAATGCTCAACCTACTGATGAGACATATATATATATATATATATATATAAATATATATATATATATATATATGTATATATATTCTTCAAGAAAGCATTCAACCTTCTAGTACGACCATATCTTGAATACTCTTCATTCTGGGACCAATACTTTAAGCAGGATATTTAATCCCTTGATAAAGTCCAACGCAAGGGAGCCCGATTTGTCACTTGGAACTACTCGTATCGAGAGAGTGTAACATCTATCCTCAATTACTTGAACTGGCAACCATCTCAACACATACGTAAGAAAAAAAGACTAACCCATTGCCATAAAGCAGTTAGCACCCTTTTGCAATTCCGGGCTATGTTACTCCAGCGCATTACCATGAGACATAACAAAGCCTACTCTGAACTCCGGCCATCTACGAACAATACAAGAACTGCTTCCATTCGATACTGGAAAGTAGACGGCTTCAGCACTGCTCTGCAGACATACACAGCCTAAGCAACACAGACGTTGGTTTGTTTCAATTTTAATTGTAAATATGCCTAATACGATATAAGGTTTTTACCGCTTTGATGGTGTCACTTTCCTGCGATGCTCTAATGCCCTAAACAGTAACGAAGTAGAAGTAGATAAGTAGGTTTTACCTACCGTTTTCCTATAAACTCATGCCCACATTTTACAAAAGAATGATTAAGTACGAACGAAACACCTCACACACCAGAGAATGTTCTGTAAATATAATTTAGGACGAAATGAATCTAAAGAATTGTTGATAACCAAAAATTAAATATTTCCAGAGTTTCCATTACCATCTTACAAAAGTTTTTAGTATGTGATTTAAATGCATTTATGCAAGATGTGAGCAAAACAGAAACTTGTTTTGTATAACAAGAAAAAGAATTCACTTATACGGTGCTCTGAAATTTAGGTAGTCAATGAATTGTTGGGATTTTTGTTTTGATTCGTTCAATAATGCAATACAATGACATCAAGAACAAATGTGAAATGATGCATAGCATCAGGTCGGCGCGATAAAAATAGAAGAGAAAACATGCATGTGGATCACAAAAAAAAATGTTGTCATTTACATCAGGATGAACCAGGCTGTAGTCTACGACGCCCTCTTATATTTAAGATTGATACTTCAGATACTTAAATGTTATCTAAGTCTGAGTGATGTACAAAATTTATAGTTGTTATAGTTTAAATTCAGTTCAATGCCTGCACTTAGAGAAAAACAAATCATAAATATTTGGATTCCTTGAAATATTAACGGTGCTCAACTTTAAGTTGAGTTATTTTTCTTAGGAAAAACGCTATATGCCTTTTTTATTGTTTTAATCAATTGGGATTTGAACTGTATTTAAAAGAAATATGTGGTTGTCCTATACGTGAAACACTAGAAATGGCATTTTTTATAATTATAAAGTGTTGCCTGTGTGCATTGTTCAAAGTGTATATGAAAATGAATAAGTAGTATATAATCTAAAGGGACCGAACAACTTTGTCTGAAACGCGTTGTTTTGGGGCAATATATGTATGGCATTTAAATATTTCTAGCACAGGATCACCATTTCATACACTATTTCATGCATTCCCGTTTATGCATCTGAAACGACTGATATTACAATTAGTATTTTTCTGATACCGAAATTGCTGTAAAATACAATGAAAGTATAAAAAACAGGCTGTAGTGGGGAGGGAACCCTAACCAGTAAAGTCAAGAAAAAATAGAAAAATGATGCCATATTCAATCGCACATTAAGACAATTACATAAGTTAACGGATATTTAACATTTATGGAAACTACATTAGTAGAACTGCGAGATAAGGTATATTAACAAATCTTGCTACAGTCTTTTGCTGATTCGCGTTACTAACGCTTTTCAATTTTGTGGACAAAATGACTCTATTTGAGCATATATCAACATTTGTTGAAGAGTTCCATCGATCAGTATCTTAGTTTTAACACCCTTTAATATGATTTTTGGCACATTTTATTCTGTAATATATATTTTCAATAAAAAATGCACTAAACATTTTACAGTGAAACTGCGTTCCCTCGAACAAGCGGTCGCTCGAGAACCGGCGTTCCCTCGAGGTCGGAGCTTGGTCCCGAACTTTTTTCCTTCTATTTTCATATAAAATATACCCACGCTGCCTCGAAACCTAATTATGTCGAGCAGTCGAGCAATATCCTTGGTCCCAAGTACACAAATCGTGCACAAAACCTTATGGCTCCCTCGTGGTCACAATTTCACACTTTTTCCCGAACGCGTGTTCCAAAATAAACAAACAATTGCCAGGTTTTAAAATTTTCGCAAGTTGTAAAAATTGCAATGTCAGTTAAAAGGCAATTTGATAAGGTGTGAAAAAACCGTTTATCCCTTTTAACGCATGACCGATATTAGTTGATATGGGCATTAGAGATGATAATTATGACAAGTTAATGACGAGAAGTTAATTGTGAGAAATTTAAATGAGTAATAAAAATATGATTAAAACACTACCATATCGATCCAACATCGGAATCTCTGAAAAGAATTCCTTCTTGTCACTTAGCTTTGCAATATGGCAAATGAGAAAGAAATATAATTTCCTACGTTTGAGTAAAACGAATTAGAAGGAAATTAATTTCCCTTGTTTATAATGTAATAACCGCCAGGTGGCGATTGATAAGCACGAGGAATTCGTGCGAATATGAATGTAAAGGCATTCAGCTTTGGGGAACCGATCCGTTCACATCGATTCAATTGATTGTTAAATTTGAGGTCGTACCGGGCAGTATGCAGCAGTCCGTGTTTACTGAATAGGCCGTATAAAGCATGGTTTAAATCCTCGTGCAGAGGGTAAGTCGTATTGAAAATATGTTTGTTGGATTTATATGATATTACGAATTACATGTATGATCATAATTATTCAATATACGTAGTAGAAAAGTGAAAAATTCAGAAATGATGAGTTTATTCAGTTCATATGTATTGTGTTACTAGTGAGAAAATGTCATTGTTTTTAAAAGCATCGATAAATTTGTTCTAGAGAAAATATTTCCGCTATTTTCATATTTAGTGCTTCGAGTTTTACTTATAAAGAGTGTTTTTCGTTGACATATAATTAAAGAATTTTTAGGTGACATTTTATTTCTGTTTTGCGAGCTACACGTTGGAGAAAGATGCAAAACAAAGAAGTCGGGGCTACAGGATTTCGCGGTTCAACCACGTGGGTGTGAACGCATGAGCTTGTCAAGCTGGTCATCTCGTGACAACTTTTTTGGGTTGATGTCATCGCCTGTTTACGTGCCACGCTTCCGGTGTATTTCCCTCGACTGTTGGGGTTTTCTGTTATAATATCACCAGACAGCGTCACCCATAGTTGTGACCATACAGGCAACATAAAAGATAAGTATTATAAATAAAATTCAATCAGCTCTGAATTGAAAGAGAAAGATTTTAAGCAATGCTGTTAAATCTGCAAAGCATTACAAATTATGATAATTATGGCAGAGCCATTGGCTTTAAGTTCATTGATGAGGCGTATGGAGCGTTATGGAGTCTGTCCGTGTGTATGTCAGTAAAATGTGTTCGATATAAAAGGAATTCATATACTTATTATTCAATATTCAGTTTGTAAATGGTGTGATACTACCGACATATTCAAGTACTTACTGTATATAAAAGTGTATATACATTAATTTTCACAATATTTCAAATTCGGTAGGAAAGGCATTTCTATGTTATACGCAAGGATTATCAAAAGTAGTAAGTTTTTAAATAAAACTGCTCGCAAAATGTCATGAAAGATTGCATGGGCTAATTTGGGTTGGTCTATTTGTGCCCCCGATCACAATGATTACACATGTATTCAAGAAAATGTCATTTGATAGAGCATCAGGAGTTCTGATTGTTCCATGCTGGAAATCGGCATTGTTTTGGCCGTTTATTTGTCCGAATGGATCATTTGTAAGGGAGGTAACCGATTGGTTTGATTTGCCTACTAGGAGACAGTATTATGTCCCTTGCAGAAACGGTAAAGGCATGTTTGGTAACACGGACTTGAAATTCCGCATGTTGGCTTTAAAAGTCGATTTTTCTGTGTAAATGAACAGGCAATGATTTACGTTACGTATTGATATATGGTCTTTGTATATAGTAAAAACAGTATTGCACGATTTGATCTAATGTTGCTTGGTCTAAGAAATATGACAGTATTGTCCTTGTTTGACCGCGGGCAGTATTGCAAGGCGCGGAAATCTATTTTAATCATGTAAATAGCGCGGGCAATATTGCAAGGCGCAGCACTTTATTTTAATTATGTACATAGCGCGGGCAGTATTGCAAGGCGTTGGTTTTGATTCAATTTGATATTTAAAGAGAGCGCGGGCAGTATTGCAAGGCGCTGTATTTGATTCATTTAGACATATGAAAACAGTGTGCACAGGCAGTATTGCAAGGCACAAAAATGCATGATAGATAAACATAATATGCACAGAGCGCGGGCGCGCAGTATTGCAAGGCGCCAATTTTTCTAGTTGAGCTATTTAAAGAGCGCAGGCAGTATTGCAAGGCGCTGTATTTTTATAATTCAGTCATGCAAACAAAGCAGAGGCAGTATTGCAATTTTTGGATGTAGATACGATTCGAATGTCATTGATGTTTCTTTGGAGATAAAACGTTGCCAGAATTGGTTTATATTTGCATGTAAAATAACATGATATATGTCGATTTTGAATGTAAAATAATCATGCATAAAATTTTGGTTGTATTCGATACTGTTTTGTATTGTAGATATTATTTAATGCAATTTTATGATTAAAAAGAAAAAGAGTATGTTCAGATTTGATATTTTTTCGTAAAACAATTACATTGTTTACAAAAAGAGTTTTTGGTTTTGAAAGATATTTAAAGGTACTATGCAGCCTTATTTTAAACTTTTCGGTATAGGTTCTATTCGGCATCATATTTTGATTGGTAATTTTCTTACGAAAATTTACGATCATTTTACCTGTTTCCGAACGGTATATTACGCTACATTTCATACCTGTACGGAAAATGACGGAAATATTTCCGGAAAAGTGCGAAGTCGATGATCAGACTGTGACGTCACAGTCGTGAATCCAAAATGTCTGACAGCGAGAATTACACAACTGACGGAGATGAATCGATTGATTTTTCGGATACTAGCTCGTATGACGCTGAAAATAACATTGTTCCATATCAGTTTGAACCATTAAATAGGGATGATTTAATTGAAGACGACATTAATCGTCTAGATCTTCACGACGGAGATGATGGAAATCGAATTGGCAACACGAACTGGTAACCTAAAGTTACTAAACTTAATTTGAACTTCTTTATCTATGCGGAATCGATACCCAAAAATGTTAAAATGCAAATTCAATTTGAATACAAGTTTGGTTTTAAGTCATTCAGTGTCACTGTTTTTATATTTTGTAATTCATGTGACAATTAAGAATGTCGTGTAATTCAACATTTGTCAAAACTGAAATGTCTGAAAATACATGAACGTGACTATCTGTACTATAATATTTTCATAACTATTGCTTGGTTTATAAATTATTTTGTACATCAAATTTCTAATCTAGATTATCATTTATAATCCCATATCCAGCAAAAGAACTTGATTATAGTAATTTTGTAGTTTATTTGATGATTTAATTGTTTTAGTTGCAGATGCAATAGCTGTATTGCTATGCATACAGAGCGGGAATCGGTATGCTGCCGTGATGTTGAACAAACAAACTTCAAACTGGATGTGTTCAATGAAGAAGGCCATGACATTGAATGTATAACAGACCACCCCGGGTTTGGCACTGTTTGCCTGGACCGCTATGTGCTAGAGACTGCATACTACCAGTACAGACAGCAGTATGGAGTGCCGCAACAGGAAGATAATGAGTAAGTCTTAGTTGTATAAAAGAAATAATCAATGCATGTGGTTCAAAGTTTATTTACATTCTGTCAGTCACTAGAATGCTATCACATGATATTCTTAGAACTTCATTTTGTTTTAATATCATCAATATTATAACCGCATATAAAAATTAACCCCCTATAATTGGGAGTTACTTGTATAATTTCACATTGGTTTGACATCTTATTTTGCAGGCAACAGAGATATGTGGCATATCGCCAGTTTGTCAGATGGTGTTGGGGATATTTGGGAAGAGAGGTGCGTGTTGTACTTCCATCATGTGCAGTTCAAAGGATTAGGGCGCAGTTTCCATCACAGCAGTATGAGGGATTTCAGGACTTATAGGCAGTCATGACAGATGTTTGCGACATATTGTTTGCTACTTATGTGTCAGATTTCAATTTTACTATTCCAATATTTTACCACAAGTGTTTTGTGTTTTTTGTGATGAATCAATTGAAATAAAATGTTTGACAGGTTGGATTACTTTTGCATTTGTTTGAACTACGAAAATGATTCCTTAGTGCAAGGCCATGGCAATATTCAATATCCATCATATATGCATGAAGCATTTGTTCCATGTTGTCATGTTTTGGTCACTCCTTAGTTAAATGAGTAAAGCTTGTAATGACAACAATTAAAGGGTCTGTCTGACAAGTTATTTACTAGTGGAAGTAATTTGAAGAAGAGCACTTTAACATATATCCTTCAAATAATTCAAAGTTGTTTGAGTCGCCCCAGCCCATGTGATAGGGACATAATGGCAACTACATTAAACTTTATCCATCGCAATGCAACAGTTTTAGCTGTAAAATCGACTGATCACTTTGTCTAATTTGACATATTGCCCACTATCCATAAACTGAGTTTCATGAACTAGCTTTGATACTTCTTGAATTATCACAGGAACATATTGGCTATATCTTTAATGTCAAGGGCAATAACTCGCTCTGATGAAAAAATAAACTAACGTGCATAATCTTCATATTACTATCTATCCACATACCAAGTTTCATCAACTTAGCTAGAGAACTCTTTTAGTATTCCAAGGACCGATAATTTTTCCATCAACAGCTATATTTTTATATTTCAAGTCAAGGGCCATAACTCGGCATACATTTACCTGAAGAAAAAAATAAACAAATGTGTATTATCTACACACTGCCCTCTTTCCACATATGTTTCATTTAACTTGGCTTTGATTCTTTTTTTCCCTATCACAGGTTCAAATTGGCTATAGTTTTAAAATCAAGGGCCATAACTTTGTCTGACAAAAAAATTAAACTAACATGCATATTGCCTCTCCACTTACTAAGATCATTGACCTTTAATACTTTTTGAGTTATTGCCTGACTGAGATTTTTGTGGGCGGACTGAGGGTAAACCTTGAGCCCCGTCCGATGAAACCGGTAGGGGACTAAAAGAAAAATAAGATGTGGTATGGGTTTAGGTTTGTAATTTATATTAAGGATGATTGTTATTTCAAACAATAAAAGCACCAAATGATATGTACAACAATTCTCTGGCATTGAATTAACAGAAAACAAGGACTAGAATGGCAAACATGCACTTAACAAAGGAAAACAATCAATCTAAACTTTTGAAACCTGATCAAGAGGCTGGATAAGAAAAAAAAGGTATTGCTAATATTACACAGATACTATAAAGTTATTTTTAAGTAACAATATTCAAAACTTTAGTGAAAGTATAATACAAAAAAACCATTCCACTGTCACAAAGATTCATTAGATTATACATGCATATATACAGAAACAACCACCATTACAGGAAATAATATTCAATTAAGATACAGGTTATACATGTAGTGTTAAAAAAGGAAAATGCCAAATTGTTGACAAATCTTGGGATATATTCAAACAGTCACAATCTATGTTTTTTCTTATTTCCCCTACACTAATATTTCAACCTTTTGTTTTTTCCTAAACACCTTGTTACCTCAACCTTGGTTGGCTTTCTTTTCCCTGATGTGAGGGGAGGTGGGGCTGGGGTTGACAGTTTGTTTTTTTCACCACATATTTCTATACACATGTCAAGAAGTTCCTTTACATAACCAAAGGTCATTTCATCATTCACAAACTTGACTGAAAAGTCATCCTTATATTTTGGAAATACTATCTTCAGGTTGAACTTTCCATTTTTTGATATTTTTTTACCTCTTTGCACATTTTCATTGAAATGTAGGGCCGCCAAGTATTGGCGACACATTTGTCCGTGGAAGGAATATGCTGTCATTTTTGGTGCAAAGTGATTGATTACACTGTGAAATGATTCCAGTGTTGACGTTTGAAATCCTGTGGACAGCTTTTTGATGTCCTTGCACAGTCTCTTGTTTAGCAGAATGTCTTCCATTTTGGCAGCTGCCTTTGAGCCCTTTTTTAACCATTCTCGGGGTTCAAGGGGACCATGGGTGCACTGCTGGTAGAGGTCACCATGTCCAGTGTGAATGTCTTGAACATGGTTGACCACTGATGTCCACTTTGCTGCAATCATGGAGCCCTCCTCTCCCTGGGATGATGCGGCTGACCAATAAAGGTGATTGGTGATACTCTTCATCCACTTGCAGACTATGTTGCAGTCTTTTTCCTTGGACAGTGCAAGGAGCTTCTTTTTCACAGCTGAAACATAGTAAGAGTATGTGAAATATGTACTAAATGAAACTTTTGGAAAGTATCATAAGCCAAATGTTGGGTTTAAGTTTTTTATCACATGTTGGTTTTGAAATGATCACTAAAGAATAAAGTCTTCTTTATGAAATGAACAATGTTTTGAAATGAGATCCTTTGGTTCCCCATTGTGACTGTTTAAGCAAAATTTGGTTGAAATTAACCACACTTTGTCTGATAATGAACAATAACAATTGCTCATCTTTAGCACTTGTCAGAAGTAGGTGGGCTTTCCAACATGCTATTATAGCATTCATGAGACTTATAGACTGACAATCTAGGTCAATCATTATGATTTAACCCTAGATACGGTAATACATGTATGTTTCCACAGCTGAACAAAATATGTGTTACCTTTTCCAATATGCCACACATCAAAGGAATGGACAGTCCCAGGTAAATTCTCTCTAATCCACTTTTGTATTTGCAGATGCCTGTCTGTAATGATTTCTGCAAGGGACAGGCCACATCTGCGTAAACTGTCAGTTGCTCTCTTAAGGCCCTCCAACTCCATATGGTAGCTTTACTTCACTTCATTGGACTGAAAAAGATAGCAGAAATAAATAATTATCATGTTGCTAAATCACCGTGGTATCAATATTCATACAATGTAACTGTTAAACCAGTGAAGACATTTTTTACATAAACACCCTGGACTTTAATTCAATATATTCTCATGTAAACTAGGCAAAAAGGTAATAATCAAAGGCAGTTGTATGTTTATTTACCATCATCTTATTTGAGAAACTAGGACTAGTGCACCAGCCTTCACTATTAT
This sequence comes from Mya arenaria, assembly GCF_026914265.1. Taxonomy (NCBI): domain Eukaryota; kingdom Metazoa; phylum Mollusca; class Bivalvia; order Myida; family Myidae; genus Mya; species Mya arenaria. The sequence continues at coordinate 86,156,568 of NC_069124.1, forward strand.
GTTATCAAGTTACAGAATGTTTTTGTTCTTGCCAAATCATATGCAATATTTTGTCAATCTTACTCAAGAATAATGAATACATCTCTTGAAAAGTCAACAAAATTACTAGTTATTCTAAAATATCCCCAATTCTGTTTGACATCAACCTTTGGCATTCATGCATTGGTCTTACACACAACAGAAGGCATCGTATGATCAACTATTATGTCATGTTATATCTTGCTTCAGACCCAAAATACATGGCAATGTCCCCAAGCAGATAACTTCAAACATTTGGAGAGACACATGATGCAATAATAACCACTCATTTGACTTTGAAATGAAACTTTTAAGCAGTCAGATTTTCAACCTCCAGCAATTTGACAGCTGCATAATATGGATTTTATTACACAAGTAGAATTACCTTTAGTTTTTCGCTTAATTGGCGGTGGCCTGCGATTCACTTGGGTACCCCGGACAGCAGTTGTTACACAACACTTTGGACATGCACATGAGGCCTGAAAAATGTTAAAAATTGTAGACTGTCTTAGTCAGATAGTTTTTGTAGCTTATCTGGAATAATATGCATTATTTGGACTTTATCTTCTATAATTGTAACATAGCATGGCTTCATGTCAGCTGTGCTTGTGGTAATTTCAAGTTTTAAAAGGGCAGGGTGCTGCGGAAAAGGCACATGGCACTAAAATCTTGGTTAGAATGGCACCTTCTAACTACTATGAAAACCTTAATTATATTTTTTTAGAAATATGGCTAAATTGCTTAAAATACAAGATCAAGACATTTGTTTGTATTTGAAATCATATAACAAGTTTTAAATGCAAGCGAAACATATGTATAGGAAATATTTTATTATCTGTTAGCTTTCAACAATTACAAAAAGACATCGTAGTTCACAAGCTGGTCTTCATGAAAGTGTAGGGGTGCTACTAAAACATATATATTGTGTAACACCCTCCATATAAACTCATAAGCTAAAACCGAAAGAAAATGATAACAATAATCAAATTATTCATTACCTTCTTATTGCTGGTATTCATTGATCTCATCTCTGTATGTTTGAGTTTACCCATGTTCCTTTTCAGGGAATCATCACAAGATTTCTGAAATAATACATAGTAATGCCAACAGTCACAATAAATGTTCACATGAACATATATGAATACCTTTAATATGTACAACTTACAAATAAAGGTGTTTACTTCTTTAAAAAGTAATTGCCAAAGCTGCTTTACTATACACTGGAACATAACATAACAATGAGGACATTCTCTTTAATGGAGATATACACAGTATGATGAAATAGCAAAAAAAGAAGAAAACTTGTTGAACACTGACTTAGACATGGTATCAATGTGTACAATGCATCACATAGTTCATTCTTATGCATGATTGATTAGCCAATGTTATCACGTGATATTACCAAATTCAGTATATAGCTCAGATATTCAATTGTTCATGGTAAGCCTTGGTAGCACAGTGGATATGACACTGGACTGCAATTTTGGCCACACCAGTCCGAAACCAGTCTCTACCTCGATTTTTTATTTGCATTATGGTCCATTTTTTTTTACAGTTGTGTTATCTAAGGGTAAAACATTGTACCAAATTATTGACTTTGTGCTAAGATTCTTTACCAATCTGGTGTATAGTCCCTTTACAATCAGCATCTCGAATTGATAATAATTAGGTTTGTTTTTATTGGTGTCTTTGTTTCAAATCAACGATTTTCTATATGTACCTTTGACTGGATCTTAGCATCAGTACTGTGAGTTTCTAGGTCTTGTTGAAGGTTAAGGGCTGAGGCTACTGTTGAAGACTGGTCAACGGGAGGTGGTATTTCAGCGCTCTACATAAAAAACATTGATAGTTGAAAATGATATCAAAATATTTATTGCACACTAAATACAGTCATCGAAATAAGGCTTTTGGATGCACAAGCCCGAATTCACATATCACTGCTTGGCATTACATCTTTGAACAAGCTCTGCTGTATAAAACTCAGACTTTGAGCAAGCCCAGAAAGCATTTTAACAGTGCAGGCCTTGCTGGCTTGTGCTAATTTCGACCACTGTAAATATCAGTAATTGACCCTATAATCCTTCCTTTTTAAAGACAAGTGCCTTTAAATGATCATCACATAAGTGTTTGAATAAATATTACCTGCATGACAGTTCTTTTACTGTTGTCCAACTCCATGTCCATGTCTAATTCAACTGCGTCAACTGGAAACTCAGTGGATGGAGGGTTGGCGGTCATGTCACCCTAATGAAAGGAACAAAGTGCCCATTAGTATTGATAATATATACTCAATACAAATAGTTTTTAAGGAAACAATTACACACATGTACACTTCATTTCCATAAATGAAACTGCAATTTGATTTCATGGTGGGTGTATATGATTTAAGAGGGAAAAATCCCAAACAACTCTAGAAAATCCATTGAAATTTTAAACATCCTACAAATGAATACTAATATAAATACATACTAGATTAACAGGAGATAAATCTGGAACAGCATCTGTATACGTTACAGCAGTTGATTTATCAACTTGGCCTTTCTGGTTGTAGTCACTCAGTATCTGAAGGGGAAGCGATTTTTTATAGGTATATATATACAATAACCCTTTACTCAAACTTGAGATGTTAAAAGTCAAAACATTTATAAAGCATCTTCAAGGTTCTTTCACTAATACTTCTATACCATAAGTTTTTTTTATATATCCGCAATATAATCCAGTAAATGAAAGACAAATTATGAACCATACTTGCAACTTTACAACTATTTTAATCTTATAATATGCCTAAAAAACATGAGCAAAATAAACACAATGCGTTCATCATCCTTTATTTACAGAGCCTCTGGAAGATACAGATTAAATCAAACGGTAGCAGTATAACCCGTTTTCATATCGTACAGTCAGATCTTGCTTTTTCATGAATGTATGTCTATTCATGATTCATTTATATAAAAAATTTTATTACAAATAAGTCCTGACATACATGTTTTGCACATACATTCAGTATGCACTAATTTGTATACATTTTAAAAAGAGTGTTCTGCTCAGGTCTATTTACAAATACTAACCATCCAAGTTGAAGGGCTAAATTGAAATGTTGACTGATTAAGTCAAATAAACCTGTTAACATATTAAAATGTGCAACATACCCTCCTCACTTCTCGTTTGCGCACTACCGGTCTTGCTTGGACTTGGTCAAGGTTGCTTTTCCTAACTTTGTCGCCAAATAATGTGGGGATAGCTTCGTCTATTAAAGCAGTTCTATAGGTTAGACCGAGACTCCATTTAGTTCTGGTAGTCATCGTGAACATTGTCAACTCAAAATGCTCAGAACACACAAGCTGTGCATTTGCGGAACCGTTTTTCGAGGGACCTTGCCATCCGGCCCTTGAACACTCAGACCCAGTCATCTGAATTGAACGAATCCATTGTTTCCGGAGTTTCTCTTCTTTGGGAAATGTGTGCAGACTAATTCCATTTCCTGGCACATTGCTACATCCCCCAACACAACACCGAGACCGTCCCATTGTTTACACTAATTAATATTCCACACTTAAACTAACATCCGTGTCGTTCTTTTCAATGTAAATAAACAATATGGCGGAGACGAGTAACGACTCTGACGTCACGACGAAAATTTACGAATGAGAAACCGGACTTTCCCGATGATGGACAATATCGGAAAAGTACAATATGCGAATATGATTAGTCGGCTACTACATCGTAAATATTCGCAAAAGTTCGGAATTTTCAGTTCAGACGTTATAAATAGACATATCTTAAGCCAAATCAACGGTGTTGACATAGTCACTGCATAGTACCTTTAAGGTACTATGCAGCCTTATTTTAAACTTTTCGGTATAGGTTCTATTCGGCATCATATTTTGATTGGTAATTTTCTTACGAAAATTTACGATCATTTTACCTGTTTCCGAACGGTATATTACGCTACATTTCATACCTGTACGGAAAATGACGGAAATATTTCCGGAAAAGTGCGAAGTCGATGATCAGACTGTGACGTCACAGTCGTGAATCCAAAATGTCTGACAGCGAGAATTACACAACTGACGGAGATGAATCGATTGATTTTTCGGATACTAGCTCGTATGACGCTGAAAATAACATTGTTCCATATCAGTTTGAACCATTAAATAGGGATGATTTAATTGAAGACGACATTAATCGTCTAGATCTTCACGACGGAGATGATGGAAATCGAATTGGCAACACGAACTGGTAACCTAAAGTTACTAAACTTAATTTGAACTTCTTTATCTATGCGGAATCGATACCCAAAAATGTTAAAATGCAAATTCAATTTGAATACAAGTTTGGTTTTAAGTCATTCAGTGTCACTGTTTTTATATTTTGTAATTCATGTGACAATTAAGAATGTCGTGTAATTCAACATTTGTCAAAACTGAAATGTCTGAAAATACATGAACGTGACTATCTGTACTATAATATTTTCATAACTATTGCTTGGTTTATAAATTATTTTGTACATCAAATTTCTAATCTAGATTATCATTTATAATCCCATATCCAGCAAAAGAACTTGATTATAGTAATTTTGTAGTTTATTTGATGATTTAATTGTTTTAGTTGCAGATGCAATAGCTGTATTGCTATGCATACAGAGCGGGAATCGGTATGCTGCCGTGATGTTGAACAAACAAACTTCAAACTGGATGTGTTCAATGAAGAAGGCCATGACATTGAATGTATAACAGACCACCCCGGGTTTGGCACTGTTTGCCTGGACCGCTATGTGCTAGAGACTGCATACTACCAGTACAGACAGCAGTATGGAGTGCCGCAACAGGAAGATAATGAGTAAGTCTTAGTTGTATAAAAGAAATAATCAATGCATGTGGTTCAAAGTTTATTTACATTCTGTCAGTCACTAGAATGCTATCACATGATATTCTTAGAACTTCATTTTGTTTTAATATCATCAATATTATAACCGCATATAAAAATTAACCCCCTATAATTGGGAGTTACTTGTATAATTTCACATTGGTTTGACATCTTATTTTGCAGGCAACAGAGATATGTGGCATATCGCCAGTTTGTCAGATGGTGTTGGGGATATTTGGGAAGAGAGGTGCGTGTTGTACTTCCATCATGTGCAGTTCAAAGGATTAGGGCGCAGTTTCCATCACAGCAGTATGAGGGATTTCAGGACTTATAGGCAGTCATGACAGATGTTTGCGACATATTGTTTGCTACTTATGTGTCAGATTTCAATTTTACTATTCCAATATTTTACCACAAGTGTTTTGTGTTTTTTGTGATGAATCAATTGAAATAAAATGTTTGACAGGTTGGATTACTTTTGCATTTGTTTGAACTACGAAAATGATTCCTTAGTGCAAGGCCATGGCAATATTCAATATCCATCATATATGCATGAAGCATTTGTTCCATGTTGTCATGTTTTGGTCACTCCTTAGTTAAATGAGTAAAGCTTGTAATGACAACAATTAAAGGGTCTGTCTGACAAGTTATTTACTAGTGGAAGTAATTTGAAGAAGAGCACTTTAACATATATCCTTCAAATAATTCAAAGTTGTTTGAGTCGCCCCAGCCCATGTGATAGGGACATAATGGCAACTACATTAAACTTTATCCATCGCAATGCAACAGTTTTAGCTGTAAAATCGACTGATCACTTTGTCTAATTTGACATATTGCCCACTATCCATAAACTGAGTTTCATGAACTAGCTTTGATACTTCTTGAATTATCACAGGAACATATTGGCTATATCTTTAATGTCAAGGGCAATAACTCGCTCTGATGAAAAAATAAACTAACGTGCATAATCTTCATATTACTATCTATCCACATACCAAGTTTCATCAACTTAGCTAGAGAACTCTTTTAGTATTCCAAGGACCGATAATTTTTCCATCAACAGCTATATTTTTATATTTCAAGTCAAGGGCCATAACTCGGCATACATTTACCTGAAGAAAAAAATAAACAAATGTGTATTATCTACACACTGCCCTCTTTCCACATATGTTTCATTTAACTTGGCTTTGATTCTTTTTTTCCCTATCACAGGTTCAAATTGGCTATAGTTTTAAAATCAAGGGCCATAACTTTGTCTGACAAAAAAATTAAACTAACATGCATATTGCCTCTCCACTTACTAAGATCATTGACCTTTAATACTTTTTGAGTTATTGCCTGACTGAGATTTTTGTGGGCGGACTGAGGGTAAACCTTGAGCCCCGTCCGATGAAACCGGTAGGGGACTAAAAGAAAAATAAGATGTGGTATGGGTTTAGGTTTGTAATTTATATTAAGGATGATTGTTATTTCAAACAATAAAAGCACCAAATGATATGTACAACAATTCTCTGGCATTGAATTAACAGAAAACAAGGACTAGAATGGCAAACATGCACTTAACAAAGGAAAACAATCAATCTAAACTTTTGAAACCTGATCAAGAGGCTGGATAAGAAAAAAAAGGTATTGCTAATATTACACAGATACTATAAAGTTATTTTTAAGTAACAATATTCAAAACTTTAGTGAAAGTATAATACAAAAAAACCATTCCACTGTCACAAAGATTCATTAGATTATACATGCATATATACAGAAACAACCACCATTACAGGAAATAATATTCAATTAAGATACAGGTTATACATGTAGTGTTAAAAAAGGAAAATGCCAAATTGTTGACAAATCTTGGGATATATTCAAACAGTCACAATCTATGTTTTTTCTTATTTCCCCTACACTAATATTTCAACCTTTTGTTTTTTCCTAAACACCTTGTTACCTCAACCTTGGTTGGCTTTCTTTTCCCTGATGTGAGGGGAGGTGGGGCTGGGGTTGACAGTTTGTTTTTTTCACCACATATTTCTATACACATGTCAAGAAGTTCCTTTACATAACCAAAGGTCATTTCATCATTCACAAACTTGACTGAAAAGTCATCCTTATATTTTGGAAATACTATCTTCAGGTTGAACTTTCCATTTTTTGATATTTTTTTACCTCTTTGCACATTTTCATTGAAATGTAGGGCCGCCAAGTATTGGCGACACATTTGTCCGTGGAAGGAATATGCTGTCATTTTTGGTGCAAAGTGATTGATTACACTGTGAAATGATTCCAGTGTTGACGTTTGAAATCCTGTGGACAGCTTTTTGATGTCCTTGCACAGTCTCTTGTTTAGCAGAATGTCTTCCATTTTGGCAGCTGCCTTTGAGCCCTTTTTTAACCATTCTCGGGGTTCAAGGGGACCATGGGTGCACTGCTGGTAGAGGTCACCATGTCCAGTGTGAATGTCTTGAACATGGTTGACCACTGATGTCCACTTTGCTGCAATCATGGAGCCCTCCTCTCCCTGGGATGATGCGGCTGACCAATAAAGGTGATTGGTGATACTCTTCATCCACTTGCAGACTATGTTGCAGTCTTTTTCCTTGGACAGTGCAAGGAGCTTCTTTTTCACAGCTGAAACATAGTAAGAGTATGTGAAATATGTACTAAATGAAACTTTTGGAAAGTATCATAAGCCAAATGTTGGGTTTAAGTTTTTTATCACATGTTGGTTTTGAAATGATCACTAAAGAATAAAGTCTTCTTTATGAAATGAACAATGTTTTGAAATGAGATCCTTTGGTTCCCCATTGTGACTGTTTAAGCAAAATTTGGTTGAAATTAACCACACTTTGTCTGATAATGAACAATAACAATTGCTCATCTTTAGCACTTGTCAGAAGTAGGTGGGCTTTCCAACATGCTATTATAGCATTCATGAGACTTATAGACTGACAATCTAGGTCAATCATTATGATTTAACCCTAGATACGGTAATACATGTATGTTTCCACAGCTGAACAAAATATGTGTTACCTTTTCCAATATGCCACACATCAAAGGAATGGACAGTCCCAGGTAAATTCTCTCTAATCCACTTTTGTATTTGCAGATGCCTGTCTGTAATGATTTCTGCAAGGGACAGGCCACATCTGCGTAAACTGTCAGTTGCTCTCTTAAGGCCCTCCAACTCCATATGGTAGCTTTACTTCACTTCATTGGACTGAAAAAGATAGCAGAAATAAATAATTATCATGTTGCTAAATCACCGTGGTATCAATATTCATACAATGTAACTGTTAAACCAGTGAAGACATTTTTTACATAAACACCCTGGACTTTAATTCAGTATATTCTCATGTAAACTAGGCAAAAAGGTAATAATCAAAGGCAGTTGTATGTTTATTTACCATCATCTTATTTGAGAAACTAGGACTAGTGCACCAGCCTTCACTATTATGTTATCAAGTTACAGAATGTTTTTGTTCTTGCCAAATCATATGCAATATTTTGTCAATCTTACTCAAGAATAATGAATACATCTCTTGAAAAGTCAACAAAATTACTAGTTATTCTAAAATATCCCCAATTCTGTTTGACATCAACCTTTGGCATTCATGCATTGGTCTTACACACAACAGAAGGCATCGTATGATCAACTATTATGTCATGTTATATCTTGCTTCAGACCCAAAATACATGGCAATGTCCCCAAGCAGATAACTTCAAACATTTGGAGAGACACATGATGCAATAATAACCACTCATTTGACTTTGAAATGAAACTTTTAAGCAGTCAGATTTTCAACCTCCAGCAATTTGACAGCTGCATAATATGGATTTTATTACACAAGTAGAATTACCTTTAGTTTTTCGCTTAATTGGCGGTGGCCTGCGATTCACTTGGGTACCCCGGACAGCAGTTGTTACACAACACTTTGGACATGCACATGAGGCCTGAAAAATGTTAAAAATTGTAGACTGTCTTAGTCAGATAGTTTTTGTAGCTTATCTGGAATAATATGCATTATTTGGACTTTATCTTCTATAATTGTAACATAGCATGGCTTCATGTCAGCTGTGCTTGTGGTAATTTCAAGTTTTAAAAGGGCAGGGTGCTGCGGAAAAGGCACATGGCACTAAAATCTTGGTTAGAATGGCACCTTCTAACTACTATGAAAACCTTAATTATATTTTTTTAGAAATATGGCTAAATTGCTTAAAATACAAGATCAAGACATTTGTTTGTATTTGAAATCATATAACAAGTTTTAAATGCAAGCGAAACATATGTATAGGAAATATTTTATTATCTGTTAGCTTTCAACAATTACAAAAAGACATCGTAGTTCACAAGCTGGTCTTCATGAAAGTGTAGGGGTGCTACTAAAACATATATATTGTGTAACACCCTCCATATAAACTCATAAGCTAAAACCGAAAGAAAATGATAACAATAATCAAATTATTCATTACCTTCTTATTGCTGGTATTCATTGATCTCATCTCTGTATGTTTGAGTTTACCCATGTTCCTTTTCAGGGAATCATCACAAGATTTCTGAAATAATACATAGTAATGCCAACAGTCACAATAAATGTTCACATGAACATATATGAATACCTTTAATATGTACAACTTACAAATAAAGGTGTTTACTTCTTTAAAAAGTAATTGCCAAAGCTGCTTTACTATACACTGGAACATAACATAACAATGAGGACATTCTCTTTAATGGAGATATACACAGTATGATGAAATAGCAAAAAAAGAAGAAAACTTGTTGAACACTGACTTAGACATGGTATCAATGTGTACAATGCATCACATAGTTCATTCTTATGCATGATTGATTAGCCAATGTTATCACGTGATATTACCAAATTCAGTATATAGCTCAGATATTCAATTGTTCATGGTAAGCCTTGGTAGCACAGTGGATATGACACTGGACTGCAATTTTGGCCACACCAGTCCGAAACCAGTCTCTACCTCGATTTTTTATTTGCATTATGGTCCATTTTTTTTTACAGTTGTGTTATCTAAGGGTAAAACATTGTACCAAATTATTGACTTTGTGCTAAGATTCTTTACCAATCTGGTGTATAGTCCCTTTACAATCAGCATCTCGAATTGATAATAATTAGGTTTGTTTTTATTGGTGTCTTTGTTTCAAATCAACGATTTTCTATATGTACCTTTGACTGGATCTTAGCATCAGTACTGTGAGTTTCTAGGTCTTGTTGAAGGTTAAGGGCTGAGGCTACTGTTGAAGACTGGTCAACGGGAGGTGGTATTTCAGCGCTCTACATAAAAAACATTGATAGTTGAAAATGATATCAAAATATTTATTGCACACTAAATACAGTCATCGAAATAAGGCTTTTGGATGCACAAGCCCGAATTCACATATCACTGCTTGGCATTACATCTTTGAACAAGCTCTGCTGTATAAAACTCAGACTTTGAGCAAGCCCAGAAAGCATTTTAACAGTGCAGGCCTTGCTGGCTTGTGCTAATTTCGACCACTGTAAATATCAGTAATTGACCCTATAATCCTTCCTTTTTAAAGACAAGTGCCTTTAAATGATCATCACATAAGTGTTTGAATAAATATTACCTGCATGACAGTTCTTTTACTGTTGTCCAACTCCATGTCCATGTCTAATTCAACTGCGTCAACTGGAAACTCAGTGGATGGAGGGTTGGCGGTCATGTCACCCTAATGAAAGGAACAAAGTGCCCATTAGTATTGATAATATATACTCAATACAAATAGTTTTTAAGGAAACAATTACACACATGTACACTTCATTTCCATAAATGAAACTGCAATTTGATTTCATGGTGGGTGTATATGATTTAAGAGGGAAAAATCCCAAACAACTCTAGAAAATCCATTGAAATTTTAAACATCCTACAAATGAATACTAATATAAATACATACTAGATTAACAGGAGATAAATCTGGAACAGCATCTGTATACGTTACAGCAGTTGATTTATCAACTTGGCCTTTCTGGTTGTAGTCACTCAGTATCTGAAGGGGAAGCGATTTTTTATAGGTATATATATACAATAACCCTTTACTCAAACTTGAGATGTTAAAAGTCAAAACATTTATAAAGCATCTTCAAGGTTCTTTCACTAATACTTCTATACCATAAGTTTTTTTTATATATCCGCAATATAATCCAGTAAATGAAAGACAAATTATGAACCATACTTGCAACTTTACAACTATTTTAATCTTATAATATGCCTAAAAAACATGAGCAAAATAAACACAATGCGTTCATCATCCTTTATTTACAGAGCCTCTGGAAGATACAGATTAAATCAAACGGTAGCAGTATAACCCGTTTTCATATCGTACAGTCAGATCTTGCTTTTTCATGAATGTATGTCTATTCATGATTCATTTATATAAAAAATTTTATTACAAATAAGTCCTGACATACATGTTTTGCACATACATTCAGTATGCACTAATTTGTATACATTTTAAAAAGAGTGTTCTGCTCAGGTCTATTTACAAATACTAACCATCCAAGTTGAAGGGCTAAATTGAAATGTTGACTGATTAAGTCAAATAAACCTGTTAACATATTAAAATGTGCAACATACCCTCCTCACTTCTCGTTTGCGCACTACCGGTCTTGCTTGGACTTGGTCAAGGTTGCTTTTCCTAACTTTGTCGCCAAATAATGTGGGGATAGCTTCGTCTATTAAAGCAGTTCTATAGGTTAGACCGAGACTCCATTTAGTTCTGGTAGTCATCGTGAACATTGTCAACTCAAAATGCTCAGAACACACAAGCTGTGCATTTGCGGAACCGTTTTTCGAGGGACCTTGCCATCCGGCCCTTGAACACTCAGACCCAGTCATCTGAATTGAACGAATCCATTGTTTCCGGAGTTTCTCTTCTTTGGGAAATGTGTGCAGACTAATTCCATTTCCTGGCACATTGCTACATCCCCCAACACAACACCGAGACCGTCCCATTGTTTACACTAATTAATATTCCACACTTAAACTAACATCCGTGTCGTTCTTTTCAATGTAAATAAACAATATGGCGGAGACGAGTAACGACTCTGACGTCACGACGAAAATTTACGAATGAGAAACCGGACTTTCCCGATGATGGACAATATCGGAAAAGTACAATATGCGAATATGATTAGTCGGCTACTACATCGTAAATATTCGCAAAAGTTCGGAATTTTCAGTTCAGACGTTATAAATAGACATATCTTAAGCCAAATCAACGGTGTTGACATAGTCACTGCATAGTACCTTTAATAGTATGGACAACACATGTATGATGAATGGGGTACTTTGTCTGGAGTGGCTGATTATCATGATACAGGTACTTGTTAATATGCAAATATCGTTATAAACTTATAAAAAACCGGCATTGCTGATTCACGGAAGCATCATCAGAGATGTTTTGTTATAGTACACGGTGGCATCACCAGTAATAGTTTATATGTAATTATTGTTATAAAGTTTTTAACAAACGATATTGAAGAGTCATTACGGAATCGTCAAAAAGCTGATTCGTTTTAGAACACGGTGGTAATACCAGATATAGTATATAAATGTAAATATTGTTTTAAATGTGTAAAATCAACACTTATGATTCATGGAGGAATCGAAAGAGCTTAATTGTTATAGTACACGGTGGTTTTACCAGTAATAGTTTGTATGTAAATATTGTTATAAAGTTATAAAAGCAACATTGATGATTCAACATTGATGATTTAACGACAGAATGGCCGGATGTGAAACATATGAAGTTATAATAAGCGGCATCGCTGATTCATGGCGGAATCGCCAGTGATGAATCATTTAAGTACACGGTGGAATCACCAGTACTAGTTAATATAAAGATACTGTTATGAAGTTATTTAAAACGGCAACCCTGATTCATGGCGGAATCGCCAGAGATGAATCATTTTAGTACACGGTGGAATCACCAGTACTAGTTAATATATAGATACTGTTATGAAGTTATTTAAAACGGCATCCACTGATTCATGGCGGGATCGTCAGAAATGAATGAGTATAGTACACGGTGGTTTCACCAGTACTAGTTTATATGTAAATATTGATGTTTTGTTGATTTGTATGAATGTAATAATTCTCCAGGATATAGCTATTAGTATCTTCAAAGTTTGTATGAAAAATTCAATCTCGCTTGAGTTAGAATGGATACCGAGATCCCAAAATGAAAGGGCAGACTTCTTATCTAGAATAGTGATTATTATGATTGGGGTATCTCGTTTGAAATTTTGGACATAGTTATTCAGAGGTTTGGCATATAAGATGTAGACTGGTTTGCATCAGAACACAATGCTAAATTGACAGTATTTTTCTCTAGGTCTTGGAATCCGTCTTCAACAGGGACGGATGCCTTTTTTAGAGTCATACGCAAACTAAAAAATTAATCGAGTAAAGGGAGTTTTGGTAGTTCTTTATTGGAAGTCAGCTATGTTTTGGCCATTATTGTGTCCAAATGGGATATTCATATCAAATATTGTTGATTGATTTTAAGGGAGAATATTCTGTAGATGAAAACTAATATGGATTTTATAACCTCCCTTTGCATAAATGTACGAAAGCGGCTTCGCTGAGCTAAGGCGGCTTCGCCTTGAGAGACATTCATAGGCGGCTTCGCCAGAAATGAATGAATTGTAGTACACGTTGGCTTCACCAGTACAGTTATTATATGTTGAAACACATTGTTATAGCATCAGTCATAAGCCATGATTGTTAACTGAACTAGTTTATGTGAATAAGTTATAAATGATGGTTTTGCAGAAACATTTTCGTGTAAACGTCTATTTTTGCAGATGCATAAGGATGGCATTTTACCAAATGGTTTACCAGAAGGCTTGGCGGGCAAGGTGGATCTTCTCCCGGAACTGCTAAAGAAGTGGATGGCAAAAAGTATTATTCTCGAACGAAAGTTATTCATTCAGTTGGAAAAGTAGGAATCAATTTACGGTTTAGGGAGAAGGGATATTTTGCCTGCTAAAGTTTTTACTATTACAATATATTCATTTTCATTAGGTTGAAGTGCCTCAAGTGTTTTGCGACTTTCGCTCTTGCAACTGTATTGGTTTAAGTACAGTATTCATGAATGATATGTATTTGGTATAAATCTATATAGTAAGCCCATAAGAGACAGTTCGATAATTAACATAGCTAGAACTCATTCCAGCTTGTGTCAATTTCAACTGTTGAAAAAGGATTCAATTGATTTGAAATGAAGGATGATTTTATCCGAAATGTATACTGACTATACATGATATGCTGTTTATTGATATATTATACGGATATATGAGATGAAATTATTCGGACAAATTGCTCCTGACATTGACGATATTAAAAGCAGTGAACATTGATTAAGACCGGCTGGAGAAACAAGTGTGTTCAACAATGAGAGTTAAGGACAGAATGTCAAAAACATGCTGTTAATTAAGTGAATCTATTAAACAAAGACACGTGTAAAGGTTTCTTTATTGTTTGAAATCGGTATTTAGTTTGTAAACGGAAGATTAAATTTCCATGTCAATTATGAGTATATTTGGAAAAGATCATGATATTAAGAATATTTGGTTATTTATATCCTCATACCCGTTCTTTGAACTTCATCGGTTTCCCAAGTGCTTCACTCACTGTGACTTCCAAAATAATACCACTGAAAAGTATTGATTTTGTTGTTTTCTATAGGAGGTTATAGAATGGTATTCAGGGAAATATAATTTCCTACGTTTGAGTAAAACGAATTAGAAGGAAATTAATTTCCCTTGTTTATAATGTAATAACCACCAGGTGGCGATTGATAAGCACGAGGAATTCGTGCGAATATGAATGTAAAGGCATTCAGCTTTGGGGAACCGATCCGTTCACATCGATTCAATTGATTGTTAAATTTTACAAGAAAATGTTTATTGTGAAAGGTTTTCAGTTACTATGCAATTTCATCATATGAATGATAAATATGTTTTTCATTTTTCTTCAAAGAACATAATCATGTAATGTACATTTGTATTAATTGATAAAATACGTATACATGAATCATAAAATTATATGTTTTTCTATACATCTTTGTTAAGGAGCTTATGGGTGATGAGGCCCGACATCTAGTGGAACGAGACAAATCCTGTAAATCTGGATGACAAACGGGCAGAGGTTTCTCCAGAAGGAGGGTTTTATCTCAGTTTTTCCTCGGCCAGTCGACCACGTCTGTAAGCTCCATTTTTGTCAAGCATGTTGTTAATAAGACATACTTTGCTCATGTTGCAAGTTCATGCTGTATGTGTTCATCGGTTTCCCAAGTGCTTCACTCACTGTGACTTCCAAAATAATACCATTGAAAAGTATTGATTTTGTTGTTTTCTATAGGAGGTTATAGAATGGTATTCAGGGAACTTACAAATTGTCGAACACCTGAGCAAACTAGTGAAGGACCCATGACTGGGGGGATAGCTAGATCGGGTTTCTTACTTTCAAAATGTCACATCCAGATGAAAGAAAATAATTGTCAAACACCTGAGAAATCTAAAGAAGGACCCATTACTTATACCAAGACACCAACACGCTCACTCACGTCCTTTACAGGAAAGAATCGGTGTCTTAGTAAACAGTCTGTTTGACGACTTAAAATACACTGAAAGATATTTCATATCAAACTGGAAAATTGAAAATCGGGTCGCTCGAAACATCGGTTCCCTCGAGGTTTTGTCTCGGTCCCTGGCGACCTCGAGCGATCGCAGTTTTACTGTATTTACTAGAAGTGCAGACAGTATTTCGATCCCTCTCCAATGTCGATGCCATCGCGTTGAAACGAACAGATTCGTTGTGTATTTGTTCTGTATGCTTAAATGTCATTCGCGCTAGCACTTTCACGAAATATAAAAAACAGGAGCAAGACCAGTAGTCTATCATTTAACCAAACAATAATGCATAAGGTTCGTGTACTTGCAAAATATATATTTCTAATGATAGCTAATGGTCACAAATGTCCCAGTTAAAATATTTATGTATTAACATTTATACGTTTCTCTTGAGAATCTATCTTGTCTTTGTACCTTTAGGCACAGGGATTAACGTAAAAAAACACTGAATAAGTGGCTAAGTAAACGATTGTAGTTCCTTCGTAAAAAATAGTGAGAAAATAGTAGTACATAACATTTAAATAATAGAGTACGAAAAGAAAGACAACCCAATACTAAAGAAAATAGAGGTATTGATAAGTTAAGTATACTTGTACGTACATTTTAATTGTTGCCATGAGTGACGCAAACAATAGAAGGTAGATTTCATAAACCCTGCGCATATAATTTGATTAAGCACTTCAAGTTATAACCTAAGCGTTATGTTTGCTTTTTGGACGGTACTGCAAGTACCGTTCATAGGTACCATGCTACTTTTCGACAGGCATGTATCAATTTGGTTCCCGCTTTCAAAGCTGAAAACAGCAGCAAGCGCAAACCGATACCCAGCATTTTACACAGTCACATCCCTCGGAATTATTTTTCTACGCGAATCGAGATATCTGATATTCTGAATACGCTTTGTATAAACATGTTGAATGCGAATTCTAATTCTGAATAGAAATTCCGTTAAAACAACTGCTGTTTTAACTATGTTATAACTAGAAGTAAAATATAAATTCTGTATTCAAAATAAGGTGTAAGTAAACACACAGTGTACGCACTTCTTTCCTCACCTCGATCATTATCATTAATGACCTCGAAGAAGATGGCCGTATTCGAGATCGATCGAAATATTTTTGAACGAAAAAGGTTTGTTATTTTGCTACTTTATTATGACGATGAAGAACATATATTGTATAAAAATATTTGATTGATAATACTTCTACAATATGTCAAGGTCACGGTTACACTGAAAGCAAAAAGCTTGTCTGTGTGATAATTCGACAATGCCTGCACCCATGGTCCTCAAACTTGACATTGAGGTTTGGTTGACCAGTAGATGACCCCTATGGAATTTGAGGTCAAAAGTCAAGGTCACAACTCGTATTGGTCATTAAAATTACGTATAATTTACTTATTCCCAGCTGCAAAGAGGATAACATGTTTATCTGCAAATATCAGTTATCATCTGAACAGGATGTACCAGCCATTCTCACACTTTGAATGGTCATTATCTTAAAACTGAATTAGAGACATCTTATGTCAATGACAAATTAGCTGTCATTTCAGTCCATACATATATATTTGCGTTGTGTTAATTTGTCAATGTTATTTAACAAATTGTTTATGGTTGTTGATGCATGGGTCTATCACAGTGGTCTATGTGTGTTAATTTGAGAATGTTGTTTAACATATTCAACTGGTCTGTGGTTGCTAAGGCATGGGTCTATCAAAGTGGTCTATTTGTTTGCCTGTTATGTAGATTTTACTTTGTAAGTTGAATTTTACTGGAAAACATTTACAACTTTTGCAAATAAATTTATTGGATATGTACTACTGCCTTTCGTGTTTTTATTGTTTTATTCTCATCAAAGACAAACATTTAAGTTGTTGTTTGAGTCTTTGTGCATAAGTTGTCGTTCCATTATTTTTAACGTTGCCATAGAAGTCTGATTGTTTCTACAAAACAAAGAGACTAGTAATGTTGTATGGTTCAAATCACTTTCATCTTTCTAGCACTTACATTTACACTACCAGTTGTAACATTATTGCTGCCAGCCTAAAGCAGTACCGTCTCTCAGCACCTTTAGTGCTTAGATTATATTGAGCAAATGTCCGGCTTCTTTCAAAGCACATACAAAAGTTACAGAAGAGTATCTCTACCATGTGTCATGCCAAATAATCCCAAACAAAGGGTGTTGTTACCTACATGATTATAAGAAATATATGCAATTACATTATACCTACTTTTAAGTATTTATCATTAGCAAAATTGAGTTTTGTGTTTCGTTACAGTCCCATCCTTTGGGGGAAAATACAGAGATAAGGTCAGAACTGCTATCTTAGCTAAATTAGCAAAAACTAGATGAGCAAATGATTATGCACCAGTCAATGGTAACCACGCCCCCAGGTCCGGGGGAAATGGACTGTGTTTTTACCTTTCAGGTGGCCCCACAGAGCCGAGTGAATGAGGTGGATTTATTTTCGCTGCGAAAAAAGCGGGGAATGGGCCTTACGTAGGTATCTCGGGATGCGGGGGGGGGGGGGCATTTGGCGGAAATTTTATCTGCAATTTTTTCCCACAGGACGGTGATTTTACCCGGGATTGGCTGGACTGAAAGTCAAATTCCCTGCTATTCCCCGGACTGTGGTGGGGGCGTGGTCACAATTGACTGGTGCATTACGAAAACATTAAATAGTTCATTAAAGAATTCGTATTAAGATGCAATAAATATGTCACACTAAAGAACAAACAATATCTGCATAATGCCAGCAAGAACATTTCAAAACCATTTGAATTTTTATGAAACAATAAGTGTTATATATTTGTTACCGTGGTTCTTATTGATGAACATGCGTTTTCGGGTTAATTGTGCATCTACGCATTGAAATAATTGTCATCTTAAGCCAACTTTGCTATGTGATTAAAACCATGAAAACTACCACATACACCTGAAATACGTAGTAAAGGACAGCCTTAAACATTCCATCTAAGCCGTTGTCTTAGACGTACTTTCATTAACAATGGTCCAAGTAAAAACCATTAATAGACATCGTTAGGCTTCGTTTTCGAAAATGATTCTTAAACAAAGAAAAACCGCAACATTCATACTTAACAATAGTATAGTTAGATTTGAAGATTTTTTTTGGTTTTTAATGCTAGTATATTGATTACTAAATTGTTAGTTTGTTCATATAAGGCTGAAATATTGTACTTATTCAATACCTTACTTAATTCTATAAATCATTCACTACCCTTATAATTGACTTATAACTAGTTAAATTATTATCTAAAATAGATGCACTTGTAAACAAATTTAATTTTATTTGATCCATAGCACTTGCCGATACATAAATCGACATTTAAATGTCATTATTTTACTTCCACCATGATTCAAAATGATTTTTGTTATGGCTAAAATGTGTCGTGATATCAGACTCACCCCAAGAATTTAAAAAAATGGAAACATAAATAATATCTTTAAATGTAAGAGGTTTAGGCAACATTGGAAAACGAAAACAAATCTTAGAATGGATTAAAAATAATAATTACGACATAATATTACTGCAAGAAGTACACTGCTCTAGACAACTATTTTTAAAATGGAAAGACGAATGGGATGGACCTTGTGTTTTTAGTGGTAACAGTTCAAATAGCGTGGGAGTCGCAATTCTTATCAACCCCAGTACGAATATAACATTAGCAAATCATACCGAAATTAAAGAGGGTAGACTTCTTACAGTAGACATCATATCAAACGAAAATGAAATAACCTCAATTAACATATATGGACCCAATAAGGATGACACTAGTATATTTGATCTGCTACAAAAATATTTGTTGGAGAATAATGATAAAACATATATTATTGGTGGTGATTTTAATACTATTCTCAATTGCTCTTTAGACAAAAAGAACGGCAAAACTGACACGCATAAAAAGTGTAGAGATAAAATACATGATATAATAAATTCTTGTGAAGTAGTTGATATATGGCGACTACTCCACCCATCTAAAATGCAATATACCTGGCATTCAAACTCCAAACCACATGTACATTGCCGTCTAAATTATTTCCTTATATCAACTAATATTTTAAATTACGTACAGAAAAGTATGATTAAACCAATATATAAACGGACCATTCAATTGTATCAATAACGATATACGATTCAAAATGCGATAAAGGTCCGGGATATTTCAAACTAAATAATGCTCTTTTATAAGACAATGAATATCAGTCAAAAATAAAGGAATGCATACAAGAAACAAAATATCATAATGAATCTGCTAATCCAAATACATTATGGGAAATAATTAAATTAGGAACACAACAATCAAATATGCATCGCATAAAAAAAGAATACTTAAATCAGAAGAGGAAAGACTATTAAAAGAAATTAACACCTTTGAACAACAGCTAAATATAGAAAATATCAACATCGACAACGTAACTGAATCTCTTATACAGAAAAAACAAAGACTTGACGAACTTCGAAGTGAATATATTAATGGTCATATTCTTAGGTCAAAGGCAATACACGTGGAAATTAATGAAAAGAACACAAAATATTTTGCAAATTTAGAGAAGAAACACTCTGAGAAAAAAACAGTGTATAAACTTAAAGTGAACGATAAAATTGTATAAGGAGTTAAAAACACATTAACTGAAAAAGTAAAATTTTATAAAAAAACATCTTTAGTAAGAACCTAAACCTTGAAAACAATATAAGAGATGCATTTATTAACACAAATAAGAATAAACTTCCAGATCTCGATAATAATTTATGCGAAGGTCGACTCTCAATATATGAATGCGGAAATGCTTTAAAAGATATGAAAAATAATAAAAGCCCTGGTTCAGATGGTCTGACTACAGAATTTTATAAAACATTCTGGAACGATATCCAATCCGTTCTTATACACTCATTGAATTACTCTTTTCTACATGGACATTTAACACCACTTCAAAAGCAAGGTATTATAACACTTATTTCTAAATCCGGTAAAAAATTAGAAAACCTTTCCATTTGGAGACCGATCAGTCTATTGAGCATAGATTATAAAATAGCAACGAAAGCAATAGCTAAAAGAATTAAAAAAGTACTACCTAAAATTATTGACTTTGAACAAACTTGTTTTATCAAAGGAAGATACATCGGCGAAATTGTTCGTCTTATCATAGAAGTTATGCAATACCTTGAAGAAAATAAACTACCTGGACTCCTATTTTTTGCAGACTTTCAAAAAGCATTTGATAGTATTGATCATTCGTTTATACTTGACGGTTTGCGATCCTTTAATTTTGGCACAGATATAATTCAATGGACTAAACTTTGTTATACAGATATTCAAAGTATAATTATAAACAATGGTCACATGTCGGAGGCCTTTGAAATTGAAAAAGGAGTACGCCAGGGGTGTCCACTTTCTTCCATTTTATTCATCATTTGTCTACAAATACTTTCAGGCTATATAAAACAAAACGTTGATATCAAGGGTATTAAAATCGGTGATACAGAAATAAAACAATCTCTTTTCGCTGATGATGCAACGTATTTTAATGATGGCTCTGACCACTCTTTTAAATCTTTGGTTAATTCATTAGCATCAATTTTAAAATGTTCTGGTCTAAACCTCAACACAAATAAATCCATCATTCTTAGAGTGGGAACCTTAAAAAACACAAGAATAAAGCTCTGCAATAATAAACAATTATTTGGACTTCAGAATGCTCAACCGCTTTAGGTATTACATTCTATAATGACAAACAAAAAACAATAGACGAAAATATTAATAAAAAGGTCGAAGAATTTCATAAAGTTCTAAAACAATGGGAACATAGAAAACTATCATTAATGGGTAAAGTTACAGTAGTGAAAACATACGCATTGCCCAAAATCATCTACCCATTCACTGTTCTCGCAAATCCAACCAGGTATATTGTTGAAAACATTAAACTATCTATCTTCAAATTCATCTGGGACAAGAAGCCAGACAAAATTAAAATAAATATTATGTACCAAAACCACGAAAACGGTGGACTAAAACTTACAAATGTCTTAACTTCATTAAAGCTGTCTGGGTTAAAAGACGACAAAAACAAAAGTCAATGGAAAATTTTCTTAAAAAGAAGCAAATTAACTATGAAAATGGATTGGTTTGACTGTGAATTAGGCAATACCATAATAAATAAAATTTCAAAAGATGGTTCATTCATAAATGATGTCATCAAAGCCTGGAGTAAAATTAAGCAATATTTGACACAAACTCAATAAAAACAGCTAAGGCAGTGGTATGGAATAACCAAACAATTTGCAATAATGGAAAAACTCTGTTTTTCAAACAATGGTATGAAAAAGGTATTAAGTATTTTGAACATATTTTCGACTATGTAACAAACAATTTTTACGAATTTAATCAAATACAATACCTATACAACATAAGGAATACAGATTTTATAAATTATCAAACACTCGTTCGATCAATTCCATTACATATAAAAACACAACTGATTTCGGATGGGATTATTTACGCTAATACTCAACAATTCAAAGAAAAAGTTGAAACATCAGTACAAACAAATAAACTACTGTATTCAATTTTGTTGCATAATATTCTCCAACCGATTTCAGAAGCAAAATGGAAAGAAACTTTGGAAATGAGTAAACATCTGGAATGGAAAGCTATTTAGAGTAATACTTACAAATCAACGATAGATACAACATTGCGTAGTATCAACTATAAATTCCTTATGAGAATATTACCGACCAACAAATTTCTGTTTAAAGTCAAATTAGTCGATTGCAGTCTATGTACTTTCTGCAATATATATGCAAAAAGCTACAGAAACATGCTCAGTAGCAAAAAGTTTAAACATAAACCCGGTTTAAGGCAATGAGCAATCGCCAAAGACATAGAACACAAATTCACAAACAAGATAACTCAAATCCAACTCAAATATTGAATCAATTGAACATTTATATTGGGAGTGTCAAAAAACTCAACAGTTATGGAATAAACTAAACAACTTTATTACATTGACATCAATAAATATAACAATTTACAAACAGGAAGCCCTATTGGGAACAGTCAAAAAAAGCAAATACAGTAATATCTGTAATTTTTTAATTATCTTAATGAAATTTTATATCAATTCATCAAAATGTAATGACAGACAATTATCCTTCGATGCATTTTTGCATTATCTGAAATTTAGAATC
Source organism: Mya arenaria (assembly GCF_026914265.1). Lineage (NCBI taxonomy): Eukaryota > Metazoa > Mollusca > Bivalvia > Myida > Myidae > Mya > Mya arenaria. Next base: position 86,179,337 of record NC_069124.1, read on the forward strand.
AAAATAGAAGAGCAAATAGCATTAAATAATGATAAGTATGAAACCCACAGAAAAATATCGAGTAGTACTCGATATTCTTAATAACTAAAAAAATAGACACATTTAGCCTAAACAATGCATATCTTATTATTGTTTTTACTCATGAATATGAATAAAGTAATCTTTTGAACAAAACAGGGACATCACTCTGTGTGTGTGCGTGTTTGTGCGTGTGTGTGTGTGTGTGCGTGCGTGCGTGCGTGCGTGCGTGCGTGCGTGCGTGTGTGATAGAAATTATTTTTTTGATACAACATAGAGATGTTTTAACATATATATGTTTTTGATAAATTACGTAAATATGATTTATGTTGAAAATAAATGAAAAAACAACAACAATTAATAGACATAAGTCTTACAATGGAACTTGCGCATATATAACACACTGTTTTAAGAGGTTGCATGTCACTATCAACAACAATAATTCTACTTATTTTAATGGTAATTCTTCTATCATGGTTACCTGGAGGCAAATGTTTACAAATAAAGATTTTCAGAAACTTTACTAATATACACTAGACAAGAGTGCGATTTTGGTATACTCATTATTGCTTACAAAAAGGAGAATTGGAGGGAAATTTAAAACCGTGTAGTTAAATACAATTCCTAAAATATAATTATTGTCGACTTCTTCAAGTTGTTCACCATTGTGGTACCCTAGACACAATGGTAACTACAGGGAAAGAACGGTATTCAGAAAAATAGATTTTTTAGATGCACAAGGCAAGGGCCTAAACGACAATGAACTAGAGACACAAACGTATACATATCAAATACACAAATACACACACGTTTCGTATGAACATTTAATTATAATACAAATACTTAAGGGAATAAAACGTTTAAAATTATAAAATGTAAACTTTCTAATTACGCAAATATGGGGGTAGTTTAGCTAAAATTATGATGTGAGCCATATCAAGCATTTTCATTTCGTTGTTTGATGGTAAAAATGAGAGGAATAGATACATTTGGACTCGTAAGTACCATGTTTTACTTTCTCTGTCAATAACTTCGCCGCGTGGTGTATATAATTAATAAAATATTATCTTCATTAACTTGCAATACGTCTATTCTTCCCAATCTGATTTTAGACCTTCCTGTTGGTGATCACCCAGCACGTATGCTGCACAGAAGACGAGCGGACAAGGGGCGCTGCAACCCCTGAGACGGATCTTGGGCTTGGGGACGTTGGGATGAGGCCGCCGGTCATCTTCCCATCCTCAAGCCAGGGCGCGACCACGGACAGTCACGTAGCCGCCGCCACAATCACACGGACACCATCAAACTCTTCTATTCGACCAATTACGAGTGAAACTGCAGTCACAACTAACGACACGCCCAAGAGCACTACGACGAGCAGCACCAAGAAGACCACCAGAACAACGACAACAACGCCAGAAACTACAACTGGTTTGACCACTACTGCTTCAACAACATCGAGTCTAAAAACCACGAGTACATCCGACCCTACAACACGGGCAACCCAACGATTTACCGACACACCAGTTGCATTTGTAAGTCATCAGTTGACCACTAATGTCGCTTCAAAACAACCAAATAGAACAGAGTCAGTCCAAGACGCTTCCGTGGCAATGCTAAAATATACTACACTGAATGAGTCAGAAACGACAACGGCAACCCATACCAGCCCTAGTGAAATAAAGGAGGTGAATCAGACGCAATCTGCTTCTTCCGGGGTTACACAATCTAGTGGTGATTTAGAAGCTACAGAACCTGTCTTCAATACAAATAGTTCCATTCAATATGAAAAAAATAACAATAATACGAGCAACATGACAGATTTAAACGAATCTTTCCCCGTAGAAGACTTTACAACATACGACACTTTTTGGCCGATCGCGATGGCGTTAACTATAGGGATTCCCGCCATCGCGGTGTTCGGGGTGACGATCGCGGTCCTCTACCGGAATCGGCTTGGCAAACCCCGTGGCCTCCTCGCCGCGTTCGACGACGAATACAACAGGAAGTTGTGAGGCGGGCGACAGGGTGTACAAACACGAACGCATAACATGTGACAACTGTGATAAAAGAATTGACCGTTAAATATTGTTGAATCTCTTTTGATACACGAGTACAAAAGGAGGCATGGCAATTCGCTTTTAGGGAATAGGGAAATTGTTTAGGTCAAAGAAACACGTTCTGCGTGTGAATCATTTAAAAGGGACCCTTAATTATGGTCTTTAGCAAAGCCATGATATTTTTGATGGATTGATAACATCGCCATTTATTTTGTTAAATAAAAAATAACATTGAAAGTTCTGAAATCTTCATATGAACTAGAGCTGATTTCATATTGGTAAGTTATTCGACAATATACCTTTGACCGCAGGAACTAAATATTCTGACATTTACAGGCACTTTAAATTCTTCATGTTTTTCTAGTCATTTGCAGTACCCAGTGCTTCTGCTTCCAACTGGCACGAAATTTATTAGTTCATTGCATGTCTGCATCAATGGTTTCAAACGAGTGTTCCTCTTGCACTGATTATTGAGTAGTTCCTTTCAATCCATGCAAAACTCTAGTTGCCGTGGTAACGAAAAGGTAACAATGTGTCAGGCAGGAACTGACCAATATAGACAGGAATGCTTCTTGACATAGGTGACATACTTGTATACCCTTGACCAACATGATTCCAGCCATAATCGTGATTAACATGGCGTCCACAGGACGCGTGACTTTTTACAGTAATCGCACTGTCCGTCTGTGTGTCCGTCCCTTTTTTTACATTTTTGTCTAGGGCAATAATACTTGTGTTAAAAAGTGCTTTGCCTTATTATTGCAAATAGAAGGTTAGCTCGCAAAATATATGTGGCTCTTGTTATATTCTTGTGAGCATGCAACTGGTTACAATAATGAAATAAGTACGCTTCAGTATTGATGCCTCGTTTTAATGAACGAATCTATTAAGAGTGTTCACTGATTCTTCTGGTTATACACACACACAACAAACTTTGTAGGGGATAGGGTGAAGGGGACGGTCGGTTGGTTTGTTTTGTCACGACGATAACTCATAAAATGGTCGACGGATTTAAATATGTTTAGTACGCATGTTTTATGACCATAAAATAAAGGTTAGGGTTAGACTTTGGCTGCCATCCATTACTTCTTAATGGAGAAATGGCCCCTTTTTAACATAGAATTTGCCAAAGCTATGATGTCATGAAAGGGTTGACGTCTTTAAATGCTGTTTGATACACATGCTTAACACCATACAATTCAGGTCAAGTATCACTTTGGTTACAAAACGCTTATTTCTCACGGAGTTATAATCCCTTTTCAACTTATAAGTTGCAAAAAATACGGTGTCCGGACAATAAACTGTACGTCGTGTCCGTAACTGTCCATATTCCTCTACGCCGTGTCCAGGTCCATATACCTGTATGCTGTGCCCGTGTCCGTATGCGTGTACGCCGTGTCCGTAATCATATACCTGTACGCCGTGTCCGTGTCTTTATACTAGTACGCCGTATCCGTATCCAGATACGTGTACGCCATGTCCGAGTCCATATACTTTAACGCCGTATCCATATGCGTGTAGGCCGTGTCCATATTCATATACCTGTACGTCGTGTCCATATACTAGTTCGCCGTGTCCGTATCCAGATACGTGTACGCCATGTCCAAGTCCATATACTTGTACGCCGTGTCCGTGTCTTTATACTAGTACGCCGTATCCGTATCCAGATACGTGTACGCCATGTCCGAGTCCATATACTTGTACGCCGTATCCATATGCGTGTAGGCCGTGTCCGTCTTCATATACCTGTACGTCTTGTCCATATACTAGTTCGCCGTGTCCATGTTCATACTAGTACGCCCTATCCATAAACATAAACTTGTACGCCGTGTCCGTATCCATATACCTGTACGCCTTGTCCAGGTCCATTTACCTGTACGCCCTGTCCATATAATAGTACGCCGTATCCATGTTCATTTATGTGTACGCCATTTCCATGTTCATATACTTGTACGCCGTGTCCGTGTCCATATACCTGTACGCCGTGTCCGTGTCTATATACTTATACGACTTGCCCATGTCCATTTACCTGTACGCCGTGTCCATATACTAGTACTCCGTGTCCACGTGCATTTATTTGTACGCCGTGTCAGTGTCAATATACCTGTACTTCATGTCAGTGTCCATATACGTGTACGCCATGTCCATGTTCATAGACGTGTACACCGTGTCCAAGTCCATATACTAGTACGCCGTGTCAGTGTCCATATACGTGTACACCTTGTTCGTGTCCATATACGTGTACGCCGTGTCCGTGTCTATACACTTGTACGCTGTGTCCGTGTTTATATACTAGTATGCCTTGGAATGTCTATTTATTTGTTTGCCGTGTCCATAAACTTGTACACCTTGGCCCTTTCTATATACTAGTACGCCGTGTCCGTGTCTATATACTTGTACGCCGTGTCCGTGATCATATACTAGTACGCCTTGTCCATGTCCATATACCTGAGCGCCGTGTCCGTCTTCATATATCTGTACGCCGTTTCCATATGCTTGTACGCCGTGTCCATAAACTAGTACGCCGTGTCCGTGTCATATACTTGTTAGTCCTGTCCTTGCCCATATACCTGTACGCCGTGTCAATGTCCATGTACCTCTACGCCGTGTCCGTGTCTATATACTTGTACGCCGTGTCCGTGTCCATATACTAGTACGCCGTGTCCATAGTCATATACTTGTACGCCGTGTCTGTGTCCATATACGTGTACGCCGTGTCCGTGTCCATATGCCTGTACGACGTTTCCGTGTCCATATACCTGTACGCCGTGTCCGTGTCCATATACCTGTACGCCGTGTCCGTGTCCATACACCTGAACGCCTTGTCTGTGTCTATGTACTAGTACGCCGTGTCCATGTCCATATTCTAGTACGCTATTGTCCACGCCATATACCTGTATGCAGTTTCCGTGTCCAAATACTTGTACGCCGTGTCCATATACTAGTTCACCGTGTCCATGTCCATATACTTGTATGCCGTGTCCATATACAGGTACGCCGTGTCCATATCCATATACCTGTACGCCGTGTCCATGTCCATAAACCTGTACGTCGTGTCCATGTCCATATACCTGTACGCCGTGTCCATGTTCATATACATGTACCTGTGCGCCGTGTCCATGTCCATATACCTGTACGCCGTGTCCATGTCCATGTCCATATACTTGTACACCGTGTCCATGTCCATATACCTGTACGCCGTGTCCGTGTCTATATACTTGTACACCGTGTCCATGTTCATATACTTGTACGCGGTGTCCATGTCCATATACCTGAGCGCCGTGTCCGTGTATATATACTTGTACACCGTGTCTATGTCCATATACCTGTACGCCGTGTCCGTGTCTATATACTTGTATGCCGTGTCCATATACAGGTACGCCGTGTCCATATCCATATACCTGTACGCCGTGTCCATGTCCATAAACCTGTACGTCGTGTCCATGTCCATATACCTGTACGCCGTGTCCATGTTCATATACATGTACCTGTGCGCCGTGTCCATGTCCATATACCTGTACGCCGTGTCCATGTCCATAAACATGTGCACCATGTCCATGTCCATATACTTGTACACCGTGTCCATGTCCATATACCTGTACGCCGTGTCCGTGTCTATATACTTGTACACCGTGTCCATGTTCATATACTTGTACGCGGTGTCCATGTCCATATACCTGAGCGCCGTGTCCGTGTCTATATACTTGTACACCGTGTCTATGTCCATATACCTGTACGCCGTGTCCGTGTCTATATACTTGTACACCGTGTCTATGTTCATATAATTGTACGCCGTGTCCATGTCCATTTACATGTACGCCGTGACCGTGTGCATATACCTATACGCCGTGTCCGTGTCCATATATTTGAACACCGTGTCCATGTCCATATGCGTCTATGCCGTGTCCATATACTTGTACGTCGTGTCCATGTCCAAGTATACTTGTACACCGTGTCCATGTCTAAATACTTGAACGCCGTGTCCATGTCTTTATACCTGTACGCCGTGTCCATATAATAGTACGCATACGCATGACACAATATTTTCGGACGGACAAACGGGATAACAAAAGCAAAGATACACGCACACCCTTTCAAAATTGGAGGCAAAAACAACAACAAACTGATATATGCGCCATCATGTTTTGTAAGTAGTTATTTGACATAAATACACAACTAACAAGTTTTTTTCTACAACTGTAAACACATAATTACACCGACGTACTGGATGAAAGCTATGTATATCCGGAGGAGATCTGGCGTCCAGCGCCCATAATGTTCGACCCCGGGTGGGGCCCTGTAATATCACAAACTGTTTACCCTGTACGCCCAGCTCATGTCCAACACTGAAAATATATCTAGAAATATAGTGGCCTACCAAGCTAATGTTCGATATATCACTCGTAAATCTAGGGGCAGTGGGTCTGTCCATTACAACTCTTTAAATATTATATTTTGTTGACAGATGCTTCTCTGAGGTATATGCTATTTTTGGAAATACATCTAGTTAAATCAACTTACATTATATTACTGTATAGGACTGTTATGAAATAGAATTGAGCATTTAAAAGTGGCTGGTAATGCAGAGCATATAAACGATACCTACTAGAATAACAATAAAGCCTCTATTTTACCTCTTCAGTAACACATCAGGTGTCGTTTCCCACGTGCGTCTGTAATTTGACCTTGGCTGCTTCACGGCTAGACTTGGCTGCAACAAATAGGCACATAATTATTCAGCTAATAACTTGATTTTATGTGTGTGTGGGGGGAGGGGGGGGGGCTGACGTATTGAGCAAGGCTTAACAACGACACAGATCAGATAAAAATGGATGATGAGTTTAACTCTTTCTTTAGGTCGAATTAAATGTCATCTACCTCCACATCACACCATGACTATCTCCAATTTGAAATAATCACACAGACATATATATATGTATTATGGTTTTAAACCTATGTACTAAGTCCATGCACTAAAATTATTTAAATTCGTTGACCCTTTCATGGCCGTTTTCTTTTGCAAAACTTAATTTGTATAAGAGTTTGAAAACAAGTATTTAAGGGCCTTCCACAGTGGGTTGAGAAGGCCAAAGATTAAACCATTTCAAAAGTTCATGTTATATCAAGTTTTGAGGAGCAATATTTCCGAGGAAAACAAACATTCTATGCATGATGTTTTGGGGTTTTAAGGAGTTGCCCAAATATTACGAAAAATAATTGTATCAGATTTTGGGTAAGAAAGCATTTGCATTTCCTCGGAAACGCTTTTCTACAATATAACTATTTTTTGTGTCAAAATGCCCCAGACTACCTAATGAACAATGTCTTGTGGGTTCTTGATGATATATTATGAGATAAGAAAATAATGAAACATAGCGGATAAAATTCATTTCCTAGTTACAAAAATGCAAATCACTTTCATAAATTAGCTGCAATTACCACAAAGCCACAAGACATTGTTGATTGGGTAGGACTGACTTCTTGTGACATGAAGGATATATTCATTTTGTATAAAGACATTTCCGGAACATGCAAATGCTTATTGATTGTAAATCTGAATTTCGTATCATTTGCTCAACTCCAAATTACTGATACACATGTTGCAACGGATATATATATATATTATTCTTGCTAAATATTTAACCTTAAATCTAAATAAAAAAACATTTTTTGCTTTAGTCCTTCAAACGACGTTTGCAATGCGGAAGGCCCTTAAGTGTAAAACAAGTGAGGCAAAATTTATCCAAATCCATAGTGCCTGTTATGAGGTATCGCCCGATCTAATTTTCTTTAGCTGAAACGGGGCCATAACTCCGTCGAAAAAAACTTAATCTTAAGTCAAAAATGACCAGTATATATGGTATTAAATGAACATGGGTCCCAAAAAGTATTTAAATCCGTTGACCCTTGAGTTATCATCCCGACAAAATCAACAGATTAACCTACCGACTGACCTCCAAAAGAGAAGCATGATTTATTTAAAATACTAATATTTAAATGTTAACCAGGATACGTAAAAACTACCTGATAAAATGCAATAGAAACAGGTTGGCAGTTTCTTGAAAGGGTATAACAAACATTAAACCTCAAATCCCGTGATGTGGCCCATTAAATCCCCATATTCCGTGATGAGGCCCATTAAAACCCCATATTCCGTGATGAAGCTCATTTAAACCCCATATCCCGAGATGAGGCCCATTAAACCTCATATCCCGAGATGAGGCCCATTAAACCTCATATCCCGAGATGAAGCTCATTTAAACCCCATATCCCGTGATGAGGCCCATCTCAACCCGATATCCCGAGATGAAGCTCATTTAAACCCCATATCCCGTGATGAGGCCCATCTCAACCCGATATCCCGAGATGAAGCTCATTTAACCCCCATATCCCGTGATGAGGCCTATCTTAACCCCATATCCCGTGATGAGGCCAATTAAACCTCTTATTCCGTGATGAGGCCCATTAAACCTCATATCCCATGATGAGGCCCATTTAAACCCCATATCCTGAGATGAAGCTCATTTAAACCCCATATCCCGTGATGAGGCCCATCTTAACCCCATATCCTGAGATGAAGCTCATTTAAACCCAATTTCCCGTGATGAGGCCCATCTTTACCCCATATCTCGAGATGAGGCCAATTAATCCTCATATCCCGTGATGAGGCCCATTAAACCCCATATCCCGTGATGAGGCCCATTTAAACTCGATATCCCGAGATTATGCCCATTTAAACTATATATCCCGAGATGAGGCCCATCTAAACCCCATATCCCGAGATGAGGCCCATTTAAACCCCATATCCCGAGATGAGGCCCATTTAAACCCCATATTCCGAAATGAGACCCATTTAAACCCCATATCCCGTGATGAGGCCCATTTTAACCCCATATCCCGAGATTATGCCCATTAAACCTCATATCCCGTGATGAGGCCTATTTAAACCCCATATCCCGTGATGAGGCCCATATAAACGCCATATCCCGTGATGAGGCCCATTTAAACTCCATATTTCGTGATGAGGCTCATTTAAACCCATATCCCGAGATGAGGCCCATTTAAACCCCATATCCCGTGATGAGGCCCATTTTAACCCCATATCCTGAGATTATACCCATTAAACCTCATATCCCGTGATGAGGCCTATCTTAAACCCATATACCGTGATGAGGCCCATTTAAACCCCATATCCCGAGATGAGGCCCATTTAAACACCATATTCGGTAATGATGCCCATTAAACCCCATATCCCGAGATGAGGCCCATTTAAACTCCATATCCTGTGATGAGGCTCATTTAAACCCATATCCCGTGATGAGGCTCATTTAAACCCATATCCCGTGATGAGGCCCATTTTAACCTCATATCCCGAGATTATGCCCATTAAACCTCATATCCCGTGATGAGGCCTATTTAAAACCCATATACCGTGATGAGGCCCATTTAAACTCCATATCCCGTGATGAGGCTCATTTAAACCCCATATCCCGTGATGAGGCCTATTTAAAACCCATATACCGTGATGAGGCCCATTTAAACTCCATATCCCGTGATGAGGCTCATTTAAACCCCATATCCCGTGATGAGGCTCATTTAAACCCCATATCCCGTGATGAGGCTCATTTAAACCCCATATCCCGAGATGATGCCCATTTAAACACCATATTCGGTAATGATGCCCATTTAAACCCCATATCCCGAGATGAGGCCCATTTAAACCCCATATCCCGAGATGAGGTTCATTTAAACCCCATATCCCGAGATGATGCCCATTTAAACACCATATTCGGTAATGATCCCCATTTAAACCCCATATCCCGAGATGAGGCCCATTTAAACCCCATATCCCGAGATGAGGTTCATTTAAACCCCATATCCCGTGATGAGTCCCATTTAAAGCCCATATCCCGAGTTGAGGCCCATTAAAACTCCAAATCCCGTGTTGAGGCCCATTTAAACCCCATATCCTGTGATGAGGCTCATTTAAACCCATATCCCGAGATGAGGCCCATTTAAACACCATATTCCGTAATGAGGCCCATTTTAACCCCATATCCCGAGATGAGGCCCAATTTAACCCCATATCCCGAGGTGAGGCCCATTTAAACACCACATTCCGTGATATGGCCCATTTAAAACCCCATATCCCGAGATGAGGCCCATTACAAGCCCATATCCCGAGATGAGGCTCATTTAAACTCCATATCCAGAGATGAGGCCCATCTAAATCCCATTTCCCGTGGTGGGGCCCATTTTAACCCCATATCCCGTGATGAGACCCATCTTAACCCCATATCCCGTGATGGGGCCCATTTAAACACCACATTCTGTGATGAGGCCCATTTAAAACCCCATATCCCGAGATGAGGCCCATTACAAGCCCATATCCCGAGATGAGGCTCATTTAAACTCCATATCCAGAGATGAGGCCCATCTAAATCCCATTTCCCGTGGTGAGGCCCATTTTAGCTCAATATTCCGTGATGAGGCCCATTTAAACCGCATATCTCGGGATGAGGCCCGCTTTAACCCCATATCCCGTGATGAGGCCCATTTAAACCCCACGTCCCGAGATGAGGCCCATTTAAACCCCATATCCCGTGATGAGGCCCATTTAAACTCCATATCCCGTGATGAGGCCTATTTAAAACCCCATATCCCGAGATTATGCCCATTAAACCCCATATCCCGTGATGAGGCCCATTTAAACTCCATATCCCGTGATGAGGCCTATTTAAACCCCATATTTCGTAATGAGGCCCATTTAAACCTCATATCTCGAGATGAGGCCTACTTTAACCCTATATCCCGAGATGAGGCCCATTTAAACCCCATATCCCGAGATGAGACCCATCTTAACCCCATATCCCGTGATGAGGCCCATTTAAATCCGATATCCCGTGATGAGGCCCATTTAAACCACATATCCAGTGATGAGGCCCATTTAAACCCCATACCCTGTCATGAGGACCATTTCAATTTTGCGTCTATGATTCAGTGCAGATTAAGTTGAATTTGCGCTTTAACATGTCTAATAAACATCAGATTGAAAATTATGATATTTATAATTGGTTTTCCCAATATAGCTAAGAATAAAGCTGAATTATAAATGCTGATAGCTCTTTGAAGTTTTAACGTGCATTTCAAACATTCACTACTCCAAATCATGAGCGTATTTTCAATCAAAATTATATCCCACCTTTTGTGTTGGTATTTTTTCTAACCCCGTGTGTTCCGTGCTTTTCCTTTCTTTGAAGTTTTTGTTTCCTTTTGTCCTTTCTTCGTTTTTGTCTTCTGTGTTTTTGCCTGCGTTCTTTTCTTCTTTGCCTTCTTTGATGCTTTTCATTTTCTTTATTTGATTTAAGCGACTGTTTATTTACCTTTAATTGGTCTGAAAACAGTTAAAAAGAATTAAAGAACAGATTGGCAAACTTAACAATACAATAAAATACGAAATGAACTGATGAAACAGCAAATGAAGCGTGGCGTGTATGAGAAACTGCGACAAACAAGGTATATCCGAATTTTCGTCACCAATTTTCAGCTTCAATTCGTTTCGAGATTGATAAATCGAATTTCATCTGATTATTTTATCAACACCTCCCCTTCTGCTGCTTGTCTTCTTCATCATCATCATCATCATCATCATCATCATCATCATCATCATCATCATCATCATCATCATCATCATCATCATCATCATCATCATTATCATCATCATCATCATCATCATTACCTATTTTCTTAGTCTTTTCCTTGCACAGGCCATTTCGACGAGTTGTGACGAAGACACCTCGTGAACACGCGGAGCTGGTCATGTGACAGTAGCTGCTGTATGTGCGCCCGTCTGTGCCGCAGACGGGCTGGTCAACGGTCGGCAAACAAACAGTGTTGCACGTGGCGCACACTGGCTGGCCGTTGACGGGGTTCACGAGGCAGTTCTGACCAGACGGACACCCGTGGTTGGAGCATTTGTACGTTTCTGCAATATATATATGTTAAAAGGTAATCAATGTTAATATCGATATCAATGACGTAAAAATAATAGGGTAAGTCGGGGAAAAAAGGGAACACAACTTTAGTTTACGCCTGATGGGTAAAGCTGTGTCTATTGTGATGTACGCCTGACGGGTAACAGAAAGAAATGCATGTACATAAAACTTCATTATCTGTATTAAAAATTGTTCAGTACAACACATAGACAAGAACACATTAAACTATCTTCATTTTTCAAAGAAGCGTATGTATAAGACGACCAGTTCTATATATTGAATTATAATAATGCTTGTTTTTGTGTTTTCATTTTTGGTTTATCCTCATCTAATTTGATGTCCATGAATTTGTATTCTTGCTTGTTATCTGACTTATTATTGTATAACCTGTGTTTTCGCCAAGTGTTCAATCATCTTATACTAGTATTTATGTATTGTTCAAGGTCAAAGTTACGTTATGTACAAGGAAGTCGAACTAGTATGGATTCAAGGAAAACAAACACCGTTTGAATGAAGAACGGGCATTTATTAAAATGCCGTAAATGTTGATAGGTTACTAAGAATGTATTTAGTATCTGTGGTTAAGAAGATGGTATACTTTGTATAAGACTTAAGAAATTATCTCTTCTGTTCGGTAAAGCTGCGTCTATTTTGATGACAATTTTGTCTCTTTTGGATTAATATCTAATATACTAATATTAATATAGTTTAATATATTTAAGTGTCGTATATCAGATGTTTGTGATCTCAAGTCGACACTACTCACGGTTACAGGGTCCGTCGTAGGCTAGCCGTATGCTCTTTCCGGTTCTGCACACTGCCGCCTTGAGCTGACATGTGTTTATGTACGTGTTTCCGTCCACACCGCAGACGGGGCGGTGTTGCTGTGAGGTGCGCGTACATGTTAGGTCACACCTGACGCAGTGCGGGAGACCGTTTTGGTCCTCCAGGCAGCGCCACCCTTGTCCGCAGTCCACCCGCTTACACGACCCTACACGGTACAGACGAGTGGCTTACAAACAACATACACATAGTAAAGTGATCAATAAAAACGGTAGTTTCAGGCCACACTTATTAACTTCAAAAGCACGTTTATAATATTATAGACTGCATTTAACTTTTTAATTATAGCTTTCTAATGCATTAATTAGCTCATTAAACCATACATTGCCTTATTCAAGATTGATTTGTCAGAGAAGAAGTGAACTGTTCAGTCTTTGGTAGTTAAGCAGACCTTTTGGCTCGTTCTAAGCCGGAGTACCAGACGGAGCAATTTTATTTGTCTGTATGTGTTAGAAAATTAGATTTATAACCCATATCTTATACATTTAAATTCAAATTTACGTGATTGAACCCAGTATGTAGCAGTCGGCATGATCATTAAACTTCATTTCATACACCGTTACTTTTATTCTTCGTTAAAGACCTTCTATCATAAGTCAGGATAAAGTTAATTACATATAGTCATAACTCTTAAATTTTGGTGTGATGTGCGTTTATTTCAATTTTAAACTTTTAAATTGGTTACTACTTAAAACAGAGACGTTTTGATCAACATGCGATGATGATTTCTTTGAGATTATTCCTTGATTAAGTGTTTATGAGGCATGTATCCGCTTGAATTACCCGTGGTAAACAGAGAACAGTAAATGCGACTTTATTGCTTTTCAAAGTATTGCAAGAGGTGCAAAAACTCTTCAATCAAACAACAAGTCTTACTTCTGCATTTGCCGTAATACTCAACACCGGTGTGTCTGTTTGTGAGGCAGTTGGTTTTTTCAAGGACGCACGAGTTTTTGTACGGCCGTCCGTCCGTGCCACAGAGGCGGCCGCGCGCCAGGTCTGTTGGGAGACAAATTGGGCTGCAGACGCACTGGAGGCCGCCGTCCCGCGTACGACACTCCCGTCCGTGCCCACACGTCACCGTTGAACAGTTCGCTTAAACAGTAAAAAAAAAAACATTCACATAATTACGTAAAACATCATTTTATATTTACTGAAAGTAAGTTAGGGAAATGTCTAACTTTGTAGAGTAAACGAACAAACGAAATGTTTTATTAGACGCTTTAAACCTTACTCATACTTACACGTTTAGAAAATGCTTGTGGGGGATGCACGCGGGGCGTTATCTGACCTAAGCAAAAGGACCCCACTTACTGTGACAGGGCTGACACTGTGGCGCGCCCCTGGCCAGAAAGTTGAGGTAGAATATGTTGTTGGTGGCGGTGTGCGGGGACCAGGCCACACTTGCGGAACCCTGCAACGAGCAGCACTCGGACCGGTTCATGTTCATGTAGAATGCTTTCATGCATAGACCACTGCCACCATCAAACATCTCCCAGCAAACACCGCCTGCAATGCCAAGAAACTAGCTCATATGATTTTCAACCAGAGGGTAACGCTGATTATTGATCTGGGTTCACAATTGTCGAATATCTACGTGGGACCCTTTTTGTTATTCACCATTCGTATGATTTTATTAGCTATTTTATCATCGGGCCTTCCGTTATGAACAACTTATATATTTCCAAATGCAATGGTGGCCATCTTTTTCTGCGACGGGTTGAACAACTTTGGTATTAATATTAAAATGGATGCATAAATTACATAGAAAGTATGATAACAGCATTCGGTTGTACGTTGACGTGTTACTAAATAAAGGACAAGAATGTCCAAACAATCATGCATGTGTCGTCAGATGAATACCGCTTGTAAGTTTGTGCCTAACAACACTGAACGCCACTTGTGCAGCAACCATGTAACACTGAACGCCACATGTACAGCCGCCATGCAACACTGAACGCCACCTGTACAGCCGCCATGCAACACTGAACGCCACCTGTACAGCCGCCATGCACCACTGAACGCCACCTGTACAGCCGTCACGCAACACTGAACGCCACCTGTACAGCCGCCATGCACCACTGAACGCCACCTGTACAGCCGCCGTGCAACATTGAACGCCACCTGCACAGCCGCCATGCAACACTGAACGCCACCTGTACAGCCGCCATGCACCACTGAACGCCAGCTGAACAGCCGTCTCACAACACTGAACGCCAGCTGTACAACCGCCATGCACCACTGAACGCCAGCTGTACAGCCGTCTCACAACACTGAACGCCAGCTGTACAGCCGCCATACAACAATAAACGCCAGCTGAACAGCCGCCTCACAACACTGAACGCCAGCTGTACAACCGCCATGCACCACTGAACGCCAGCTGAACAGCCGTCTCACAACACTGAACGCCACCTGTACAGCCGCCATACAACAATGAACGCCACCTGTACAGCCGCCACACAACAATGAACGCAAGCTATACAGCCGCCACACAACACTGAAAGCCAGCTGTACAGCTGACAAACATCACTGAACGCCACTTGCACAGCCGCCATAAAACACTGAGAGCCAGCTGTACAGCCGCAAAACAACACTGAACGCCAGCTGTACAGCCGCCAAACAACACTGAACGCCAGCTGTACAGCCGTCAAACAACACTGAACGCAATCTGTACAGCCGTCAAACAAGATTGAAGGCCAGATGTACAGCCGTCAAACAACACTGAACGCAATCTGTACAGTCGTCAAACAACATTGAACGCCAGCTATACAGCCGTCAAACAACATTGAACGCCAGCTGTACAGCCGCCACACAATACTGAACGCAAGCTGTTCAGTCGGCATGCAACACTAAACGCCAGCTGTACACCCGCCACACAGCACTGATGGCAAGCTGTACAGCCGCCATACAACACTAAACACCAGCTGTACAGCCGCCATACAACACTGAACGCCAGCTGTACAACCGCCACACCACACTGAACGACAGCTGTACGGCCGCCATACAACACTGAACGCCAGCTGCAGTCACCTTACAACACTGAACGCCAGCTGTACAGCCGCCACACAAAACTGAACGCCAGCTATACAGCCGCCACAAACACTGAACGCCAGCTGTATAGCCGCCAAACAACACTGAACGCCAGCTATACAGCCGCCACACAACACTGAACGCCAGCTGTATAGCCGCCACAAAACACTGAACGCCAGCTGTACAGCCGCCACACATAACTGAACGCCAGCTGTGCAGCTGCCTTACAACACTGTACAACAGCTGAACAGCCGCCACACAACACTGAACGCCACTTGTACAGCCGCCACACAACACTGAACGCCAGCTGTGCAGCCATCTTACAACACTGAACGACAGCTGAACAGCCGCCACACAACACTGAACACCAGCTGAACAGCCGCCACAAAACACTCAACGCCAGTTGTACAGCCGCCACACAACACTCAACGCCAGCTGTACAGCCGCCATACACCACTGAACGCCAGCTGTGCATCTGTCACACAACACTGTGCACCGGCTTTACAGCTGCCACAACACTGAACGCCAGCTGAACATCCGCCACATAACACTGAACGCCAGCTGTGCAGCAGCCACACAACATTGAACTTCAGCTGTGCAGCATCCACACAACACGGAACGCCAGCTGTGCAGCAGTCACACATCACGGAACGCAGGCTGTGCAGCCGTCAAACAACACGGAACGCAGACTGTTCAGCCCCAACCCAACACGGAACGCCAGCTGTGCAGCCGCCACACAACACTGAACGCCAGCTGTGCAGCCGCCCCACAACATTTAACGTCAGCTTTGCAGCAGTCACACATCACAGAATGCAGGCTGTGCATCCGCCACACAACACGGAATACGGGCTGTGTAGGCGCCACAGAACACGGAATACGGGCTGTGCAGCCGCCACAAAACATAACGTCCATTAGCACATAATTGAGCGGCATTCTCTAAAATTCAGAGCCCTTTCTTTGAAATTATTTCAAAATGTATATCATTTGATGTTGCCAATAGCAGGCCATCAGTTTCTGGCAAGAAGTATTCTTTATTTAAAGTTTTCACTATTAGAGCTATATATGGATAACCAGCCGTAAAACCAGCCATATATGAATAACCAGACTCAACCCTATGTGTTTCATGTTCTTTTACGTATCACGAAGCTTTAACAACTTCGGTTTAGAGTCACTCAAGAAACATTTCTTTGAAATTATTTCAGAATCAGATCATTGGCCGGTTTCTCACTCCACTTGACCGGATTCCTACAGGACAGTCATTACAAGCAGATAATACGCTTGGTTGATACTGGTGCAAGTGGTTTAGGAGAAGTCGGATAAAGCGACATTGAACGTTTAAGACATTCAAATGATGACAAATTTTAATTCAACGTTGACAAAATACGCCTGCATTTCGTGATTCCATATGCCATATCAAATCAGAATAAGTTATCAGCTGCAGTTGCGCTTTGGATATAAAGATCTATCACATTCAATTATCTCCATTGTTCTTTGTATAATGATAATGTATAATGTCTTTGTAGGATTTGTCTACTAAAAATAAATCAATGCTCCTACCTTCTTAAAACTGTTTGTGTTTTTGTTCTAAAACTTCAGAAATATTATAGCACTGAGACCTATACCCATATAGACCCGTTTCAGCATTTTATATTATATTTTAAAAGTTGTATACTTCTTAAGCACAAAATACAATGCGGCAATGGAACGTAAACAAATATCAGTGGCAATGGTAAGTGCAGCTCTGTCAACGCCCCATAATACAGAACTCAACAAGAATCAGCGAGTATATATAATCCTGTACACTACATTAAAGAATGAGGAACTGCTGATGAGGTTCCGGAGTAGACACTTCCGATTTAAATGACAAATCAGCAATTTAAGTGATGGCTAGACGACTCATTGATGCTGAATGCGAAATGATTCTGGGAAAATGTTCTAAATTGAAACAAAATTGGTCTAGACGTATATAAACAGTAAACACTATGTAAAACACGCAAAGTACATTTGTCCTGTTTAAAGACACAACGCAGAAGAGATAACAAGACCAAAATAAATATCGCCAATTCTCATTGCTGTTTAATTTATAGTATTGTTTAATACGCATTGTGTTTTATTCGAATTGAAATCATTCTATAGAGCATTATTCACCAAACTGTATCAGTGCTCACGTGTGTTGTACTTTAAATTGAAATAAGGATTCCCCAACATATAAGAGCCTAATACTGCTTAAACCAAGGGCACAGGGATCAAGGTCTATCAGACACTACACGACAGAAATACAACGTCATAAGACAATACAAATTACACACTTCTCAAAACACCGTTATAGGTAAAGTAACTGTCATTCGGAGCTTCTCGGCCATTTTTATCGAAAACAACCTCGGATGTATTTGGACGGTTTACAGACTCAAAAAGCGGTACGTTTAAGTCCGCTGCTAATAGATCGCGTAGTAATTTTATTTAGCAGTTAACCTTGATAATCTTAACTATGTTTGCAATAATACACTTCACTGGCAATCAATTTAAACTTCGATCAATAAATACAACTCTAAAACACAACATTTAATTAATGATATAATTTAAAAATTTACGAATTACTTCAACTGATGTACCGTACATCCGAGGTTGTTTTCGATAAAATGGCCGAGGAGTTCTGAATGGTAACTGTCTTATCACGGTAAACAAAATCTTAAGCAATCACTGGGGTGTTTTAACCGGTTAACGGCGCTTAATCTAACTAACACTTGCCCAATATTTATCAAGACATTAAGTTGAGCACAATGTATCATCAAACAATGTATGATGTGAATTTAGAGAACTAAATACAAAGTATTGCGAACAAAATATCTTTAACATGCAAAACCAAAAATAAGTGGATTTGATGCGAGCAAGTGCGTGCAATTTTAGGGGTGACATCGAAAAGCTCCGAAGCGACATTAAATATAAGCAGCACTGGCACCGGATTTTCAAACTTAATCATTTTTTTTTTTTTAAATCAAGAAAAATCTTATAAGTCCTTACTAAAAAATATAATACCGAATATGTAAAAAAATATTGAAAAATATATATATATTTTAAAATATCCACTTTGTACTGTATAATATACTAACGTTAGTATATTATACAGTACAAAGTGCATATTTTTTTTATTTTTATATTTTTCAATATTTTTTCACATATTCGGTATTATACTTTTTATATTTTTTAGTAAGGAATTGTAAGTTGTTGTGTTTTTTTTTTTAGAAAAATGATTGAGTTTGAAAATCCGGTGCCAGTGATAAGCAGATACAAGAGTTTCGCTTTCAGCTCATGAATTGCAGAATGCAAGCACAAAGTAACTGCGTGCCGTCTTTGGCACATATATATAAATAAGATATCATGTGTTTAACATTGTTGCGCAAAGTTCCGTGAGAGTCAACATGCCATTGTAAATTGAATGTCTTTAATGCATTTAAGTCAATGCAATAAGGTGGGTTGTTTTTTCATATTCAACACAATTTGTATAGTTTTCAATATGTTTATAACTTGAGAGCGGCTTCAATGACATGTTCAATATCACATGGGATAACATGCGCGCTAATGTGCAGCCTAGGAGCACGCTTGTACGGCGTTCTGTGAGACATATGTGGGGCAATTGTAACTCATGTTGCATTTTATAAATTTGAATAAGCTTTTCAAGCCAAGTCCTCTGCAATGCTCTTGAACCTTTGATCAACATTTGAATATCGATGTAATTATACAATATGTCCCTCAATTGCTTCATTAATTGCATACCTGTGGCAGCGTTTCTGCAGATACAAACTTTGTGCACTGTTTTTTGAAAGTGTAAAGCCTTTGTGTTATAGTATTCTTTCCTGCTGGTTTATTTGTCTGAGTGTTTATTCATATCATTGTGCGGTTTATTTCAGTTACTGTAAACGAGAGTTTCATTGGAAGAGCATTTCTTGCAATCACCAAGCCCATCCGCTGAAACAAGACTTATGGTGTGTGTGTGTGTGTGTGTGTGTGTGTGTGTGTGCGTGCGTGCGTGCGTGCGTGCGTGCGTGCGTGCGTGCGTGCGTGAGAGAGAGTGTGTGTGTGTGTGTGGGGGGGGGGGGTCTTGATATAACCTTATTTGAACCATTTTAATAGATAAACTCGAAATACTTTATTAATAAACACACTTGAAGTGAAACTATACTAGGGTACGCTTGGGGCAAATATGCTAAGATCATTTATAAACGATTAATAATAGCTATATTACTTCCAGATAAACAAACTTCAACGTTTAAAGGTTTGGAAGGAGTCCAACAGACATTGCACCATTGCACAATTAAATACAACTATATTGTCAATGTTCTAGGAAATGAAGCTTCTATTATTAGTTGAATGGTATTGGTGTCTATACCAAAATGAATGGTGATGCATCATCAATAAGTGCTTACAAGTAACCCTTTAACCAACTTAATGGTCTAGAATATATTGCGTCTACTGGCTAAGCCTCTGAATAAATCTAATGATTCACCGATTGCTTATTTACAAGTGAATGGTAGATTTGTAAAATACTGCCATCCTATTGGCTAAAATATAATTTCGACCACTAAGTATTATTTCCGCCGGATATACTGTATCAACGAGTTTCCAGATTCTCCAATATTTGACAATGAGATCATGGCTTCAGCCTATGCCCAACTGAGCTACAACTGCAGTCAGATCACGCGAAGACAATGCAAAAGTATTATGATTTTCGTCGAATCTTAGGAGCAACAGGACAGTTTAAAATAGTTCAAAATTGCCGTGCCTCTTCCCGATTCATAAGGATTCCCCAACATATATATATATTAATAAACTTAATAAAGATAAAAATAGAATTGGCTATATCGTTGATAATCTTGGCTGGTCGTCATGACTGCAATGTTATAAAGATTCAGTACAAAAGGGCTGGTATCCAATATTTGTTTTAATTGGAACTAAGATTAATGTAGGTAATTGGACTGCATGGTTAAAATAACCAACCGATACAGTGTCTCGTGAATTAATCATAACAATATAATCATGTTTTCTGACAAAGAATCAAATGGAGTTTACAAGAAAATTATAATATTTGGCAGCCATCTTGGACGCCATTTTCGATATAATTGATATATTATAAGTATATTCTATCAATACATTTTCATATTTCCTTTATTGGGAAAATAAAAATGAGATGATTATTGTACATTTGAACGTACTGGCGGCCATCTTTAACGCCATCTTAAATATATCGAGTTTCCAAACGGTGACGCGAGGACATCAATCGGATTCTTGTATTGGAAGGTCTAGGCTAAGTATGCAACATTATTTTCTATACATTGCGACGCAAGGTGTGAAACTTTTTTACTGACCAATAGGTTTTAGAAACTAAAATTCAGTGAAATGAGACGTTGCCTTTTAATGTAAAAGGGCATAAACGTCATGTATTTTGTGAGATTTACTTTCCGATCGAACTTGGTCAGTAAATAAGCCTACAAACACTGTCTTAAATTAAACCCAGATTGGGTTCTAATTAAAAAAGTAATTGTCTGAACAATTAATTAAACAACTATATTTGACTGTAAACGGGGCATAACTCCATACTTACTGCGGCGAGTTACTCAAAGATATAAATTGCCCGAAAAACTGTGTCCACATACCCTGTCACCAAGTTTCATCATGCTTGGATAATAAATACTTAAGTAATTGTTCGCACACGACAGAAACCTTTCATTATTTCATACTAAAGAGGCTTAAAGTAAGAGTTACTGAGGAGTTTTACCGCAAGATCAAACTTGACCGAGATGCTATGCCCACGCACACTGTCAATAAGGTTCATTGGATAATCAATACTTAATTTATAATTTGCACAAGGTTTTGTTGACACCACCAGTATAACGTGTATGTCGCCTGTTGAGGCAACACAAAAAATGTCAGTATTTACGTCAAAATACTTACAATTTAAACATAAATAAATAATATCATTATACAAATGTTTGAAATCTCAAAGCTCTTAAATTTTACAAGTGAAATAAAATGTCATTTTAATTCCAAGAACGATCCCAAACAAATAGAGATATGACACGAACTACATGCATAGAGATATGACACGAACTGCATGCATACATATAAGCTCTGTCCAACTACCGTAAGATAACCTGATTTAACACGAAACAATTCGCGAACGTTGACAGGTTATCTTAATACAGCAGTTATATGCAACCATACTTTCACGATTTTAATAAAACACTTAAAGAATTTAATTAGAGCCAGATTAGAAATTCATTATATATATTTTTTCTGTTGTACCATAGCCATTTCGTGTAGACAAGTACTGTTTAAACAAAAATATTTATTTCGATAATTTTATTAGAATCTAGGGATGATACGTACGATAGGCAAACAGATGGATAAGGACACAGGTGCAGTCCGTAGACACAGAGACAGTCCCAAGACACAGGGGAAGTCCCCAGACACAGGGAGAGTCCCCAGACACAGGGGCAGTTCCCAGACACAGAGACAGTCCCCAGACACATTGACAGGCTCCAGACACAGTG
The DNA here is from genome assembly GCF_026914265.1 of Mya arenaria. Classification (NCBI taxonomy): domain Eukaryota; kingdom Metazoa; phylum Mollusca; class Bivalvia; order Myida; family Myidae; genus Mya; species Mya arenaria. The sequence continues at coordinate 86,201,831 of NC_069124.1, forward strand.
ACAGTCTCCAGACACAGGGACAGTCTCCAGACACAAGGACAGTCTCCAGACACTGTTACAGTCCATAGACACAGTGACAGGCTCCAGACACAGCAATTCCAGACACAGGGACAGTCCCCCGACACAGTGACAGTCCCCTGACACAGTGCCAGGCTCCAGATACAGCATCTCCAGACACAGGGACAGTTCCCCGACACAGTGAGTCCCTTGACACAACGACAGTCTCCAGACACAGGGACAATCCCCAGACACAGTTACAGTCTCTAGACACAGGGACAGTCTATAGACACAGTGACAGTCCCCAGACACAATGACAGCCCACAGACACAGGGACAGTCTCCAGACACAGGGACAGTCCCCAGACACAGTGACAGTCCCCAGGCACAGTCTCTAGACACAGGGACAGTCCCCAGACACGGTGACAGTCTCCAGACACAGGGACAGTCTCCAGACACGGTGACAGTCTCTAGACACAGGGACAGTCTCCAGACACAGTGACAGTCCCCAGACACAGTGACAGTTCTCAGACACAGTGACAGTTCCCAGACACAGGGACAGTCCCCAGACACAGTGCCCAGACACAGTGGCAGTCCCCAGACACAGTGACAGTGCCCAGACACAGAGAAAGTGCCCAGACACAGTGACAGTTCCCTGGCACAGTGACAGTTCTCAGACACAGTGACAGTTCCAAGACACAGTGCCAGTTCTCAGACACAGTAATAGTCCACAGACACAAGGGCAGTATCCATACACACTGACAGTCCCCAGACACAGTGACACTCTCCAAACACAGGGGCAGTCCCCAGACACAGGGTCAGTCTCCAGACACAGGGGCAGTCCCCAGACATAGAGACAGTCTCAAGACACAGTGACAGTAGTCCCCAGACACAGTGACAGTCCCCAGACACTGGGACAGTCCCCAGACACAGTGACAGTCCCTAGACACAGAGACAGTCCCCAGACACAGTGGCAGTCCCCAGACACAGTGACAGTGCCCTGACATAGTGACAGTCCCTAGACACAGTGGCAGTCTCCAGCCAGACACAGAGACAGTCCTGAGACACAGAGGCAGTCTACACACACAGGGACAGTCTCCAGACACAGAGGCAGTCTACAGACACAGGAACAGTCTCCAGACACAGGGGCAGTCTCCAGACACAGAGACAGTGCCCAGACACAGGGGCAGTCTCCAGACACAGGGACAGTCCTGAGACACAGGGACAGTCCTGAGACACAGGGGGCAGTCTCCAGACACAGGGACAGTCCTGAGACACAGGGGCAGTCTCCAGACACAGGGGCAGTCTCCAGACACAGGGATAGTCCTGAGACACAGGGGGCAGTCTCCAGACACAGGGGCAGTCTCCAGACACAGGGATAGTCCTGAGACACAGGGGCAGTCTCCAGACACAGGGACAGTCCTGAGACACAGGCGCAGTCTCCAGACACAGGGACAGTCCCAGACACATTGACAGTTCCCAGACACAGTGACAGTGCCCAGACACAGTGACAGTTCTCAGACACAGTGACAGTTCCCAGACACAGTGACAGTTCCCAGACACAGGGACAGTCCCCAGACACAGTGCCCAGACACAGTGGCAGTCCCAAGACACAGTGACAGTGCCCAGACACAGGGACAGTGCCCAGACACAGTGACAGTTCCCAGGCACAGTGACAGTTCTCAGACACAGTGACAGTTCCCAGACACAGTGCCAGTTCTCAGACACAGTGACAGTTCCCAGACACAGTGACAGTTCCCAGACACAAGGACAGTCCCAGACACAGTGCCCTGACACAGTGGCAGTCCCCAGACACAGTGACAGTCTCCAGACACAGGGAGAGTCCTGAGACACAGTGACAGTTCTCAGACACAGTGACAGTGCCCAGACACAGTGACAGTGCCCAGACACAGTGACAGTGCCCAGACACAGGGACAGTCCTGAGACACAGTGACAGTTCTCAGACACAGTGACAGTTCTCAGACACAGTGACAGTTCCCAGACACAGGGACAGTCCCCAGACACAGTGCCCAGACACAGTGGCAGTCCCCAGACACAGTGACAGTCTCCAGACACAGGGACAGTGCCCAGACACAGTGACAGTTCCCAGACACAGTGACAGTCTCCAGAAACAGGTACAGGCCCATGGCACAGTGACAGTCTCCAGACACAGGGACAGGCCCAGACACAGTGACAGTCTCCAGACACAGTGACAGTCTCCAGACACAGGGATAGTCCCCAGACACAGGGACAGGCCCAAGACACAGTGACAGACCCCAGACACAGTGACAGTGCCCAGACACACCAGACACAGTGCCCAGACACAGGGACAGTGCCCAGACACAGGGACAGGCCCAAGACACAATGACAGTTCCCAGACACAGGGACTGGCCCAAGACACACACAGAACACGAGCTTATTGAACGCGCGTGAGCCAAAAACCAAGCAGACACCCATCGAGAAAATGAGAGTAATTTCCATTGTATTACGAACATCATACGATATCGTTTATCGTCTTACTATTAAGTTGTAGCGTAATGAATGTTATGAGAGGCAATTCAGCACTTATAAATAAACTCGTTTTCTGTTTGATATCCTTATGTCCTGTATATCGTTCATAATTATATTACATAGGATTAAGCAATTGGTTACCCAAGCTATTTATTAAAGACAATGCGTATATTATAGCAATTCTAACACGGTTTTACTGTAATTAAAGCGTTATAATCAATATACAAAAATCATTTCCGGTGGATTATAGAATTTTAGCCCGCTCTAACGTCCATATTAAACCTCAGCGCGCAAAGCGGGCTGCGACGCAATTTTAACGTCGTTATTCCGAAGTTATGTAACGTTCAAATTTAATTTGGCACGCCATACTGGAAGACTACATTAAACTGTCGTTGTATATCCTTTTAAGCATAGAATACATATATGTTTTCAGTGTACAATCGCAATAAATGTCACCCCGTTAACGCGACAGGAAATTGTTATAGCTTTTGGTGCTTACTCGGTGGAATATATCGCGATGTTATACTGAAACAAATAATTATCCTCTAAAATCCGATTAATGTTATATCAAAGCTGTTTTAGCAGACGCTTTATATAGAACACCAGAACAATTAGTGCTCTAAATTGCATACACAGACACCAGTTCAATAGCACAGCAGGCACCTCGCATCCAAACGCATAATTATCTACTATATTATAACCCGTAGTGTTAAATTGCCAACACTACCACTTTTAGAATAAGAACACAACGGCACGTACAGGGACAACCCCACTAATCACAGACATCAGGAGGACTTTCGAGGCACAATGTTCATTCATTGAGAGTCGTCACAATTCATCAAAACAGATTGCATAAAAACAGTACGATGTCTTATAAATAAATGTTGGTATTATCGCCATGGGAATGTCAGCAAAAACAGAAGCGACACTGGGGGTTCTACTAGTTTAGGGGAACTCTGCCTTCCACATTCAGTTCCCACATTTATCAATTGTAGAAACACAAAGCCGGATCGGAGTCAGCATCAATTTGAAGACATTTATGTTTCAAGTAAAAAAAAATGGTATAAACTCATAAATACAGACATCGCCTGTGGAGGAATGAATCGCCGGAGCAGCAATAAACCATTAACAATACTTGGGGATTCAACGATAGAAAAAAATCTTTGGCATGTCCCTTTAGAAGGCCGAAGATTATAATGTCAAATGATAAAATTCTTTTCAAAATCTTAATCAAATCGTCATAACATGCATGACTAACAAAAATACATATACGATCTATTGAACTACATAACAAATATACCATCATCGATAATATTAGTTAAATACAGTCTGAACACTTCGTAAACATACAAAATTGCCGGTCAGCATTGCAAATATCGGCATGGTTACATTTGTCTATAGACGACAATATGATAAAATATTAATTCACTGCACACATTTACCTAAGAGTACTTTTAAACTTAATGAAATAAGATGTGAATGATAACAATTTAAAAAAAATCAGTGGTTGGTATTATCGCCATGGGAATGTCAGCAAAAACAATTGATAACAAATGATAACAATTAAAAAAAATTCAGTGGTTATGTTTCATTGCAAAAATGAAGATTTATAAAAATAACCATAACAATTTTCATAGACTCTTTAATTGTAAAATAAATCCACATCATAAATTATATCTCAATTGAACTCATAGTAAACTATTTAATATTTCAAAGTTTTCAACGATTATTATATCGCAAAAATGAATTAAATTAAGATTCCACAAGAAAAGCAAACCTTTGTCCAAACTGTAAAGTTCTCTCATTTCAACATATCTGAAAAGCACCCGACATACCTAGTACGACCTTTATTCCGAGGGCCACGGCGAGGTAGATAAGTCGGTGGATATACGATGTATCCACCGGGGCAGACTGGAGCATAGTGTCGGAGAATTACAGAAAACCGCTTCTTAGCATCCTCAACACAATCAGTTCACTACTATCGCAGTCAAGTCTCCACCATTTATAGTGGTCGCTCACCACATATATCTAGTCCTAAATTCTTTCAAATTCTTATTCCTATTAATCCTTAGCCTAGCCTAGCATAATATCATCAGATTTAAATGCATACAAAATTAAAGTTTGGAAGAGAAAATAGCAACATTAACAGTGTAAGACTATTTATTATTACAATGCAAGTCTAAAGAAGCCAAGCACATTGGTAAAACAATGTATTTGAAAACCAATCTTCGGCGTCTAATGATTATTAGATCCAGTTTATATAGATATTCGGTTAAGTCTGTACTTCATATATGAAGCGGAGAAGCAAGCATGGTTATGCATTCTACCTTGCCGTCTACGAATGGCTGATCAATGCTAATGAACGGGGCGTGGCATATGGCAAGGAGTTGTCAGATATATCTATTATAGCATTCGAAAATGTAACCATGAAGGATAAATTGTGTTTTGCATTTCTTTTTAAGATAAACACCTATTATAGCATTTGCATGATGAACGACATAATGATTTAAACAGAACTTCTAGAAGGGAAACCCTAAGGCAGCACCAACTGATACATCCATGGTCTGGAAGGAGCAGTCTCTTTGAATTGAGCAGCTAGAACCCGCTTCAGCACGTTTTCAATTTTAAATGAAAAGTTTTTATTCAAAAGAAACTGCCGTTTTCATTTTGTATGCTGTTTGTGCTGCCAAAGGCCGTATGCATATTTTCACGATCATGTTCACGGTCATATAAAATGATCCCGAATAATAAGAAAATAATTGCTTTTAATTAGTTGTTGACGTAGTACGATGCAGCTATTTTACGGCCATCTCACACAGCTATTTTACTGCCATCTCAAACAGCTATTTACGGCCACCCCACACAGCTATTTAAGGCCATCTCACACAGCTATTTTACGGCCATCTCAAACAGCTATTTTACGGCCATCTCACACAGCTATTTACGGCCACCTCACACAGCTATTTACGGCCATCTCACACAGCTATTTACGGTCATCGCACAAAGCTATTTTACGGCAATCCCACACAGCTATTTTACGGCCATCTCACACAGCTATTTTACGGCCATCTTACACATCTATTTACGGCAATCTCAAGCAGCTATTTACGGCTGTCCCACACAGCTATTTTACGGCATTCTCACACAGCTATTTTACGACCATCTCACACAGCTTTTTTACGGCCATCTCAAACATCTATTTACGGCCATCTCACACAGCTATTTTACGGCCATCTCACAAAGCTATTTACGGACATCTCACAAAACTATTTACAAATATATCACACAGCTATTTACGGCCATCCCACACAGCTATTTAAGGCCATCCAACACAGCTATTTTACGGCCATCCCACACAGCTATTTTACGGCCATCTCACACAGCTATTTTACGGGCATCTCACACAGCTATTTTACGGCCATGTTACACATACATTTACGGCCATCTCACACAGCTATTTACGGCTGTCCCACCAGCTTTTTTACGGCCATCTAAAACAGCTATTTACGGCCATCTCACACAGCTCTTTACGGCCATCTCACACAGCTATTTTACGGCCATCTCAAACAGCTATTTTATGGCCATCCCACACAGCTATTTTACGGCCATATCACACAGCTATTTACGGCCATCTCACAAAACTATTTACGGCCATATCACACAGCTATTTACGGCCATCTCACACAGCTATTTTACGGCCATCATAGCTATTTTACGGCCACCTCACACAGCTATTTTACGGCCATCTCACACAGCTATTTTACAACCTTCGCACACAGCTATTTTACGACCATCTCACAAAGCTATTTTACGGCCATCTCACTTAGCTATTTTACGGCCATCTCACAAAGCTATTAACGGCCATCTCACACAGCTATTTTACGGCCATCTCACAAAGCTATTTACGGCCATCGCACACAGCTATTTTACGGCCATCTCACACAGCTATTTTACGGCCATCTCACAAAGCTATTTACGGCCATCTCACACAGCTATTTTACGGCCATCTCACACAGCTATTTTACGGCCATCTCACACAGCACTAAACGCCAGCTGTAGATGATCACAGACATGCATACACAAAACTATCAGATCGCTTCGTTTTCCGTCCACAGTCACTGCAGTCATTCGTCTTAGAATGGTTCAACCACATAACTGGGTAAATGTATACGTTTGATTGGTGAAACTAGACGATCACTTACAGACGTTTAAAAGTCAAGCTCCGTCTAAGTGAAATACTTTAACTAATTTGAAACAAATCAATGTTACAAACTAATTATTCGAAACAGACAGTATGATTGTCTATTGGGCCTGTCCCAGTATTTTCCATTGTTCAATTAGTAGAAACTTTGTTAAGTTAATGATGAAAATTGTTCAACTATCTTAGAAGCAGAAGACCTCTAAAAAAGGACCAACGCTGACCTTAGCCACGCCATTTTAACACATTTCGTAAACACTACTACCTGATACCTTACAAATTCACTTACCAAAACATGGACGAACTTCATATAATTGGTAGATAACCACCGTTCCATGCACAATACTTAGATCGGAGAACAGCACGCTCCTATTTAATGAAATTACCGCAATTGTTAAGGTACATATAATTTAATCAACGGTTCATTGGTGCCACTGAAAAGCTTGAGGAAGTTTAAGATCAATTGCATTAGCTGGCACTGGAATTTTCGCGTAATACAGTACAAATTGAAAAGAAATATAAACATTATGATTTACATTAATTCAAGAGATGATGAGAAGAGTTTCATCAGATACAAGGTAGTTTCTGAGATATGTGCATGGCAGTGGCTTGCATGCCAAACTTGACCAAATGCTGACTCAAGTAAAATCGCAACGGCCATCCTCGACCAAACCCAACACACAATAAAAACTCACCACACCATCAAAAACCCACCGCATCATCAAAACCCACCATGCCTACCAAACCAACAACACCATCTAAACCCACCACACCATCTAAACCCAACGCACCATCTAAACCCACCACACCATCTAGACTCACCACACCATCTAAACCCACCGCATCATCTTAACTCACTACACCATCTAAACCCACAGCACCATCTTAACTCACCATGCCTACAAAACCCACCACACCATCTAAACCCACAGCACCATCTAAACGCATCATGCCTATAAAACCCACCACACCATCTAAACCCACCACACCATCTAAACTCACCATGCCTACAAAACCCACCACACCATCTAAACCCACAGCACCATCTAAACTCACCATGCCTACAAAACCCACCACACCATCTAAACCCACCACACCATCTTAACTCACCATGCCTACAAAACCCACCACACCATCTAAACCCACCACACCATCTTAACTCACCATGCCTACAGAACCCACCACAACATCTAAACCCACCACACCATCTAAACCCACCACATCATCTAAACCCACCGCACCATATAAACTCACCGAACCATCTAAACCCACCGCACCATTCAAACCCACCAGATCATCTAAACCCACCGCACCATCTAAACCCACCGGATCATCAAAAACCATCGCACCATCTAAACTCACCACACCATCTTAACCCACCGCACCATCTAAACTCACCACACCATCTACCCACCGCACCATCTAAACTCACCGCACCATTTAAACCCACCGCACCATCTAAACTCACCACACCATCTAAACCCACCGCACGATCTAAACTCACCACACCATCTAAACCCACCGCACCATCTAAACCTACCTCACTATCTAAACTCACCACACCATCTAAACCCACCGCACCATCTAAACTCACCACACCATCTAAACCCACCGCACCATATAAACTCACCGAACCATCTAAACCCACCGCACCATCCAAACCCACCAGATCATCTAAACCCACCGCACCATCTAAACCCACCGGATCATCAAAAACCATCGCACCATCTAAACTCACCACACCATCTTAACCCACCGCACCATCTAAACTCACCACACCATCTACCCACCGCACCATCTAAACTCACCGCACCATTTAAACCCACCGCACCATCTAAACTCACCTCACTATCTAAACTCACCACACCATCTAAACCCACCGCACCATCTAAACTCACCACACCATCTAAACACACCGCACCATATAAACTCACCGAACCATCTAAACCCACCGCACCATCCAAACCCACCAGATCATCTAAACCCACCGACCCATCTAAACCCACCGTATCATCAAAAACCATCGCACCATCTAAACTCACCACACCATCTTAACCCACCGCACCATCTAAACTCACCACACCATCTACCCACCGCACCATCTAAACTCACCGCACCATTTAAACCCACCGCACCATCTAAACTCACCACACCATCTAAACCCACCGCACGATCTAAACTCACCACACCATCTAAACCCACCGCACCATCTAAACTCACCTCACTATCTAAACTCACCACACCATCTAAACCCACCGCACCATCTAAACTCACCACACCATCTAAACCCACCGCACCATATAAACTCACCACATCATCTAAACCCACCGCACCATCTAAACCCACCGCACCATCTAAACTCACCACACCATCTACCCACCACACCATCTAAACCCACCACACCATCTAAACCCACCACACCATCTAAACTCACCACACCATCTACCCACCGCACCATCTAAACTCACCACACCATCTAAACCCACCACACCATCTAAACTCACCACACCATCTAAACCCACCACACCATCTAAACTCACCACACCATCTACCCACCGCACCATCTAAACTCACCACACCATCTAAACCCACCACACCATCTAAACCCACTGCACCTTCTAAACCCACCACACCATCTAAACCCACCGCACCTTCTAAACTCACCACACCATCTAAACCCACCACACCATCTAAACCCACCGCACCAACTAAAGTCACCACACCATCTAAACCCACCACACCATCTAAACTCACCACACCATCTAAACCCACCGCGCCATCTAAACTCACCACACCATCTAAACCCACCGCACTATCTAAACCCACCACACCATCTAAACCCACCGCACCATCTAAACTCACCACACCATCTAAACCCACCACACCATCTAAACCCACCGCACCATCTAAACCCACCGCACCATCTAAACTCAACACACCATCTACCCACCGCACCATCTAAACTCACAACACCATCTAAACCCACCGCACCATCTAAACTCACCACACCATCTAAACCCACCACACCATATAAACTCACCACACCATCTAAACCCACCGCACCATCTAAACCCACCACACCATCTAAACCCACCGCACCAACTAAACTCACCACACCATCTTAACCCACCGCACCATCTAAACTCACCACACCATCTAAACCCACCGCACCATATAAACTCACCACATCATCTAAACCCACCGCACCATCTAAACCCACCGCACCATCTAAACTCACCACACCATCTAAACCCACCACACCATCTAAACCCACCGCACCAACTAAACTCACCACACCATCTTAACCCACCGCACCATCTAAACTCACCACACCATCTAAACCCACCGCACCATATAAACTCACCACACCATCTAAACCCACCGCACCATCTAAACCCACCGCACCATCTAAACTCACCGCACCATCTAAACCCACAGCACCTTCTAAACTCACCACACCATCTAAACCCACCGTACCATCTAAACCCACCGTACCATCTAAACTCACCGCATCATCTAAACCCACCGCACCTTCTATTAATAGAGCTGTTGCCAGTTTGGATAATAAAGTATCATTCCGATAATGCAATAGAAACCACACCCACTTCTAGTGTTCTAAACATCCACGAAAAACTTATTTACTGGCATATGGATCGAAAGCTTCACAACAACACACACTATTCACACCAATTATCAATAGAAACTATTATCAGTAAAAGTTGCATTCACGGAAGGTTGTATATAACTGTTGAAAATAGAATAAGAATAGCACGTATATGTACCTATCAATGTTTTTCCCACCGGAGGTGAAGAGGGCGGGACAAAGGGGACTTATGACAGCGGGTGGTTTCCGACAGACGGGATTTTGACAGCCCTTGCGAGAGCATACTTGGCATGTCCCGGCAGTTTTCATTGTATTTTTAGCCGGATTTATCCCAAAACAATTTTAATGTTTGGAACACTCGTGACCCCAGGCATTTTGACAAATTTCCCTGCTCCAAGATATTGGCAGTTTGACTAAATTTTCTGGTTGTTCCTGCCCGCTCTCTCCGTCCGGAGAGATTTGCATCGGGCCGTGTTGCACTTATCATTAAGTGCTGTCGATGAGCAGTTTAACCCCAACCGAGACTGCTGTCTTCATATCTAGAATATAATGTTCAATGTCGATCCAGAGGATGAATTCCAAAATGTATTAAACCGATTTTGCTTATTTTGCTACAAACGTACATCTTGATTCTTAACATGCTGGTCTCGGATGTTTGGCGAGGTATTTGAAAATTACTTAAAAATCGCTTATGTTGCTATATTTCCCCTATCAAACAGCATATAATTAAAGCCATATGGCAAAGCTGATACAAACGAGAATCAGTCAGGACAGAACACCCACAATAGCCAATACACTAATGCGATATAACAACAGGGACATGCCTAGTAACTGAATATAGAACTCTGTAATCAATGAGGATTACAACTACATTAATTGCAAGTTTGTGGCGATGTTTTTTATGGCCTCCACAAACGACTTGCTAAGATGGTGTAGATATTTACAATGCCATATAGTGTCATTGATAATTGTTACCGAAACTACCTTCGCACAGCCAGTAAAATACCTGTGGTCAGATGGCTTTCAGGCTATCAAACACCACACGTATCCCCGGGCTTATCAGGGAATCATGGATATTTAAACCAATAAGCTTCAGCAGTGCAAGATCCAACTTAAAAAGAAAGTTGTAAGTATATGTACTCAAAACTATCATACTCTGTTGCAAATATTAAAAGAAGAAACGATCAAGCTGGTGCAAACATATGTTAAAACTTCTAGGGTGTTACAAATGCTTTAGACAGACACGTACTAGTTGATACAATATAGTATTCCAATATAGCTTTAAAACTGATCCATAAATGCACTCATAGAGTCATGTAATGCCATTGCCAATTTTATATTTTAAGTTAAATGCTCTCAAATCAAGATTCCTACATGTAAAAACGTCACGACAAACAATTTAATGCCTTTAAATATGCTCCGATTTGCAACGGATGCTACATTGCGATACAATATTTTTTTAATTGCATCTCATAAATTTGCCCACCATGTTCAAATGCGTAATTTTGAAGGATTTATATAAAGATATTTATTTACATATTGTATGAGATATGGTATTCTTTAATGAAATTCATATGTCGTAAATCTTATAATGTGTACTAAATATTCCAGCACTAGATCTATATTTGTGTTTAAAATATTCCGATCTTACCCAGCAGTATTTCTTCTAGTCGAAACAGTTTGAGTCAAACCGAGATTGCTCTTGTGATACCGTGTGTTCTCTTTCAGAATGCATTAAATAAAAAGGAATAAGCATTAATTTTATTTGATTGATATAGCGTGTATTACATATTGTAATTCATCATATGCTACACCTTGTTTCCGGTCTTATGCTTCAATTACGTAAGTGGTTTGTGACGCACTGCTTACTTCTCTAAGTCAGAATATCGCTCCGCATTTTCAGTGCCACTGTGTGTGTGTATACCACGTGATAAATTACGTCATAAATGCTACTTTGGAAGGCAATATTTTGATTAAAATGAAGAATTAAATCAGAGATAACTTTTATTTTACTAAACAATTTTAAATGAAACAAAAGGCAGTCTATGCAGCTCTAAGAGCCCTTCCTTCGTTTCATTACCGGAGCTTGATAAGGTGATTCATCAAACACTTTGACAACCCTGTTTCCAAAATAATGTTTTGATAAAAAAAAACTTGTAAAAACTTGACCTCCGGCAGAGTATTGTGAAAATGTTTGTCGAAGTGTTTTAAGAAACTAAACTCTCAATCAACTTTTGATAAAAGACCTAAGGCCGGGCTCCGTAAGCGGCGTAGACTACGCTTTGTTTCATTTGAAATGGTGAAGAAATAGTGAAGCTATCTTTGTTTTAAGTCTTCATTTAAAGCAAAATGTTGCCTTCCGACGTAGCAATTATGACGCAATTTATCACGTGGTATACACACACTGATTTTGTAGGCAATTCAAGTGGAAACAATTAGTGCCGTATTGGTAACATTATAGCCATGCAAATTCTTATTTCTTATTTTGTTTATGAAATAAAGATTTATCAAGTAGTTCGATACCCATATAACTCACACAATGTAAACGTGACATTTCCTAGAAAAATATATCAAAAAGACGTTTAGCATTTTATGTATCTATATTTTACTTAGTATGCTGTTATTCTTAACGGATAACATATCAGTTATTATCCTACTTTAAAGAGGAATTTACAAAAAAATATAAAAGTATTTGTTTTGAATTAATTCCGGGTACTGCATTTCTGCAAAATGCAATGCTTTGTGGAGTTCGGGGTATCGGCGGTAAAGATGAAACAGAAAGGGTTTTTCATTGATTTTGACCGAAAAAATAATGTGCAATATACACGTGGTACACGTTCAGTATATGTTAGAGTTATTTTGGCGACATACAGCTCAGCGAAGCCGTGTGTTCGCACTTATTTCAATCAACATTTATTTCCATAGAGCATATTTTTTCGGTCTCTGTGACTTGCAAAGTTATAACAAGAGATATACATTGCATTAACATACTCCAAGAATTGTAATAACCAACTTAATATTCGCCTTTGACAATAAGTGGTTACTGAGATATGATCAAGGTACAAGTTCTTGATCTTAGGTTCGAAATTACTAAATTCTCTTTTTAAAGCCTAAATATCTTGGAAACGTAGGTGAACAAAGCGGCAATGTACGTACCCACCGTTGGATTCTAGCCACAAAAGTAAACCAAAACACACACACCCAGTAAGTAAACATGCACTATTTTGCATCTACGGGTGTGTATACCGCACCCATCTTCCTCTGGAGAGTGGGCGTTAATCGACCACGTAACGGACGTACTAAATATGTTTCATAAACTTTTGTTACACAAGACATCCCGATTATCGAAGTTTTGTTTACATTTTGTATAAATCATTTTCTAATCTCCAAAATATGCGTGTAAATCTTAAGTTTGAAAATCGATGAAATTATCTACGCCACCAAGGTGTGTTAAAGCACCAGGAGTATAATGTTCTTTTCACACATGGTTACAGCGATGTGAACATTAACAACAGCATCAGGAACGTGTTCTTGTGACCGTTGACGCCGCAGTGGACCCACAAATAGAAAAAAAGATTCGTAAGCGTGCTTTATGTCCATCTGCAACATCTACCTGAACGATTATTTTCAACTGCTACACTTTGCCGACAGCTACACGTGCACGCACAAATACACGTGGTATCACTACCTCTCTAGACCTAGTTTTAAACTGGGTCAAATATTAATAAGTATCCTTGTAATTTATTCTAGTACATATATCCTATTACTTACTCTCCTTACTGTTCAATTGTAATTGTATCTCATTACTATTGACGCATTCAGACGGGTATGTCAATGACAAAGTTGATCTGAAATTCCACATCATTGATTTGATGCATTTATCATACTTGTATTCAGTTAGTGTCACTGTATAAATGGGAAGCGCAATTAGCCCAAACAATTAATTATCTGTTTAAATGGCATATAGTAAATTAAAGGAAGAATTCTCTTAACCTCAAGAGTCAAAGTAGACGGAAAAATAGACATATTATATATTGAAATACTGAATTAACGGAATTTGATAATGCCGCATGATCAGTTTATTCCACGCCTATCATTGGGCGTGACAATCGAAATATTAGATACTCATTCAGAATTTATATTTCAAATTGTCCAATTTGTTCGTTAAACAATATTATGTAAAGTCAAAGTATATTTGATAATAGTATTCGGGTGTGGTGTATTTTACCATTGTCTACAATACGGACAGGTAGCTATCATCTTAGCATATAGTGGTAAATCGTCAATACTAAAAGTACAATTAAGGGTGTGAGCTTTATTGCGGATCAACAAACGACCGCGAACATCACTTTTTTGTCAGACTGTACAACAAGAAGGACCATTGGTGCCCGCCTGTAAAAGGACTTGGCTTTTTCAATTTCCATCCTGGTTTGTCAATTACTCGAAACAAATGAACTCAACTCATACTTTTAAGAGAGTACTCATAAAAGGACTTGGCTAACACAGTCACAGTCAGGCAAGGGACACAGAGACGAGAGCAACTCTGTATGCATCCTGCAGAAATAATGTGGGGTCATAATACAGTTAGGATATACACAATTTAGTTAAGAAAGTTTGGCTTTGTATACATATCAACACCTGCTCCAACATACCAACTCTGTCGACACTCAATGTTAGCCCCCACATACCAACTCTGTCGACACCCAATGTTAGTCCGCACAAACTAACTCTGCCGACACCCAATGTTAGTCCACATATACCAACACTGTCGACCTCCTATGTAAGCCCACACAAACGAACACTGTCGACATCCAATGTAAGCCCCCACACACCAACTTGAGCGACACCCAATGTAAGCCCCCACAAACGAACACTGTCTACACCCAATATTAGCCCCCACATACCAACACTGTCGACACTCAATGTTAGCCCCCACATACCAACTTTGTCGACACCCAATGTTAGCCCCCACATACCAACTTGTCGACACCTAATATTAGCCCCCAAATACCAAATCTGTCGACAAACTAAGTTAGCCCCACATAACAACTTTGTCGACACACAATGTTAGCCCACACAAACCAAATCTGTCAACACTCAATGTTAGCCCCCACATACCGACACTGTTGACACCCAATATGAGCCCCCACAAACCAACTCTGTCGACACACAATGTTAGCCCGCATAAACTAGCACTATCGACCTCCTTTGTAAGCCCCCACATACCAACTCTGTCGACACACAATGTTAGCCCCCATATACCAACACTGTCGACACACAATGTTAACCCGCATATACCAACACTCTCGACCTCCTATGTAAGTCCCCACATACCAACTCTGTCGACACCAAATGTTAGCCCCCACATACCAACACTGTCGACACAAAATGTTAGCCCGCTTATACCAACACTCTCGACCTCCTATGTAAGCCCCTATATACCAACACTGTCGACACCCAATGTAAGCCGCCAAACACCAACTTTAGCGACACCCAATGTAAGCCCCCACAAACGAACACTGTCTACACCCAATGTAAGCCCCCGCATACCAACACTGTCGACACCCTATGTAAGACCCCACATACCAACTGTGTCGACACTCAATGTTAGCCCCCACATACCAACTCTGTCGACACCCAATGTTAGTCCGCACAAACCAACTCTGCCGATACACAATGTTAGCCCGCATATACCAACACTCTCGACACCCAATGTAAGCCCCCCACACACCACTTTTAGCGACACCCAATGTAAGCCCCCACAATCGAACACTGTCTACACCCAATGTTAGCCCCCACATACCAACACTGTCGACACTCAATGTTAGCCCCCACATACCAACTTTGTCGACACCCAATGTTAGCCCCCACATACCAACTTGTCGACTCCCAATATTAGCCCCCACATACCAACTTTGTCGACAAACTATGTTAGCCCCACATAACAACTTTGTCGACACACAATGTTAGCCCACACAAACCAACTCTGTCTACACTCAATGAGAGCCCCCACATACCGACTCTGTTGACACCCAATATGAGCCCCCACAAACCAACTCTGTCGACACACAATGTTAGCCCACACAAACCAACTCTGTCGACACCCAATGTTAGTCCGCACATACCAACACTGTCGACACCCAATGTTAGCCCTCACAAACCAACTCTGTCGACACCCAATGTTAGTCCGCACATACCAACACTGTCGACAACTAATGTTAGTCCGCACATACCAACACTGTCGACACCCAATGTAAGTCGGCACATACCAACTCTGTCGACACCCAATGTTAGTCCGCACATACCAACTCTGTCGACACCCAATGTAAGTCGGCACATACCAACTCTGTCGACACCCAATGTTAGTCCGCACATACCAACTCTGTCGACACCCAATGTTAGTCCGCACATACCAACTCTTTCGACACAAAATGTAAGCCCTCACATACCAACTCTGTCGACACAAAATGTTAGCCCTCACATACCAACACTGTCGACACCCAATGTAAGCCCTCACATACCAACAATGTCGACACACAATGTTAGCCCCAATATACCAATACTGTCGACACCCTATGTTAGCCCGCCCATACCAACAGTGTCGACACACAATGTTAGCTCCCATATAACAACACTGTCGACACACAATTTTAGCCCCAACTTACCACCACTATCGGCACACAATGTAAGCCCGCATATTACAGCACTGTCGACACACAATGTAAGCCCCCATATACCAACGCTTTCGACACACAATGTTAGCCCCCACTTACCACCACTATCGGCACACAATGTAAGCCCGCACAAACCCACACTGTCGACACCAAATGTGAGCCCGCACATACCAACACTGCCGACACCTTATGATAGCCCACACATGTCAACACTGTCGACACCCAATGTTAGCCCGCACAAACCAACACTGTCGACACCCAATGTCGGATCCTACAAACTAATATTGCCGATACCCAATGCCAGCTCCAACATAGCAACACTGTCGACACCCAATGTCAGATCCTACATAGCAACACTGTCGACACCCATTGTAAGATCCTACATAGCAACACTGTCGACATCCAATGTCAGACCCTACATAGCAACACTGTCGACACACAATGCCACGTCCAACATAGCAACACTGTCGACACCCAATGTCAGATCCTACATAGCAACACTGTCGACACCCAATGTAAGATCCTACATAGCAACACTGTCGACACCCAATGCTAGATCTTACATACGAACACTGTCGACACAATGCCACGTCCAACATAGCAACACTGTCGACACCCAATGTCAGTTCCTACATAGCAACACTGTCGACACCCAATGTTAGATTCTACATAGCAACACTGTCGACACCCAATATTAGATCCTACATAGCAACACTGTCGACACCCAATAAAAGATCGCACATAGCAACACTGTCGACACACAAAATGTTAGATCCTACAAAGCAACACTGTCGACACACAACGTCAGGTCCAACATAGCATCACTGTCGACACCCAATGTCAGATCCTACATAACAACACTGTTGACACCCAATGTTAGATCCTACATAGCAAAACGACACCCAATGTGAGATCCTACATAGCAACACTGTCGACACCCAATGTTAGATCATACAAACCAACACTGACGACACCCAATGTCAGATCCTACACAGCAACACTATCGACACCCAATATCAGCTTCAACATAGCAACACTGTCGACACCCAATCTCAGATCCTACAAAGCAACCCTGTCGACACCCAATGTCAGATCCTTCATAGCAACACCGTCGACACCAAATGTCTGATCCTATATAGCAGCACTGTCGACACCCAATGTTAGATCCTACATAGCAACACTGTTGACACCCAATGTAAGATCCTACATAGCAACACTGTCGACACACAATGTTGGATCCTACAAAGCAACACTATCGACACACAACGTCAGCTCCAACATAGCAACACTGTCGACACACAATGTTAGATCCTACATAGCAACCCTGTCGACACCCAATGTTAGATCCTACAAACCAACACTGTCGACACCCAATGTCAGATTATACATAGCAACACTGTCGACACCCAATATCAGCTTCAAACCAACCCAACACTGTCGACACCCAATGTTATATCCTACAAACCAACACTGTCGACATCCAATGTTAGATCCTACATAGCAACACTGTCGACATCCAATGTTAGATCCTACATAGCAACACTGTCGACACCCAATGTCAGATCCTACAAACCAACACTGTCAACACCCTATGTCAGATCCTACAAACCAACACTGTCAACACCCAATGTTATATCCTACAAACCAACACTGTCGACATCCAATGTTAGATCCTACATAGCAACACTGTCGACACCCTATGTCAGATCCTACAAACCAACACTGTCGACATCCTATGTTAGATCCTACATAGCAACACTGTCGACACCCAATGTTATATCCTACAAACCAACACTGTCGACATCCAATGTTAGATCCTACAAACCAACACTGTCGACATCCGATGTTAGATCCTACATAGCAACACTGTCGACATCCAATGTTAGATCCTACATAGCAACACTGTCGACACCCAATGTTATATCCTACAAACCAATACTGTCGACACCGTATGTTATATCCTACAAACCAACAATGTCAACACCCAATGTTATATCCTACAAACCAACACTGTCGACATCCAATGTTAGATCCTACATAGCAACACTGTCGACACCCAATGTTATATCCTACAAACCAACACTGTCGACATCCAATGTTAGATCCTACATAGCAACACTGTCGACACCCAATGTCAGATCCTACAAACCAACACTGTCAACACCCTATGTTAGATCCTACAAACCAACACTGTCAACACCCTATGTTAGATCCTACAAACCAACACTGTCAACACCCTAGGTTAGATCCTACAAACCAACACTGTCAACACCCAATGTTATATCCTACAAACCAACACTGTCAACACCAAATGTTATATCCTACAAACCAACACTGTCGACACCCAATGTTAGATTCTACAAACCAACACTGTCGACATCCTATGTTATATCCTACAAACCAACACTGTCAACATCCAATGTTATATCCTACAAACCAACACTGTCAACACCCTATGTTAGATCCCACATACCAACACTGTCAAGACCCTATGTTATATCCTACAAACCAACACTGTCAACACCCTATGTTATATCCTACAAACCAACACTGTCAACATCCAATGTTTTATCCTACAAACCAACACTGTCAACACCCTATGTTAGATCCCACAAACCAACACTGTCAAAACCCAATGTTAT
Source organism: Mya arenaria (assembly GCF_026914265.1). Lineage (NCBI taxonomy): Eukaryota > Metazoa > Mollusca > Bivalvia > Myida > Myidae > Mya > Mya arenaria. The sequence goes on from NC_069124.1 coordinate 86,221,456, forward strand.
ATCCTTCAAACCAACACTGTCAACACCCTATGTTAGATCCTACAAACCAACACTGTCAACACCCTATGTTAGATCCTACATAGCAACACTGTCAACACCCAATGTTAGATCCTACAAACCAACACTGTCAATACCCAATGTTATATCCTACAAACCAACACTGTCAACACCCTATGTTAGATCCTACAAACCAACACTGTCGACACCCTATGTTATATCCTACAAACCAACACTGTCGACATCCTATGTTAGATCCTACAAACCAACACTGTCAACACCCAATGTTAGATCCTACAAACCAACACTGTCGACACCCTATGTTAGATCCTACAAACCAACACTGTCGATATCCTATGTTATATCCTACAAACCAACACTGTCAACACCCAATGTTAGATCCTACAAACCAACACTGTCAATACCCAATGTTATATCCTACAAACCAACACTGTCGACATCCTATGTTATATCCTACAAACCAACACTGTCAACACCCTATGTTAGATCCTACAAACCAACACTGTCAACACCCTATGTCAGAGCATACAAACCGACACTGCCGATACCTTATGTCAGCCCCACATAGCAACACTGTCGACACCCTATGTCAGCTCCTACATAGCAACACTGTCGACACCCTATGTCAGCTCCAACATAGCAACACTGTCGACACCCTATGTCAGCTCCTACATAACAACACTGTCGACACCCTATGTCAGCTCCAACATAGCAATACTGTCAACACCCAATGTCAGACCATACAAACCGACACTGCCGATACCCAATGTCAGCCCCCACATAGCAACACTGTCGACATCCAATGTCAGATCCTACAAACCAACACTGTCGACAACTTATGTCAGCTCCAACATCGCAAGAATGACGAAGTTATAAATACAAATATTTATATCAGATATTTCTTATCACATCATTAGATTTAAGAAGTAATGAAAGTGTATCGGAGTCAATACAAGGGGTGTTAGCGCTTTCTTAAACTATTGTCAGACACAATTTCCATCAACATACAATAATCGAGCATGATTTATTGACTTGTCAATACCAAGGAACTTAAAATATATCGTTCTAGAAAAACGATATACATAATTATATATTCAATTATGACAGGGATACGTTTTGCACTGCTCCTAAATAACAACACAACACTGCAGCAGTATAACGTGTCATTTGGTCGGCATGGACACGAAGGGGAGGGAGGGGGAGAGAAAGAGATATCGGTCCGATTGGGTGGTCAAGGTGACATCAAGAAACCAGATGTACACTAATATAATTATGAAGATAAGACATAACATTCAATATCTGGTTTTCATTCATGAAAAAATATGATGGATATCACGTATGTCTGAGAAAGCAGTTTAATGCCGCTCCAATCACGATACTCGTGCAATAAAACACAAGCTGTGAGTGAAGCGGCAAAGTTTTACTACCGTTTGTAAATCTTTCAAACGAAGCGTGAATGGAACTGTTTCGAACAGTTCAGTAAACAGGAAATTATTTTTTGCCCGATTTTTTTCCATACCAAATTACCCTCAGAACATGCTCGAGCCGACAACTGGTGTGTACTTTTAAGTTGCTTGGGAACGTATAAAAAAGGACTTGGTAACGGCTATGGTCAGTTTATACAGTGTCATTGGTCAAGGCTATGGTTAGTTTATACAGTGTCATTGGTCAAGGCTATGGTCAGTTTATACAGTGCCATTGGTCAAGGCTATCGTCAGTTTATACAGTGTCATTGGTCAAGGCTATGATCAGGTTATAGTGTCATTGGTCAAGGCTATGGTCAGGTTATACAGTGCCATTGGTCAAGGCTATGGTCAGTTTATACAGTGTCATTTTGTAGCAAGTGCAAGTAACTCTTGGTTATAACGACTGAACATATCTTACATCCATCATTCCATGTGTAGTAAACATCTGTATGTGCGTACCGTACGATATCAGTTTGACTGGATTTGTAAAACGATTTGTCAAATTCGCAAACTTATCGGATTTTGAAACGTCCATATCGCTGTATATCTGAAGTTTGGAAAGCGCCATAACTCTTTTAGACTTGTCGAATGTTTTACGTCTATTGCTCGTGTTCAGAATCATTACAATAGACTCGTTTCAGAGGAATAGTCCGGACTTGCAAGCTACAATCAAGCCGCCGCGCTAACCGCTTTTTGTAGTGCTGAAATCAGCATTTTCAAAATATTTCAGGGGCCAGTACTTACTTAACATGTATTCATACAGCACGGCAATCAACACCTCACCTTTTACTGTATGTGGGGGAGACATGGTAATTACAACCGTCTCTGCTAGCGCTACTTTACCGTTTTGCACGAACAGTTTGTTTTTCTAGACTTTGTTATTCAATTGGCTTTTTAAGATTTCAAAGGATTTTAGACATTAATCTAATTTTCACTGCAACAGACTTATCATATCAAAGGAAATATTTCGAGATAAATATAACATCGATTACAGATCAGCGAAGATGAATTACGGCATTGAAAAGCCTTTGGATACAGCCCAATATCTTGTTTATCATACAATATTAGCCAGATAATTTTTGTCGCATGCAGATAATATTAATACTATCGTACATGATGCTGAAAGATTACGACGGAAACATGACGTGTAATTAAAATTTTATCAAGAAAATTGCATCTTGCAATTTACTGGCAACTTGAAGGCCTGGCGTGGTGGTGGAAACGTCTATCGTGCACCGTGCAGCACTTACATATCGCCCCTGCACATTATCATTCATCCCTTTTCTGTAATACGATTTGTTCAAGGTGAAGACCACCAGCTTCAATACTTGTTTTCGTGGATGGGATTAAACGGTTGTTTTCTCCAATCCCAAACACCTGGAACAAAAGAATAACGGTTGATACACAATTAATACATTTTCTTGGTTAGTTACCTATATAGCTGTCTCGGGATAACACCTGTGAACCTGAAGGTGCAGTCGATCTGTTTGGAACAACACATGCATAAAGAGTTTGGCAGTTTTTTGGAGATTCATCAATTTCTATCACATAACAGATTTCCAAATGTTTATCATAATAAACGAAAAGTCACGTTTAAATTTATTGTTGTTTGTTGTTGTGTTCATCAGATCAAGACCATACGTTCATGCACGCAAAACGGACTTCCGATTTTGAATGACGGCACTTCTCATAAATATTCATATCCATGCAACAGATTCGTACTTATGCGTTTGTTGCCAGAAAATGTGACTGTTGTCCAATATCTGACCCATGAGTTACAGAGATTGCCAGTAGATGAGACTGTTGTCAAATAACGGATCCACGAGTTTCAGAGCTTGCCAGTAAATGAGACTGTTGTCCAAGATCGGATTCCAGAGTTACACAGCTTGCCAGTAAATGAGACTGTTGTCCAACAACGGATCAAAGAGTCACACAGCTTGCCAGTAAATGAGACTGTTGGCTAACAACGGATTCATGAGTCACAGAGCTTGCCAGTAAATGAGACTGTTGGCCAACAACGGATCAATGAGTCACATAGCTTGCCAGTAAATGAGACTGTTGGCCAACAACGGATCAATGAGTCACATAGCTTGCCAGTAAATGAGACTGTTGGCCAACAACGGATTTATGAGTCACATAGCTTGCCAGTAAATGAGACTGTTGGCCAACAACGGATCAATGAGTCACATAGCTTGCCAGTAAATGAGACTGTTGGCCAACAACGGATTTATGAGTCACATAGCTTGCCAGTAAATGAGACTGTTGGCTAACAACGGATTTATGAGTCACAGAGCTTGCCAGTAGATGAGACTGTTGTCCAACAACGAATCAATAAGTCACAGAGCTTGCCAGTAAATGAGACTGTTGTCCAACAATGGATTCATGAGTCACAGAGCTTGCCAGTAAATGAGACTGTTGGCCAACAACGGATCGATGAGTCACAGAGCTTGCCAGTAAATGAGACTGTTGGCCAACAACGGATAAATGAGTCACATAGCTTGCCAGTAAATGAGACTGTTGACCAACAACGGATTTATGAGTCACATAGCTTGCCAGTAAATGAGACTGTTGGCCAACAACGGATCAATGAGTCACATAGCTTGCCAGTAAATGAGACTGTTGACCAACAACGGATTTATGAGTCACATAGCTTGCCAGTAAATGAGACTGTTGGCTAACAACGGATTTATGAGTCACAGAGCTTGCCAGTAGATGAGACTGTTGGCTAACAACGAATCAATGAGTCACAGAGCTTGCCAGTAACTGAGACTGTTGTCCAACAACGGATTCATGAGTCACAGAGCTTGCCAGTAAATGAGACTGTTGGCCAACAACGGATCGATGAGTCACAGAGCTTGCCAGTAAATAAGACTGTTGGCCAACAACGGATAAATGAGTCACATAGCTTGCCAGTAAATGAGACTGTTGGCCAACAACGGATTTATGAGTCACATAGCTTGCCAGTAAATGAGACTGTTGGCCCACAACGGATCAATGAGTTACATAGCTTGCCAGTAAATGAGACTGTCGGCCAACAACGGATTTATGAGTCACAGAGCTTGCCAGTAAATGAGACTGTTGGCTAACAACGGATTTATGAGTCACAGAGCTTGCCAATAGATGAGACTGTTGGCTAACAACGGATCAATGAGTCACAGAGCTTGCCAGTAAATGAGACTGTTGTCCAACAACGGATTCATGAGTCACAGAGCTTGCCAGTAAATGAGACTGTTGACCAACAACGGAATCATGAGTCACAGAGCTTACCAGTAAATGAGACTGTTGTCTAACAACGGATTTATGAGTCACAGAGCTTGCCAGTAGATGAGACTGTTGGCTAACAACGGATCAATGAGTCACAGAGCTTGCCAGTAGATGAGACTGTTGGCCAACAACGAATCAATGAGTCACAGAGCTTGCCAGTAAATGAGACTGTTGTCCAACAACGGATTCATGAGTCACAGAGCTTGCCAGTAAATGAGACTGTTGGCCAACAACGGATCGATGAGTCACAGAGCTTGCCAGTAAATGAGACTGTTGGCCAACAACGGATAAATGAGTCACATAGCTTGCCAGTAAATGAGACTGTTGGTCAACAACGGATTTATGAGTCACATAGCTTGCCAGTAAATGAGACTGTTGGCCAACAACGGATCAATGAGTCACAAAGCTTGCCAGTAAATGAGACTGTTGGCCAACAACGGATTTATGAGTCACAGAGCTTGCCAATAGATGAGACTGTTGGCTAACAACGGATCAATGAGTCACAGAGCTTGCCAGTAAATGAGACTGTTGTCCAACAACGGATACATGAGTCACAGAGCTTGCCAGTAAATGAGACTGTTGGCCAACAACGGAATCATGAGTCACAGAGCTTACCAGTAAATGAGACTGTTGGCTAACAACGGATTTATGAGTCATAGAGCTTGCCAGTAGATGAGACTGTTGGCTAACATCGGATCAATGAGTCACAGAGCTTGCCAGTAGATGAGACTGTTGGCCAACAACGGATAAATGAGTCACAGAGCTTGCCAGAAGAAGAGACTGTTGGCCAACAACGGATAAATGAGTTACATAGCTTGCCAGTAAATAAGACTGTTGGCTAACAACGGATCAATGAGTTACAGAGCTGGCCAAAATATGTACTTGCCAGTAGATGTGATTGTTGGCCAACTACGGCTCAATGAGTTACAGAGCTTGCCAAAATATGTGACTGTTGGCCAACAACGGATTCATGATTTCCAGATCTTGCCAGAAGATGTGACTGTTGGCCAACAACGGATTTATGATTTCCAGATCTTGCCAGAAGATGTGACTGTTGCCCAACAAGGGATCAATATGTTACAGATACAATTAAACAATGTACTTTAATGATGTTTTAGTCGAAATACACCGTAAGTTTATAAATAATTTAAATGCGTTGCCAGACATATGAACATAACTCCTTAGTAAATCTGGTTTAGTTATATTTGTCCGTCTACGTATACAGCCAATCAAAGTCAAAGAACAATACCTTGATTTTTCTGACACATTCCCAGAGAGGGAAATGAAATAAATGATGCGTGGCACGATAAATCAATAAACCTGTTAAACACTTCAATGCCATTTGTAAAAGCGCAATTATTTGAAAGACATAACGAACGTCTGTGTCTGGTTTTGTGCGAGATCGTAGGATATATACGTGATTCTCTGTTAGTTTTGTCAAATGCTGACACCTTTTTTGATTCGGCTTATATTAACAAAAGTGGACACCGCGGTTTATGGAGGGGCGTAACTCAAGATATGTTTTAGCCTCAGTAATGGGACATGTTATCCATATTCGTATTACAATTGTGAAGATAGGTACCAAGTATACTACCATAATTATGTTCTTTACTGGGGTTGTGGGTTCGCGTTTTGGTGGGAGATTTTTAAATTTTAGTAAATATATAAGAGTTTGCCTTGAACATTAGACGACGAGCAAAAGTGGATACGAATTAATACGAGATTAAATACCTGTGTTCACTTCCCGTTGTTATCAGAATTATAATTATGATGATGATTCTACAACACCAAACGTGCTACGACAGTGTGTGAATGTGGTTCAGTATGGCGGTTGATGGACCCACTGTATGCTTACTATGCTAGTCGTAAAATGTGGAATGAGGCTGTCAAACTTATGGTGGCATCATGTGAGTGCCGTGAGAAATTTGAGCGTATTAACCACTTAATTTTCGCAATAATTATCTAGCTATCTAGTTGAACGTTCTTAGGTAAGATAAATATCGTAATATTTATATGAAAAACTACAAGACTAAAACAGGCTAGTTATAGTTTGCGAATTTCACTTAGTAAGTTGTAACACGAATCTTGTCTTATTATTTCTCGTAATGAAACCAAAGGCTGAGCGGTGAAACTTTCGCGCCAAAATGCCATGTGACTACACAGAGGGAGGAGCTAGTGGGTCAAATAAATGCGAACACCAAATAAGTTGAAGTTCATGTTTTGGCCATCTGCAGAAAACGGTTCGAGCTTTCTCGGCCTCCGGCCTCGCTGCGCTCATTCCATTTTCGGTAGAACTCTAACATGTAGTTACAGGTGTTACGGGCGTTCACAATGTTTCTCTCAATGAACAGCCTAAGAAAAAACACACCCAGAGACTTCTGCGTACATCCTTCGGTTGTGCATGCATGTCCAGTAGAATGTTTTCAGCAGTTCAGTGCGTTCATATTGTGCTAGAAAAACGACATTAGTGTTTAATCGAACATCTGTTGGGGTATATAAACAAGTGATATAGATCTCGATTCATGAGTCACAGAGCTTGCCAGTAAATGAGACTGTTGGCCAACAACGGATCAATGAGTCACATAGCTTGCCAGTAAATGAGACTGTTGGCCAACAACGGATCAATGAGTCACATAGCTTGCCAGTAAATGAGACTGTTGGCCAACAACGGATTTATGAGTCACATAGCTTGCCAGTAAATGAGACTGTTGGCCAACAACGGATCAATGAGTCACATAGCTTGCCAGTAAATGAGACTGTTGGCCAACAACGGATTTATGAGTCACATAGCTTGCCAGTAAATGAGACTGTTGTCCAACAACGGATTCATGAGTCACAGAGCTTGCCAGTAAATGAGACTGTTGGCCAACAACGGATCGATGAGTCACAGAGCTTGCCAGTAAATGAGACTGTTGGCCAACAACGGATAAATGAGTCACATAGCTTGCCAGTAAATGAGACTGTTGACCAACAACGGATTTATGAGTCACATAGCTTGCCAGTAAATGAGACTGTTGACCAACAACGGATTTATGAGTCACATAGCTTGCCAGTAAATGAGACTGTTGGCCAAAAATGGATCAATGAGTCACAGAGCTTGCCAGTAAATGAGACTGTTGTCCAACAACGGATTCATGAGTCACAGAGCTTGCCAGTAAATGAGACTGTTGGCCAACAACGGAATCATGAGTCACAGAGCTTACCAGTAAATGAGACTGTTGTCTAACAACGGATTTATGAGTCACAGAGCTTGCCAGTAGATGAGACTGTTGGCTAACAACGGATCAATGAGTCACAGAGCTTGCCAGTAGATGAGACTGTTGGCCAACAACGAATCAATGAGTCACAGAGCTTGCCAGTAAATGAGACTGTTGGCCAACAACGGATCGATGAGTCACAGAGCTTGCCAGTAAATGAGACTGTTGGCCAACAACGGATAAATGAGTCACATAGCTTGCCAGTAAATGAGACTGTTGGCCAACAACGGATTTATGAGTCACATAGCTTGCCAGTAAATGAGACTGTTGGCCAACAACGGATCAATGAGTCACAAAGCTTGCCAGTAAATGAGACTGTTGGCCAACAACGGATTTATGAGTCACAGAGCTTGCCAATAGATGAGACTGTTGGCTAACAACGGATCAATGAGTCACAGAGCTTGCCAGTAAATGAGACTGTTGTCCAACAACGGATTCATGAGTCACAGAGCTTGCCAGTAAATGAGACTGTTGGCCAACAACGGAATCATGAGTCACAGAGCTTACCAGTAAATGAGACTGTTGGCTAACAACGGATTTATGAGTCATAGAGCTTGCCAGTAGATGAGACTGTTGGCTAACATCGGATCAATGAGTCACAGAGCTTGCCAGTAGATGAGACTGTTGGCCAACAACGGATAAATGAGTCACAGAGCTTGCCAGAAGAAGAGACTGTTGGCCAACAACGGATAAATGAGTTACATAGCTTGCCAGTAAATAAGACTGTTGGCTAACAACGGATCAATGAGTTACAGAGCTGGCCAAAATATGTACTTGCCAGTAGATGTGATTGTTGGCCAACTACGGCTCAATGAGTTACAGAGCTTGCCAAAATATGTGACTGTTGGCCAACAACGGATTCATGATTTCCAGATCTTGCCAGAAGATGTGACTGTTGGCCAACAACGGATTTATGATTTCCAGATCTTGCCAGAAGATGTGACTGTTGCCCAACAAGGGATCAATATGTTACAGATACAATTAAACAATGTACTTTAATGATGTTTTAGTCGAAATACACCGTAAGTTTATAAATAATTTAAATGCGTTGCCAGACATATGAACATAACTCCTTAGTAAATCTGGTTTAGTTATATTTGTCCGTCTACGTATACAGCCAATCAAAGTCAAAGAACAATACCTTGATTTTTCTGACACATTCCCAGAGAGGGAAATGAAATAAATGATGCGTGGCACGATAAATCAATAAACTTGTTAAACACTTCAATGCCATTTGTAAAAGCGCAATTATTTGAAAGACATAACGAACGTCTGTGTCTGGTTTTGTGCGAGATCGTAGGATATATACGTGATTCTCTGTTAGTTTTGTCAAATGCTGACACCTTTTTTGATTCGGCTTATATTAACAAAAGTGGACACCGCGGTTTATGGAGGGGCGTAACTCAAGATATGTTTTAGCCTCAGTAATGGGACATGTTATCCATATTCGTATTACAATTGTGAAGATAGGTACCAAGTATACTACCATAATTATGTTTTTTACTGGGGTTGTGGGTTCGCGTTTTGGTGGGAGATTTTTAAATTTTAGTAAATATATAAGAGTTTGCCTTGAACATTAGACGACGAGCAAAAGTGGATACGAATCAATACGAGATTAAATACTTGTGTTCACTTCCCGTTGTTATCAGAATTATAATTATGATGATGATTCTACAACACCAAACGTGCTACGACAGTGTGTGCATGTGGTTCAGTATGGCGGTTGATGGACCCACTGTATGCTTACTATGCTAGTCGTAAAATGGGTAATGAGGGTGTCTAACTTATGGTGGCATCATGTGAGTGCCGTGAGAAATTTGAGCGTATTAACCACTTAATTTTCGCAATAATTATCTAGCTATCTAGTTGAACGTTCTTAGGTAAGATAAATATCGTAATATTTATATGAAAAACTACAAGACTAAAACAGGCTAGTTATAGTTTGCGAATTTCACTTAGTAAGTTGTAACACGAATCTTGTCTTATTATTTCTCGTAATGAAACCAAAGGCTGAGCGGTGAAACTTTCGCGCCAAAATGCCATGTGACTACACAGAGGGAGGAGCTAGTGGGTCAAATAAATGCGAACACCAAATAAGTTGAAGTTCATGTTTTGGCCATCTGCAGAAAACGGTTCGAGCTTTCTCGGCCTCCGGCCTCGCTGCGCTCATTCCATTTTCGGTAGAACTCTAACATGTAGTTACAGGTGTTACGGGCGTTCACAATGTTTCTCTCAATGAACAGCCTAAGAAAAAAACACATCCAGAGACTTCTGCGTACATCCTTCGGTTGTGCATGCATGTCCAGTAGAATGTTTTCAGCAGTTCAGTGCGTTCATATTGTGCTAGAAAAACGACATTAGTGTTTAATCGAACATCTGTTGGGGTATATAAACAAGTGATATAGATCTCGTACTCATTTAAAAGTGATATATTTTCGCGTATTTTCAGTTCAATGTCATTACGACTTTAGTTTCCGTAAGACAATGGGCGATTCGCGAACAGGTAATGACCCGAGGCAAAGTATGCATTATCAACTATGCCCCAAGAACGGGCTCACGGTTAACAAATGTGCATTATCACGCGAAAACTGCATTATTACCATACCTTATATCGGGTGTTGCTAATTGGGTTGAATAATTCTGAAACATGATTACTTTTGAAGTTTCAATCGTATGCACACCCAATCTCTTTAAACAACTGAAATGAACTCCCTGTCACAAAAATCATTATTGTATTTTGTTCATCTAGAGTACCTGCGTTAAAAATCCAATTTCATTTGTATAATTCTCAATAAAATTGATAAGAGCCATCACGAGTTTATTTTGCAGTAAGAATAAACCTGCCATTATTTAAACTAGAGATGTCACATAAATTATTAATGTGACAGGGTCATTATTTACGACATACTGGTTTACGTTAGAGGGACTACTTTCTTTACTTTCGTTTTAATATATTTATAGTTTGACCTTTATTGAACTCCAGGGCTTGGTATGCTTGCAAATGCAAGATTTGATTGGTCAGTTGTTTTAACCGCTTTCCTTTAATTTTCGTTCGTCATAAGGTTGACACAACTTTTTCACCTGTCAAACAATATAGACATATATATTTTACTATAAATAATAAATGATCAGGGTTCTAAGGAATATAGGATTTTGGTAAGTCTTGTTGTTTTATTTATTTGTGGTTGTCATTTCGTTGCTATTGTTTCTAAATCAGTTTGATGTGGTTTCCGATTGAAATTGGGTAATTGCTAATTGCAGTGTTGTACTCATTCTCGTTCACTAGAGCGATTAAGTAAATACTCGTTGATTTATCATTGTCAACCTCTGATAGATGAGAATGTGTTTTAATAATAACTTTTTAAATGGCAGTATTGGTGATTTCTTCTTATATATATGTTATCACTTTGCCATACTTCTGGGCACATGTTAATTTAACATTGCAGATACTGTTTAAACATAACCCCCACACGAGTGCTTGAGATCGAGTGTTAGAGACATATAGTGGAGCTCAGTACCACATACTGGTAAGACTGTCATAATGTTATGTCAGGTATGTTTGTAATGTTGTAATTATGCTTGTAACATGTCTGTACTGTTTTATGTTGTTTCCATGTATGTTATTGTGTATTCATCCATGGTCATTACTGTAATACTTATATTCATGTGATTATATTATATTTTCTTTCATGCTTTACGATGAAATATGGGGTTTTAACAGTGAAATAACAACAGTGAAAATATCAATTTGATATTTTCACTGCAAAATAAGGAGTGAAAATATCAATTTTCAGAACTACTTTTAAAATCCTTTGTTGCTACTTGCCTTGGTCAAAACAGAACACTGGACTTCAGTAAATTATGTCAAAAAAGGTTAAAAAAAATAAAGAAATATTTTATAAATTTAAATAAATATATAAATGGAAATTAACAACTTACCGTTTATTACCGGTTATCCCGTTTATCAAACATTTTACTTATCTTTGAAGCTGAATGTTCGAACATTTGCTTTCATTCCAAACAAATTACAGACAAAAACAACTGTTCGAACATAAATAAAATTTTATAGCATCGATCAAATGTATTTTGAACTGTTAACCGTTGTAGTACATAAAATGAGCTTCCTGGAGAATTCACACAACAATTTACAGATAGATCCGATATTTTTTACCCCACCCACATCTCAAAATGTGTCAACAAACTAGCGTGGCATTTACTCTTCTGGAAAACAAACATTTTAAAGCGAAACAAACTGGTCTCTGACAGTAAGATGACTGTATATTAACTTACTATAAAAACACGCGTACATGCAGTCTTAAACTAAGAAGAATGGTTAAAATCCAATGAGTATCCACATTTGTTTTGCTAACACATTTGACCTTCCAAATTTAGCGGCGTAGTAATTTGGTTAAAATAAAAAGTGTTTTCATTATTTTTTGGAACATTTGTGCACTAATAATACTTCATATTTTACTGTTTATAAAGCTTTGCAATAAAAAACGAGCGAATATTAAGCTATAAGAATGAATAGCAGAGAACTATTTCTCAGCAAACCGAAAGTAAAAAAGTTGACAGCTATAATTATGCATGAGGGGCGCCCCACGGGTAGCGGCGTAAAGCCCACACTTTTCAAAAAAGGGGTAATTCAGAAATAAATAAAAAAAAACAAATAAAACTCCGAAAATAAGCATAAAAGAAACAGAAAATTTGTTTATTTCAGTGTAAGATCGTATTTAATTTCACTCGTGATCATAAAAAAACTACATTTTCACTCGTGGCTTCGCCACTCGTGAAAATATGTTTTTCTATGACACTCGTGAAATAAAATACGATCTTACACTGAAATAAACAAATATCCTCTATATATTATAACATGTAATTATAATATGTAACATGATTAATATTCAGATGTCATATATTTTGTATTTTGTATGCTTTCAGGGCTCACGCTCATATATTTCTATGAGGAAATAATAAACAATAAAACGAACCTATTACCTGCTTATCGAGTGATCATTTAACCCCAACGATAAGCGCCCGGTAACATTAATACCCCCAAACACAACCTTACCACAGGAGTGGTTAAATGTCGTGTTCTGGAATTAAAAACGTTAGCAAATGAAAGCGCTGAAAAAGCGTTGGAAGGCTGTAGGCGCGTGATTTTTCCCTTTTTACAATCACTGTTCACATGCAATAAAAATCCAAGCCAGAAAATATTTGGAGTGACCTTAAACTTCAACCAATAAGTGTATATCAATATACAAGAATAGGTAATGTAAAGCGATTAATTCTTTATACACTTAGCTGGTTTCATAACAGTAACCGATAAGCCTATATGTACTCGGATATATGAACTTTGCACGTTTATTGCTAGTGTAAAATTTATTAAATGAAACCCGATATTGACTGAGGACGTTTTGACTATTTGTAGTAGGTAAAATACGGCATGGTCTTTTAGTCAACACTTTTCATTGAATGCGTAATTATCTAGAATTATCTATTTCCCTCGGTTCCTCACCAAGATTTATTTAGGATTATTCGGTCTTCTTTTAAATTTACATTAGCGTTGCAATCGTATGCACGTATATAATTAAAGTGGTCTTTCAATTCGCACTATTTTAAACCGCATTACACCAAAGTTCAATGTTGTTACCCCGACGCATTATTTCAACATTTCATGTCAAAATGTAGATCTAACGCTACCTGATTTCGATTTAATGTACTCAAATTTGTAGGCCTGCACATTAGTGTTAACCAGTAAAAGGACCATAACTTGTTAGAACGAGTGAAATGACATACAAATTGCAGGTGCTCAATTTCCCATGTTGACTAACATTCATATCAATTTCCGTGCGTATGGTAGATAAATTTTGAAGCTATAAGAATCACATTGTTTTCAGACCATAACTTTTCAAAGAACGAGTACCATGTCGCACAAAATGTCAATTCCACAATTTCACATACTGGCCGTGTTCCCATGCTTCCAATTGAGTTTCATGTGTGTAGGTGCAATACTTTTGGAGCGAAATGCATCCCAATATTTTGAAAAGTGACTTGACGTGTGCAACTCCTATTTATTCCTAAGATAGATGTATATTTCAAAAACTTAAAACTTGAAGCGATTCTAGTTATGGAGACTGTTTACACGGGTAGTACAACACAGGATTAAACTTAAAAAACCCACATCGACATTGAGCTCATATATCTAGATAAAATACGTTTATCTCAAACAGGTGATTCGAGTCTTCTATGAATTATTGCAAATCACAAGTACGTCCACTTAATTGCAGATGAGTAAAGATTTGAAAGTAACAACGATGGCTTTAACAGTTTTGTTAACAAAGTTCTTAACAATCGATCAAATGAAACAAACCCTGTATATACTAAATATGTATACAATAGAAATACGAGGACGAGCACTGCAGTCAACAATTAACAATGAGTTTGCATAAATACACACTGATCAAAGCCTGAGAGACAATGAACGAGACACAAAATGCACCGAGACAATTTAGTGATTTATATAGATCAAACATGTATTGAAGTATCGTTATCAATTAATGGTACAGAAATGACGACGTGGAGCATTCCGAGAATTAAAGACGCCTCGAGCATCGGCGATGTTTTCAAGTTTGAAGATATTTTAGCCAGATATGACGACCGCAGAAACGGTCATATTAAGTGCACAAAAGTGGCAACGAGTATATAGGAACACTAGACAGTGATACGATAGTAGATGGGGAGCACATAATCGGCACGGCAGTGGTACGAAAGTGGACGTGGGCGCATTTACGGCAGGGCAGTGGTGCGAAGTAAAGTAGAAGCGCATTGACAGCACGGGAGAGGTACGAAAGTTGACATGGGGCGCACTGACTGACGGCACGGCAGTGGTACTTAAGTGGACGGAGGTGCATTGACAACACAGCAGTGGTACGAAATTGGACATGGGGCGTTGACGGCACTGCAGTCGGGTTCATTGACTGGCGTGATGTTAAAGATTTCAAAGTAAGCATCGACGGGCACGGGAGTGGAAAAGCATGCTTGAATTGTATCCATAGGGCATGGATTGCGCCACTTTGAAGGTTGACAATTTCATAGAAAATCAACCATCAGTAAAGGCAGATGTTTTGAACAAGCAATACACGCCAGTGTTCACTAAAGAATCGTCAGGCCAGCTTCCATGTATCTAAACATCAGGCCCGGACCTCATACCGACACAGTAGTACCCATACTGAGCGGCATCTTCCAACATACTTTACAATTCTGGCGAAGTCCCTACTGATTGGCAACATGCTTATATAACAGCTGTATATAGAAAAGGTTACAAGACCTGTCCAGCTTACTATTGACCAGTTTCATTGACCTATATAGTATATGTATTATTCAAAACTACGGACTACATTGTCTTTAGTCAAATTATGAACCACCTGGATCACAAGGTTTTCAGCATTTAGAGCGAAATATTCCTGCGAAACACAGCTATTAAATACAGTCGGAGAAATATCCAGCCAACTCAACCAGAGTCAGACCATGGACCTCCTGATACTTGACTGTAGTAAGGCCTTCGACATAGTGCCCCATCGTCGACTACTATACAAGTTACAACACTACGGGATCTCCGGAGCCGCAAACAGATGGATCGAGACCTGGTTATGCAAACGCCAACATATAGTTGTCCTTGATTGCCCTACCTCTACAGAATCACCAGCCCTTTCAGGAGTTCCTCAAGGCACGGTGTTAAGTCCCCTGATGTTTTAGACTGTGGTCGTACCAGAGGGCTGAATGATTTTACTTGACTTCTTGGTTTCAGTTAATAATATGTCTCCTCAGTAGGTTTAGTAAATATTGAGCTGTTTCTGTTGTGTTGCCAAGGGTAAATCTGATGTAAATCCGACTTCGAGCTATGGATGAGGTAGAACTATCTGGAGAAGTGTATGATGGAGTACTGCGTATCGACGTAGTTTTCTTTTCTGGAAATTTAGAGAAGCGGCAATTTGAGGCATTGAATTTCAATTAACATGTGTTTGACCAGTCTACGAGTAAATTTTAAACTTGTTTGAGTTGTATCTGGTCTTTGACGTTGTTGATAACGCTGTACAAAAGACAGTCGTCAGCGAATAGATGATTGGTCATAGTTGATAGTGAGACCTGTCGGCGATGTTGTTGATGGGACCCACACTTAAAAAAGGAAGTCAATCATATAATCAAGTCCAATGCATGGCAGTCCGATTCGTCACTGGGAACTACTCGTATGGAGACAGCGTCACTATTCTCAATGGCTTGAACAGGCAACCTCTTCAACATAGACGCAATAAAATGAGACTAACCCATTTCCATAAAGCAGTAAACACACTTTCACCAGTTAAAATACCGGACTATGTTACTTGAGCACATTACCATGGTACTAGAAGACATTACAAAGCCTATATTGAGCACCTGGCGAACTACGAACAATACAAGAACAGCTTCCTGCCTCGGACGATACGATACTTGAACTCCCTTCCTCCAGACCTGGTGCAGATCACTTCTGTAGACGGCTTCAGTGCCGCTCTGCAGGTATTTACAGCCTGAGCAGCACCGATGTTTTTTATTGTTAATATTCCACTTTGTATGGCATTTACCACTTTCATGGCGTCATTTGCCTGCCATGCAATTATGCCCCAGGCAGTTACGAAGTAGAAGTAGAAATTACATTGAATGTGAAATTGTGGCATTGCAATGGTAAATGTGACCGAGCATTTAACACGGATTTCTTTTTCTTATAATATTCCAAATATACTCTTCCTCAGTCATTCATATGTCACACTAATGTCAATGCAATTCGGAACGACTATTTGGCACTATTTTCTTCCACTCTTCTTCGTAATGATGAGCGAACAAATTGCCGTTGTTCTTGGCAATTACGATTTAACATGAAGCCTGATATTCTGCGAAAAGCTGAAGCAAGTCCTCAAACAAAATATTCGATGCATTTAACACACAAGCTTTTTTTCACTATGCTTTTTAAAATGACTTTAAAATGATTTAGAGAAGATTTGTTTACAACCTTCACATATTATCAGATATACATTTTGTTTTACTATATTTTTATTGAGAACAAATTGACATAGCATGCCACATTTAAAAAATGGATGCACCCTTCCTTTACGATCATCTGCACATTATGCACAACCATCTGTGAACGTGTGATGAAAAGTGTGTATGAAGGGTTTGGCACTCAAGTTTGTTCATTATATACTTTAATCAGATAAGAATAAAAAGGGCGCTATAGTCAAAAATATGAAATATTTTATTTACTATCATCTTTGTGTAATTCCTGAGTATCTGTTAAAAGTAAAAATAAATCATTAAAACGATGATACAGTTTTACACACAATGTTTTGCTAAATCCTGCAAGTTGTCGATGAGGAATTCAACACGCAATATATATTTTTATATATATAACATATTATTGCTTCATTTTTCTCCTATTAGAGAAAGTTTACAAAGTATCCGTCTTTAACAATCATCTGCAAGCTAAACAGTTACTACAATGTTAGAAACAAAATAATGTGGTGTAATACATTTACAAAAATAAAAATTAGTCTTTTATTGATTCCAACATACCTTACATCGAACCCGAGGAAGATTGACGTGAATTATATTCTAAATAAGTTCAAAAATAGGAAAGTAAAATTAAATATTTTAAAACAAATATTCCTTACAGTTGGATCTGTTGTTTATACAAATACCAAAGCAATGCAAAACTACTAATATGTTTCCAAAATGAATCGCTCAAAGACAGGATTAATTAGCAAATTAAGGAATTTTATGAAAAGCCTTACATTATGGTTATTGGTATCAACGGTTGCTGGAACTATTGGTGCTTAATTGTTCATTTCAAGTCCATTGTTGATTATAAAGTCAAACAATTTAATATGAAGTTATTGTACGATCTGGAGTTAATAGATTGTCCTGTATGTATTGATTGCAATTAAGTAGAAGATAACGAACACTTTTTTTTATCAAATATCAAGCTTTGACATTTCTTTTTGAATGCTATACATAATTTTTTTAAAAGATGTGGAATACAAAAAGTAAATAAGAATATCAGATTTTTAGTTTTAGGTTACCACATTGATGAGAAAGAACATTGTTTTAGTTCAGATTGCTTATAAGCCCTACTTTATTTGTGAACCTCGTTTGAAAAATAAATGCATTTCTAAACGTTTTTTGAACGATTTTGTTAATAATATTACTACACTGAAGTTTTATTATATAGAGACTGGTACATGATATCTCCACTGTCTTGAAATGGATGTGCATAATCAGGGGGTTCAACGTGAAATGTGTTCGCCGAATTTTAAGTGAGGGAAATTGTGTGAAGCCGAATAAAATGGCGGCGTTGAAAGGAATGTCGGTGTTTCAAGGATGTATTTTCACTTGGTAAGTAAGTTATATCACCTTTCTCGCAATATAAATACGCCTACCCGGAGACCACACGTGTAAGCGTCTCTCGGTGTTTTAACCTATGTTTCTAGAGGCCTTTACAAAAAAGTTATTGAATGTATAAGCTGAACGATTGATTGTTTACAAAGTGTAAATAGAAAATTGCATGACTTGAAACTGTGTTTTCGGCCCAAGTTAACCATTTTTGTACCTGTTTTAGCTATTTGTTATTGAATATTTGCATTATTTATCTTTTCGACCGCTACTGCACTTACATGGGTATTATACGGCCGATTTTTTCATGTTTAAACACCTTTTATGTTTGGCGACGAAGTTTTATGCAGTTTTTGTGTGAAGCAGAATCAGAATATACATGCGTTAATAAAAGTTTAATTAAGACATGAGCTGTAACACATGTTAATAATTATAACAAAAGGAAATTTAAACGTACCGTGTATTTGTTATGCAAAATTACTTGTATAGTATTCCAGCAATTCATCTATATGAACTCGGAAATCAAATTATTTCTCGGTAAATAAATGTAAGAACTCTTGGTGTAACACGAACGTCCCGCAAGACGGCAAATACAATGAATGCAATATTATCAGTCTAATTTTATCTTACCAACGAAAATACGTTTTAAAGCAGTTTAAGTCTACCCATACCCATACCTAACCCCACCAACCCCGACAGTTGTCTTGCAATGGATCTTTGGGTACAACGCTAAATAACAAAATATATGTATGAAATAAATGTTATGATATAATAATAAAGCACAATGATTTACTTTCACTGAAATGTACTAATATTTATGTTGTCTAACCTGGTCTAAAATAATTTGTTAAGCGTATATGGTATTCTTATCAATGCAGGATTATAGATAGTGGATTTTGACGCAAATGTATAACCCACTCAACGATTTATTCTAGACCCTTTAAGACTACCTTAACATTGGTACACGTATTTCAGTGAACGTAAGTTATTGACCGCAGTGAAGTGTTTATACCATCAAAATCGTCTATGAATTAAAAGAGGCTGTGGGGTCTTCCCATACGATAAATTTATCTTCGGTCAGTGTAAAATGGTGAATTTTAGAGTATACAATCTTGCTAAAATAGTACACAGGTGTATCTGGTGTGTAAATTTGCATTAAAAACACGTGGTATGTTCTTATCGGGTACCACATTTTCTTTTATTAATAATATTAAAATGTGTCTTAAGAACGCTATTAATGTTGCACTCACACAGATATTCCGTTTTTACAACTTTTTTATTTTTTGTCTTGGTAAGAACAATTATTTGCGTTAGTCATAGTAAACTGATATTAAAAGATTGTTAATCAAAGATCAGATCGAAGATTTTCATATTTCCGTTAAAATAATAATGTTTTATAGCTTAAACCGTTACTAACGATTTTTAAAAAAATGCATAAAACATAAAAAAAAAAAATTAAATATAATTTTTTTGTCGGCAGCGGGTTTCCATGGATTTTTGCAAAAATGGCTCGTTCCAGGACTTAAATTAAAAAGTTGTCAAACCGTTTAATCTGTTAAAATGCAGCTTTAAAGCACGCTTATTCTGATTCTGCTTCACACAAAATCTGCATAAAACTTCGTCGCCCAACATAAAAGGTGTTTAAACATGAAAAAATCGGCTGTATAATACCCATGTAAGTGCAGTAGCGCTCGAAAAGATAAATAATGCAAATATTCAATAACAAATAGCTAAAACAGGTACAACAATGGTAAACTTGGGCCGAAAACACAGTTTCAAGTCACGCAATTTTCTATTTACACTTTGTAAACAATCAATCGTTCAGCTTATACATTCAATAACTTTTTTGTAAAGGCCTCTAGAAACATAGGTTAAAAAAACGAGAGACGCTTACACGTGTGGTCTCCGGGTAGGCGTATTTATATTGCGAGAAAGGTGATATAACTTACTTACATCCTTGAAACACCGAAATTCCTTTCAACGCCGCCATTTTATTCGGCTTCACACAATTTCCCTCACTTAAAATTCGGCGAACATATTTCACGTTGGACCCCCTGATAATGTATATTGTATACATACAAAAACAGTTTCAAAAAAAACTTTATACTATATTTTTCGTTTATTTGTTATAATCACATGCATGCAATACGCCGCGATTATAAATATATCTTCAATCTTAAATTTAACTACGCTGCAAGTATATCGCATAGTAATTTCAATTTAGCAGTTAAACTTAATGACTTTACTCTTGGGAATCTTAATTAATTATGCAATAATATTCTTCACTTGCAATCAATTTGAACTCAGTAGTACAAAATACACGTTAAAACACTACAATTAATTAGTCCTATTAAAATTTTACGAACTACTTCTACTGATGAACTGGCATACATTTGAGGTTGATTCGTTAGAAAATTTCAGAGGTGTTCCGTGTGTGGATGCACGGCCTCCTTTCTTGAACATCGTGTTAACGGTACATCAGCTACATAATTATTGGATAACAACTGATTAAAATGTATATTACTATTGTCTGTGACAAAATCCGGCCTGTCTGAAGAATAAGCATTTAAATCACAACAAAACACAGAATTAATAAAAAGAGTTGACATTTTTCGCTTCAAGATCCGTAATATGTGAAAGTAATCTATCGAATGTATGAGTTTCAACAAAATTCTGGCCTCTTCTAATAAAGAGGCATAGTTTAAATGTATGCAAGATTATAAGTATCTTCCATGGCCGAGAGTGTAAGATAGGTTCATCCCGACCCGAGCGTAGGGTGTTTTGCGGAAACGAGGCTTATCGAGTTTCCGCAAAACACCCTGCGGAAGGGTTGGGATGAACCTACCTTACACGAGCGGCTATGGTAGATGCTTTTTCTCCAACCTCAGTTAAACAAAATTCAGTAAAAATGCGTAGTGAAAATAAATGCGTATGGATGTGTGATAATTCGTGGTTGTCATGGATATGCGCGCAATGTTTCAGATTATGTTAATAGTCAAATCGGTCTTTAATATAGTTATAAGGAGAGTGAAGCATTATTTCTTGAAAGGTGCGTGAAAACTGTTTTATGGTGACATTTGAAGCGAGAAATTATCAATAAGCGTTCTTAATATTGCCACAAGACAAGGTTTCCATGATGCTACAGAAGACAGCAATCAACAAGGGAGGTAATTACAATGTGGCGACCATTAAAAAGGAGTTTCATACGGGCATTTTATCTTCGCCCGTGGGCAAGATAAGAATTTCTAGCATGGTTAAATTATTGGATCTTCTTATCTGAGGTGGGAGAAAGAGTTATCTTACATAATTAATTAAGACGGTTGAATGGTTTGGAGCCCGTGTATAAAGTTTCATTGCAATACATGATGTATTTGCTGAAATATTGACTTCAATGTGTTAGCATGCAAAACCTTAACCAGAATCTCTAAGTCCAGTAATAAAGGGCCATTATTTGCAAAATACAGTTATCTAACTTGGTTATTCAAGTATGTTTGGTAATTGAGTACCATAGTATAAAGTCTCAATGCAATACATCAATGAGTAACCAGGGGCGTAGCTTGACGAAAATATATGTGTAGGCCACTTTTTAAAGTACTGACCATATGAAACTTTCGATAAATAATATACGAAACATTAATGTCGCGTGAAAATGAATTTTAGAGCATAGGAAAACGATATATTTGAATATTTGAAATACCCGGTTTCCGATATATTAAAGCGCATTTGTCGGAATTTCATATTTTAGACCATTCTCCCTTCCAACCTCCCTATGCCTTCAGTTTTTATTGCAGATTTGGCATTTTTATTTTTTCGTTTTTTCTGAAAAATGTGTAGGCCGCGGCCTACACGGCCTATAGGAAGCTACGCCCCTGGACTAACTGAGATATAAACCGGTGTGTGCTTACATGCAAAGCCTTAACCAGAATGTCTATGTTCAACAATAAATGGCAATAATTTGCATTACGTGCTATGGTTATCTTACTCGATTATTTAAGTAGGTTAATAGTTGGGAACACATGGCTAAAGTTTCAAGGCAATACATGATGAATTTGCTGAGCTATTGACTTAAATATGGATACAAGCAGAACCTTAACCACAATTTCTCAGTCAAATAATAAAGGGTCATTACTTGTATTGAATTTAAAATAAAGTTATCTCACTTGGTTATTTAGGTAGGTTGGATGGTTGAGTACCATTGTATAAATTCTCAATGCAATACATCAATCAATTGCTGATATTAACCTATGTGTGATTACATGCAAAACCTTAACCAGAATTTCTTAGTCAAAGAATAAAGGCCCATAATTTGCATTACAAGTATTTTCAAATTATACTTTTCTAACTCCATTAATTAGGTAGATTGGATAGTTAGAAGTATATATCTAAAGTTCCAATACACAGTGTGTGCATACCACATGATAAATGACGTCATACATGCTACGTAGGAAGGCAGCATTTTGCTTAAAATGAAGACTTCAATCAAAGAGAACTTTTCTTTTACTACACCATTCTAAATGAAACAATATGTTTTGACAGTGCTCCGTCAGACGGCCGTTTTGTGAAAACGTTTTTCGAAGTGTTCTAAGAAACTTTCAATCAAACTCTGGTTAAAGACCGAATGCGATGCTCCGTAAGCGGCGTAGACTGAGCTATGTTTCATATCAAATGGTAGAGAAATAGGAAAGTTATCTTTGTTTAAAGTCTTCATTCGAAGCAAAATATTGCCTTCCGACGTAGCATTTATGACGCAATTTATCACGTGGTATACACACACTGATACAATACATGATGTATTTGCTGAGATAATTACTAAAAGATGCGTACATGCCAAGGTGTGAAGCCGACGCTGACGCTAGGGCGAGTAGTATAGGTCTCCTAATTCTTCAAATAGTCAAGCTAAAAATATTACTACACTGTTTCAAACAGTGAAATAACATTTTGATATTTCTCAATGTTTTAAAATTTTAGCCCGCTCTCAATTCCAAATCAAACTTTAGCGCACACAGGGCAAGGACACAAATTCAACGATGTCATTTTCGAAATGACGTCACGTTCGCATACAATTAGTGGCGCTTTTCCTAAAAAAACCAATTAATTTTCTTTCATGCTTTTCAATGACATATGGAGTTTTATCAGTGAAATTACAACCTTGTTTGATATTTTCACATTCCATACAATGAATGAAAAAAAATCAACTTTAAGAACAACTTTTAATTGTGATATGAACTTTCCGGAAAACTAACACGTACAACAATTACACGGTAGAGAATCCACGTGACTTATTGGTCAAGTGCACGGCAAAAAAATAAAATGTTAACAGGATTTGATTCAGAATTACTTTTGTCACATGAAGACCATAAACTCTGCAATAAAGAGCACTTTCCACGGTTATATAAAACAATCAATAACATCTGACCAACTGATTTCTCGGAGTTGAAAAATTCCGGCTAAGTACACGCAGCTTCTGATAATTATATTACTAAAATTGGGGTTAGCCGTAGGAAATGCATTCGATAATCTTATGTTCAGCAAGTTTATGCATTTTGAAGGTTTAAGAGGAATTCTATTTCTAATACAGTAAAACCCCTCTATTCAGACCACCTGTGGGACTTTGAGTAACTGGTCTTTATAACGGGGTGGTCTTATTATTGAGATTGTGCCGATTAGTTTTGTGAACGGTCAAGGGGTTTAGTTCCTTGGATTCTTACCATGTACGCTTACATGCAATTCTCGGTATTGGTAATACTAGTGTAACGTGCGAGACCAACAAACACCAACAGATCCCTTCAGAGAAAAGCTTGCTCGACCCTGGTCTTTATATACACTAAATTCTCTATCCACACAGAGCCCGGGCGTTGCTAATTTGCATATTACCAATCATACGTACTATGAACATACTTCCGTCTATAACGGAATGTTATTCTTTGAACACACATCCGCCGCCTACAGCGGACCGTTACATTACTTTCCCCTCCGAGCAGACTCGTCCCGAGTCTTGGTCTGGGTAACTC
The DNA here is from genome assembly GCF_026914265.1 of Mya arenaria. Taxonomy (NCBI): domain Eukaryota; kingdom Metazoa; phylum Mollusca; class Bivalvia; order Myida; family Myidae; genus Mya; species Mya arenaria. The sequence continues at coordinate 86,245,894 of NC_069124.1, forward strand.
AAGGGTAAGGCAACTCCGATTCGGCAGTTGTCAACATCCCATCGCTGCCACCATTTGTAACGTGCGACGTCTAGATAAACACCAACAGATCCATTCAGAGAAAAGCATGCTCGACCCTGAAGGGGTCCGCTGGTCTTTATATACACTAAATTCTCTATCCACAAAGAGCCCGGGCTTTGCTAATTTGCATATTACCAACCATACGTACTATGAACGTACTTCCGTCTATAACGGAATGTTATACTTTGAACGCACATCCGCCGCCTACAGAGGACCGTTACAGTAGTATGGGGTTATAGGAAATACTAATCAAGCAGAGAAAATGTTATGTCATTTATTCATTACATCATAAACTGTTCAAATAATAACATGTACTAAAACAACACAGTTTTAATGTACATTCAGCTCTTAAAATACAAGTACAGTGTATGCGTGTGTCAGTTACATATACAGAACAATGTGTCCATGGACGTTTAACTTGAAAAAAAACAACCAGCCGGGATGGTATGTTTACTGTTGGATTTAACTTTCACAAACTGTTTTTCAAGTTCATCCTCAACTCCAACTAAATCCTGAGAGAGATCACTCAAGTCCTTGCTCATGCAATACATCTTTAATTCAATTAGCCACTTGAGTGCATCCTGGTGATTGTTTATCAACAATGGCTCAGTAGCATCACAGTCATCATCATTGTCATCATCATCATCAACCTCATCATTGCTTTCATCATCACCAGAACACTTATCCTTTCTAGAATCAAGGTTCATTTCCCAGTTTTCATCAATGTCATTTTGAACCGGTACATCAACATCAACGTCCAAGTACTGCTCGACATTCATGACACATTCCAACACAATTTTTGATTGTGCTGATTTCATGAGCTCTTACTCGCAATTGGAATGCCATCATCTTAATTCATCATCAATATCAGCGTCATCGAACGCTGTTACTCCAGCATTCAGGAAGCATTTATTCACTGTTTCTGCTTTGCCTTCCTTAACAGCAGTTGAAACCCACTGAATGGCATCAAGCACTGTGATGCACTTTGACACAGAATTGACATTCACTGTATCGTCACCAATCTTTGATACAACAGATCTCAGAAGCTTTTTTTTGTAGAACTGGTTCATGTTCTTGATAATTCCTTGGTCTAAAGGCTGAAGCTTAGAGGTTGTATTAGCTGGCAGAAACACCAATTTCACATGTGTAAGATTCAGGTCACTGGGATGGGATGTTGCGTTGTCTAATAGAAGCACAACGATCCTGCCTGCCTCTCTCATCTTACAATCAAATCTGGTAATCTACTCTGAAACTAGCACACTATTCATCCAGGCTTTCTTGTTATATTTCTATGTGACAGGCAAAGTCTCAACTTTAATGTTACGAAAGCAGCGTGACTTGGCACTCTTTCCAATTATGGTGGTTTCTCAAATTGTCCTACCATGTTGACACACAGCATCACAGCTAATCTTTCCTTTGAGCGTGTACCCCCTTTACACTCCTCACCACGAATAGATAAAGACTTATCAGACAAAGCGCGATAAAAGAGCCCAGTCTCGTCCATGTTGTAAATGTCTTCTTGTCGTAGCCGGCCAAAATGTCAGGCAACTTAGTAGTTATTTCAAAGGGAAAAATTAGCAAAAAACAAAACTGATGGAGTGCACGGACATTTTAGGTTTGATGAAGTACTCGGACGTTTTCCAACCCTCCGTGCATATCCTTATTTATTTTACAGACGGGTGCTAAATGTATTATTATAAATATATTACTACTCTGTACAACTCGTCATTGAACGTTGGTCTCTTTTCGACGCAGGTGCCTTGTAATGGAGTGGCAATAAAAGAATCGACGCGTTTTAACCATTAGAACGACGGAGTCACGGACAGTATAGAGGAGCTATTTTCCATGTATCAATGAAGAGTCGGTTATAACAATAAAATCAATTCGTGTTTTTTCAACAATATAATCGAAATGAATACACAAAAGGCTTGTTATTTGTTGTGGTGCGTGTTCCACGTGCCTTTCGTTTATGATAATAACGTGTTTTCTATGACACTCGTGAACTAAAATACGATGCTTTACTGTCGATGTCGTGTTGTACCGAGGCAGCTTTTTATAGTCACTCTGGTACAATGATTGCGGTGCACCGGGGCGCAACATTCCAACTGCCTCCGACCTCCGGTTTTCAGTGAGTCTTGCCATTTGATTTTAATTGAATCTTAGCTTGATTGAATATCTTTTTGTTACTCCCGTTAGTTCCACTTAATTCACATAAAATAAATTGACCTTTATGAAAAGTATACATGTCGGGCATGGGACAAGCGGTTTATTAAAGAATATGTAAAAAATAAAACTTAATACTTCCTTTTGTCGTTGAGCGTATTTGGGGCCAATAACACTCCTTCTCCCAGAGTGAATATAATGTTGAAGCAACTTTTCAAAATATTTACTGTTAAGCCCAATTGTGAAGCTGTTATGATTTCAACTCTTTTTATAGATTGTATGCAATGTTTGTTTATAAAATAAACTAAACGTCATGAACTGGCAATTCCCAAAAGAAAGAAAAAAGAAAACTAAAATAATCATCCGGTCAACTGTAAACGTTTGTTCGAAGAGTGTATGAGGAGTTCGACAGACAGGATCAGTATGTAGAAAAATGCACGAGCGCCGTAGAGGCAACGAAAAACGCTATTCTGTTTACTTTTGTCGAAATAACTGGACAATTAATAGTAATAGCCTTGTTACATATGTTTCTATTGTCACAAGCAACATATGTACAAAGTTCCATAAAAACGTGCATTTTCTTGAATCATGAACAAAACTGACGACGACGATGACACCAAGACTATCACAGTAAACCGAATTTCGTTCTTCAAAAAACAAACGAGCAAATAAAGATCCATAGGTTTTGTCAACATTGACATAGCAAATCATTCCTTTATGGTCATCTGTACGTGATGCCTAACCATCTTCATGTGATGTCTGTTCATCTGCACCAGATGCCTGTTCATCTGCACCAGATGCCTGTTCATCTGCACCTGGTGCCTGTTCATCTGCACATGATGTCTGTTCATCTGCACCTGATGCCTGTTCATCTGCAGATGATGCCTTTTCATCTGCAACTGATGCCTGTTCATCTGCATATGACGCCTGTTTATCTGCACATGATGCCTGTTCATCTGCACCTAATACCTGTTCATCTGCACATGATGCCTCTTCATCTGCACATGATGTCTGTTCATCTGCACCTGATGCCTGTTCATCTGCACATGATGTCTGTTTATCTGCACATGATTCCTGATCATCTGTGTGTGATGCCTGCTCATCTGCATGTGATGCCTGTTCATCTGCATGAGATGTATGATAACCTGCATGTGATGCCTGTTCATCTGCACCTGATGTCTGCTCATCTGCATCTGATGTCTGCCCATCTGCATGTGATGCCTGCTCATCTGCATGTGATGCCTGTTCATCTGCATGTGTTAATTGTTCATATGCATGTGTTGCCTGTTATCTGCACATGATGCCTGTTCATCTGCACCTGATGCCTGCTTATCTGCACCTGTTGCCTGTTCATCTGCACCTGATGCATGTTCATCTGCACCAGATGTCTGTTCATCTGCACCTGATGCCTGTTCATCTGCACCTGATGCCTGTTCATCTGCACATGATGCCTGCTCATCTGCATCTGATGCCTGTTCATCTGCATATGTTGCCTGTTCATCTGCACCTGATGCCTGTTAATCTGCACCTGATGCCTGTTCATCTGTACATGATGCCTGCTCATCTACACCTGATGCCTGTTCATCTGCATGTGTTGCCTTTTCATCTGCACCTGATGCCTGTTCATCTGCACCTGATGCCTGCTCATCTGCACCTGTTGCCTGTTTATCTGCACCTGATGCCTGTTCATCTGCACATAATGCCTGCTCATCTGCATCTGATGCCTGTTCATCTGCATGTGATGCCTGTTCATCTGTACCTGATGCCTGTTCATCTGCATCTGATGCCTGCTAATCTGCACCTGTTGCCTGTTCATCTACACATGATGCCTGTTCTTCTGCAACAGATGCCTGTTCATCTGCACCTGATGCCTGTTCATCTGCACATGTTGCCTGTTCATCAACACCTGATGCCTCCTCATCTGCACCTGATGCCTGTTCATCTGCACCTGATGCCTGCTCATCTGCACCTGATGCCTGTTCATCTGCATGTGTTGCCTGTTCATCTGCACCTGATGCCTGTTCATCTGCACATGATGCCTGCTCATCTGCACCTGATGCCTGTTCATCTGCATGTGTTGCCTGTTCATCTGTACCTGATGCCTGTTCATCTGCACCTGATGCCTGCTCATCTGCACCTGTTGCCTGTTCATCTGCACCTGATGCCTGTTCTTCTGCAACAGATGCCTGTTCATCTGCACCTGATGCCTGTTCATCTGCACGTGTTGCCTGTTCATCAACACCTGATACCTCCTTATCTGCACCTGGTGCCTGTTCATCTGCACCTGATGCTTCTTCATATGCACTCCAGCCACATAAAAAAAGGAGGTATTACATTATACAGAACAAATACGCATCATAATTCAACTGGCAACATAGCCTTATTAAAGCCCTTTTTATTGTTTAAAATATCTAAAATAGTATGTACAGTCAAACCTGTATTAAGTGGCCACCCTTGGGAAATGATCAAAGTGGCTGCTTAAGACAGGTGGCCACTTAATCCAGGTTTGACATTTCCGCCACTTTAGCTTTATTCAGAGATGGAGTATGTATCTTAACCACCACCTCACAACACAATCAATAACATCTGTATCAAAATTATTGAAGAAGGTTGAATACAAATACATGTGTATAGATAAATATATATATATTTGGTTTCATGTTGTTGATTTCTTATTCTTATTTTACTTTTTTATGCTTATTTTATTGCATATAGCATTTTTAGACACTTTATGTGTGTGTGTTTTTTTGTTTTTTTTTGACAACATATGAGTTTCACTTGAATTGGTTTAACATGTTAAAATATGTCACTTTTGGTGATTTCACATATCTGCGATATGTCACATGTTTAATTGTAAAGCGCCCTTGAACGTATTTTTTTTATGAAAAGGGCGCTCAACAAATCTGGTCTAATAATAATAATAATAATAATTTCAAATTTATGGGTGTAGGCATTGTTGAGTTATCACTCGCACAACCTATTATCATTCAAGGTCACTGTGACCTTGACCTTTGGCCCAATGACCCCTAAAATCAATAGGGGCCATCTACTGGTCAGGCCCAACCTCGAAGTCAAGTTTGAGGGCCATGGCTGCAGGCATTGTCGAGTATTCACTCTGACAACCTATTACCATTCAAGGTCACTGTGACCTTGACCTTTGGCACGATGACCCCAAAAAACAATAGGGGTCATCTACTGGTCAGGCCCAGCCTCCAAGTCAATCTTGAGGGCCATGGGTGTAGGCATTGTCAAGTTATCACACGGACAACCTTTTACCATTCAAGGTCACTGTGACCTTGACATTTGGCCCAATGAACCCAAAAAACAATAGGGGTTATCTACTGGTCAGGCCAAAACTCCAAGTCAAGTATGAGGGCCATGGGTGCGGGCATTGTGGAGTTATCACTCGGACAACCTTTAACCATTCAAGGTCACTGTGACCTTGACCTTTGGCCTTATGACCCCCCAAAATAATAGGGGTCATCTACTGGTCAGGCCAAAGTTCCATATCAAGTTTAATGAGCGTAGGTCTAGGCATTGATGAGTCGGACAAGCTTTAAAATTCTTTAACCATTAAAGGTTACTGTGACCTTGACCTTTGACGTCCTTCATTTCAAGTTTGATGATCATATGTTTAGGAATTGTTGAGTTATCACTTGGACAAGCTTTGGTCTACCGACGGATCGACAGACCAACCTACTGACCGACCGACATGTGCAAAGCAATATACCCCTCTTCTTCGAAGGGGGGCATAATTAATGGTCAAAATGTTATTGCAAAGAGAACAAGATTATTACTGGAAGCAATGGATGCTCCTCAACACCCATTTTCTATGAAAAAGCAGAAATTGTAATATGATGTGATGGTATGTGAATGGTTGTAGCATCATAATACAAAAGTTATCAATTATCGAAAAAGCTATAACATGCAAAGATATGGGCAGGTTAAATGAGAGTTAAATTTTATACATGTAGTTGATTTCAAGCAATGAAATAAAAAAGCAGTAATTGAAATGTACAAAATTATTATTATAATGAGCAGAACTGAAGCGTTGCATACTAGCCTGAATATGGATCTTCAAACATTGCCATGTATCTATACACCAAGTTTGAATCCCTTTAGAATGTTCCAAGATATGGCCCGAACAAGCACCTTTTATGGAAAATAATCAGGTTAATAGGAGAAATAACCCTAAATAAATATACAGGTCAGGGTTATCATTCTTGGGTACACATCCTTTTATATCCATCTATCTACCAACTTTCATGTTTCATTTCAAATCATTAATTATTATCAAAGATATAGCCCTGACAGAAACCAATTTCCGAAAAAATATGTTTAAGCTACACTCTCACAGCCAATTTTTGTGATAGTCCATGGAAACCAGTTATATAAGAGTTAAGACTGCTGACAAGAAATCAGATCGCAGATTTTTATATATAAGTTCAAAAATTGATGTTTTATGCATTTTTCTTAAACTGTTAGTATCGGTTTAGGCCATAAAACATTAATTTTCGAACGAAAATAGGAAAATCTACGGGCTGATTTTTTGTCAGCAATCTTATATCATTGGTTTGCAGATATTTACGCAAAAATGTTGCTCTTTTCAAGACAAAAAATGAAAAAGTTGTTAAAATGGTAAATCTGTAAGAGTGCAGCTTTAAAGGATAACATTACTGTAGAAAATGAGATTCTTGTGCACTGCACTTTATCTCATCACCATCTATCCATATTTCAAGTTTCATTTAAATGCCTTAAGAACCTAGCAATACTGCACTTACTCTTATTGCCATCTATCTATATTTTAAGTTTTATTTCAATCCCATCAGCAGTTTTGAAGTTATTCTTTGAACAAGGGTGTGACAGACGGAAGCAAGGACGGTGAATGGACAGACAAAGCAGCGACTATATGCTCTCTCTTAAGGAAGCATAAAAATTATTGCTATGAAACCGATATTGTATTACATTAACCTTCAAGGCTGACCTTGACCTTCAAAATAAGAGCACAGATTTAAAGCGTGACACGCCTTCCCACTCTGCTCTACAAATGTGTGGAAAAAGATTAAATTCCCATTAATAGCTGTGACACAAATTATTGCTATAAAATCCATAACAACATAAATTCAACATTATATTGATATAAAGATGAAACTGAATCAATCTGTATAGAATTTAACCCTCTTTCCATAAATGTACACTTGATGGCATCTTAATTAAACAGCAACAAAACTGATGAGAATTTATAACAAAGGAGTAATAAAACTGCCATAGAGCAGTAATATTGGAAAATCCCTAGATATATTCAGTGTACCTTACTAGCTGGGTGGATCCTGGATGAAATGGGGCATTTATGTTTGTTTTACTTGAACTGTTCCTAGCCACCATCAACAGACTGAAGATAAGAAGTAGAACTTAAAGAAGAGATAAATGGGTAGGTAAAACCATATAACAAGAGAGCTGCAAGGCGGACAACTACGCACATAAAAGGAACAATCAATCCACAGGAACCATAACAGACAAATGAAAGAAACAACTTTCAAACATACTGAAAATGTCAGTATGCATTGTAATTCATTTTGTAAAAATGTCAAGTTAAAGAGCAGACAAGATCAATTGGGCCATAACTCAAGAATTACTAAACCAATCAGGCTGGATAACAAATATGTCTGCGATATCATGTGTTACATTGTAACTAAGTTAGCAATTTGAGTTTGACATACATGCCATATTTCTGGAGACCATTCCGGGGGATTTGTTCAGAAAGAAGTACTTTATTAATCATCATATTCTTATGATACACTGTCAATGTCATACTGTAATGCACTTGCAGAACATAATAAAAATTATGTCTTAGGAAAAATATGTTTTCCAGACAATTTAATTGGCTTACCTTCCTCCACGGCGATGATGACTTTCAGACAAAAAGAGAATGGAATAAATATAGATATTTGTAAAATTATTAATTGTAATTCATGAAGTCATTTTCTCCCTTGTGAAGATGTTTATTTACATTTAGTTTCATTCACATACTGTAGTTTCACTTCGTCATTATTGCCCGTTGTAAAATTATTTTTTTTTTTTTTTTATTCTAGGGCATTTTTATCTCCCGCCAGGAGCCTGGGGAAAGGATCGAAATTTCACAGGGATTTTTGCCCCGAATGAGGATATGGCATGTATGGTGTTGAGCTCACACTGGTGGTAGTTGGCGTTCACTGTTATTATTATTTTCAATGAACAGTTTCTGTCAAACTGAGACTGCTGGTGTCAAACAGTGGATATAGTGTGCGCTCTTTGTTAAAATAAATAAATAATAAAGTATGCAAACATTTTCAGCAAGTACAAGAATAGGTAAAATACAACTATGATATTTAGCCTTTATTTCAATCACGATGTACAAATTTTATAACAAGTATTAAATTAATAACAATAGCAAAATACATGCACAATTTGTCTTAATTCCAGTTTCACTATTATCCATTATCATGTTGATTGCACAATGGTAAAACAAACTCTTATGCTGGAAATAAATTATAACAAGAGCTGTCACAGAGACTATTCTATTCTGCCGCTTTTCGATGTAAGTATTGAAAAGTTTTGGCGAAACATGCATGAATCACTGTTAGATCAGATTTCAATGCAATACTGAGATATTAACATAAATGTGGTTCCATGCAAAATTTTAACGAGAATTTCTAAGTCTCATAATAAAGGGCCATTATTTGCAAAATACAGTTATCTAACTTGGTTATTCAATTAAGTTGGGTGGTTGAATACCATTGTATAAAGTCTCAATGCAATACATCAAATAGTTGCTGAGATATTATCCTATGTGTGCTAACATGCAAGACCTTAACCAGAATTTCACATAAAAAGGGGCAAACATTATATATTATAAAAGATAGAGTTATCTTACTTGATTAAATAAGAAGGTTAAATAGATGGAAGCCTGTGTGTAAAGTTTCAATGCAATACATGATGTATTTGCTGAGGTATTGACTTAAAAGTGGTTACATGCAAAACCTTAACCATAATTTTTGTCGAATAAAAAAGGGGCCATTATTTTAATTTAATGCAAACTGGAGTTATCTTACTTGGTTATTTAAGTAGATTGGATGGTTGAGTACCATTGTATAAAGTCTCAATGCAATCCATCAAGTAATTGCTGAGATATTAACCTATGTGTGCCTACATGCAAAACCATAACCAGAATGTCAAAGTCAAATAATAAAGGCCCATAATTTGCATTATATTAAAAAAAAGTGTTATCTGGGAATACATATCTAATGTTTCAATGCAATACATGATATATTTGCTGAGATATTGACTTAAACGTGGTTACGTGCAAAACCTTAACCAGAATTTCTAAGTCAAATAATAAAGGGCAATTATTTGCATTAAATACAAACTAGAGTTATCTAACTTGGTTCATTTAGTAGGTTGGATGGTTGAGTACCATTGTATCAAGTATCAATGCAATACCTCAAGTAGTTGCTGAGATATTAACGTATGTGTGCTTACACGCAAAACCTTAACCAGAACTTCTATGTCAAATAATAAAGGCCTATTTCTTGCATTATATTCAAATAATTGTTATCTAACTTCATTAATTTAGTATGTAAGATAGTTGGGAATACATATCCAAAGTTTCAATGCAATAACTGCTGTATTTACTGAGATAATGACTTAAAGGTGCTTACATGCAAAACCTTAACCAAGATGTGACGCCCACGCCGACGACGCTAGGGTGAGTAGTATAGCTCTCCTTAATCTTCGAATAGTCGAGCTAAAAATGTATTCATTAAAGGGACTGTACACCAGATTGGCACTAAAAAATAATAATTCTGTAACGAATCTCAGGACAATTATTTAATAAAATGTTTTACTTTGGTATAATAATTGTAAGAAAAATACCAAAATGTAAAAAAAATTGAGCCAGAGACTAGGTTTGAACCGGTGTCGCCAAAATTGCAGTCCAGTGTTGTATCCACTGTGTTACGAAGGCTTACCCTAAACGTTTGGAATATTTAAGCTATATACCTAACTCGGTAATATCACGTGATAACATCGACTAGCCAATCAGGCATAAGGAACAAATTCTGCTGTGTAGACATACCTAGTAATCTTTTTAAATGGAAAAATACGAAAAAACTGCGAAAAAAAAATTAATTGTAAACTATGTGGTACTTCAGTTAGTAAGTTTCAATGCATTGTACACATCAATACCAAGTTTATGTCAGTTTTCGACAATTTTCTTCTTTTTTTTCGCTATTTCATCATACGGAGTACAACCCTTTTAATGTCACTAATAACAATGTGTACAATATCAACCAGTGTTGAACTCAGTGACTCCCTGTGACCACAAGCTGGTTTCTGTCCTATGATCGGATTGTTTTGTATCCTCTCCTGTCTGAATCCGCTTGTACCTCTCCTGGGCTTGGACCCGGCGGGCTGCTTTCTTCATGTCGACAGAACCAGCGTCATCCACGCTGAACCCGCCCGCACCTGCCGAGCCCAGACCCGCAGTCTGGTGTACGCGCATGGTAATGCTGATCTGCAATTAAATACCATTTTACTATGATAAGGCTGCATTCATAAACTCTGTTATAATTGACTAGGCATGTAGTACTTCTATTTCAGCATATGCTTAGAGTTTCTTCACAACTGTAGGTGTTAGAAAGTGCTTACGGTAGATGGTGTGTTTGTCAAGAGTGATGCATTTGAATAAATTAATAATTCATATTCGTTTTGTAAAATTTTGTGGAATTAAGAGTTCACCATTGGACAATATCCCCCTCAGATTGATTGGTGTTCTTCTGATAAGCCAGATCATAACTCTCAATTGCCATCCATAAAAATATTGAAGCGACTGCTTCTAATACTCATGAAAAAGTGCCAGAAACACTTCTTTATTAAAACATATTGCAACAAAAAATGGAAAAACACGTATTTTTTTATTCAGGATTATCATTATTTTAATTCAGGATTATCATCATACATTTTCCATCACCCGCTTATTTTCTTAAAAAAAAGTATCTTTTATTTTTTAATTTGTCCGCTAGCTCCAATTGTTTTTTTGTATAATATCCGACAAACAAATTGTCAAATTGATATGGCCTTACCATTCTATTTACACTGCTTCTCATGACAATGCAATTATAAAGCTATAAATGAACTATTCTTGGAGAAATAATTATTGTGCTTTGTAATGAATAGTCATTAGTCTACACAGTGGGTGTGAACAGGTTAAGAGAATAAGAAAATCATTTAAGTATCTTAATCAACAGGAATATCATTATAGATCATTAATATGTCTGGGACAAATGTCTCCAGAGAATAAACGCAGCTTTCATCATGTACTATTTTTATTCAAGGATGAATCTCCTTTAATATCTTTAATTCCTACTTAAAATATACATCTAAAGAAGTTGACATTCAACAAAGATTAACATAACATAAAACACCAATTGTTTAAGAAAAACAATATGTTTACAAAACATGTTTGCGCTCTAATGGCAGCCAATTAGTCATTCCACTAGGTTATTAGTAATACCACAGTGGTTAATTTCTTGCAACTTTCAAGGAACATTCAAGTTGTTATTCATTACATTTCATTTTTTAAATACCTGTTTTGAAATACGACTATGACTTTGGTCTATCAGGTGACCTTATAAGTGATTTGTTGATCTAACAAGAGCTGACCTAGAACAGTGCACTCAACAATATGCAGCACTGTCTTAGAAATGAATGCATTCATGATGTAATATTGGCCTGTCAAAAACAATAAAGAAAGACAACTAATAAGAAAAATAAAAAAGTAAAAACAAAAAAGTCAATTAAGTGCCATATTTGTAGTATTTTTTTTATTTTGTAATGGCCGTGACAAACTGTGTGAAGTTTGAAGACTATTGAATAAATGGAGATTTGAGTTATAACCCCAAGTTGCCTTAAAACTTTAACCAAACTGTCTAAGTCGATCTGAAGGGTATAGAAGTTATTAGTGAAACCCCAACTTGCCCCCAACCCTGAAACTTGAACCTACGTTCCTAAATCAATCAGGGGCCATAATTTGTATTTAGGATGATATGGAGTTATGTAACCTAATTGTGTGATCATCCTGAAGAACTGTGCGAAGTACACATATGAAGTGAATTGAATGAAGGGTATTGGATTTGTAATGCCATTTTGCATTAAAACTTAAGTAGTATAAGTAGTATAGCTCTCCTTATTCTTTAAATAGCCAGCTAAAAAATCAATAGGGATCTACAGGTCATGATCAACCTCCCCAGTTTGAGGCTAGTTGTTCCAAGCATTCTGTTAATATTGATCTGGACAAGGTTTTTGTGTTCAAGGTCACTGTGAATTTGACCTTTGACCTGCTTAATCATCAATATGAGTCATCAGCTGATGACCAACCTCATTACCAAATACGAGGACCCTGTGAAGAATACTCAGTTCTATCGGACAAGGTTTGGTCTACTGTCTGTGCAAATCAACATACACTCCTTCTTCAATTGGGGGCATAAATACCTTGCTTTTTCAAAAGAGGGCATAATTATGCTGCTTCTAAGTAGGAGGGGCATAATTACTTTCTAAATTTATCAATTCATCAATCGCAGGGACAATTTCATTGACTCGAAATAAGAAATTAGTTTTTAATTACTAGAAATACTTGAGCAACTTCATACCACACTTATGGTCACTATCAAATCATATGGTTTGGGTTGTAGGAATTTCATGCATTTATATTATTTGGGTTTATACTTAAATGGGCTTCTTTTTGTGCTAGTGAAAAACTGTGTGAGCAAAAGTATGTTGAAAGTTGGGAAAGGATTGAAGTCATGTTGCTGATCAAATCATTTTTGACATTGTTACATATTTCTTAATTCAAATAAAACTGGTAGTCCAAGTTCATAGTTAAACAATTGATACACTGATTGGTTTCAACATACTGTGAAATCATTAATGTTCGTGGGGCATTAATGTTCATGGTTTTCGTGGGTTGGGTGATCCACGAATTCAAGATCCCACGAAATATAGATTCTTTATTCACTTTTTCAATTGCCATGTTATGTACATACTCTAGTTTATTCATTACAGAGGCCGCAGTATACAGCGTAAATATCCGTCTCACTGTATCTTACTATCATGGTTTTGTTAATATATTATATCTGCCTTTAACAAATAATAAACCAAATCATTTTAATGTGTTTTTATGAACCAAATGACAGAAGCACATGCCTAAACATGTGCTGTTTATGAAAATCTATGTGAGTCACAGATGAGTGTCGGTTCTCGATTTTTTTCTTTAATGAAAATTAATCGATTACATTGGAGGTTACTGAGCACCCAACGTGACAATGTACAAAACAACGTGTTAAATTTACTTATTAAACAAAAACGTGTGAATAATTATTGAAATGAGATGATATTCAAAAGTAATTGAATTTGTAAGCATCAGCTATCTTTAGGGATTGTTTACTCAAATATATGGACCATCTTGGTGTTTTCACAGCAAAATTCTTAAATGGCATTCAATGGCTTCGCCTATCTGTATTTATGATCAGGGTACGTCTTCTTTTATGACCTTAATAACCAATTAAATCGATAATTGACATGGATATATGCACTAATTGGCATGTCTTACCACTTTAGTGAGTGTCATAAACCGAGTGAAGTAGAAGACGGAAACCATATGGGCCAACGCGTGAAGATAATGCAGACAATCTAGAATGATCGCAGTTTTGAGGTTTTGTTTTTTTTCAAAAATGAAAAACCACGAATTCAAGTACCCACGAAATTGTAATTTTTCGGCAAACCATGAAATTTCATGCCAACGAATATAAATGATTTCACAGTATCTCTTTTAGGTTTGTGTATCCAACACAATAGTTTTCTTCTGACATGCCAGATTATTCACATCTGACAATCAACATTCAGAGGTTGTTTATAAATAGCATACAATCATAGTATTTGTTTGGCATGCATTTTTCAAAGAAGCGGTGATAGTAAATGAAACCAGTGCTGGTTTCCAACCAGTAAACAGACTAGAAAGTTTACAATCAAGTTTAAACAAATCAATATGAATTATAAGTAAAAGAAAGGCTTGCAGTCGACAAAAGTTCCAATTACACATCACTCTAAGTATGGAGCTGTTGACAGCTGGCAAGCAGACACATCTATTCCATTAGTGCATGTTGTACACCTTTTTTATCCATAAATTTCATCTTGTCTAGACCATTAGTTTCACAAATGCATTTGCAGCAGTGCACACATAAATATTCTGTCTGTAACATACCAATCAGTATTTTGAACAATTCGACAAAGAGCTCTCATCAAATTATCACACAAAGATGCGCTTTGAAGCAGTTCATCCTGACAACAAAAGACTTTTCATTTATGACAGTCGTAAAGGCTCAAGAACAAATTCATTTATGGTAATTCAGTCTTCTATTTTTCCTTTAGCAGCAAATCTTAACGGGAAAAGTCCATTGCCATACACTTTACAGTAGGGATGGCAACGGGTAGTAAAATCGGTACTCGGATAATCTTCCGATCTTGTACTGGGAAAAGTTTTAATTGGTTTTCAGAAGAGACATGTTCATATACCATGTACCTGGGTTATCATTATATTGGCCATTTCCATTTATGTTTTTCATCCTTAAATAAGTGTCGACTTTCGTACTATATCAGTAATATCAGTAGTTTTATTTTATATGAACTACAAATAAAGCGTATGCAAATAAGAAAATAATACTTCATACAGGTCAAAACATTATCACATCATGGAATTAGCATATGAGCAAAACTCACTGATAATATAATGAGCAAAAATCAAGCTTGACAGAAGCTTCCATCTTAAAAAAAAACAGTCATCTTTTGCTGGGGCTCCTCAAGCTTCATTGTTAGAGTAGTTTCAGATTCATGTTTCTAACACAGATGGTTCAATGAGTATGCTTATAGTGCCACCTTTATAAGTTAATTCTACAACATGCAATCAGTACAGAAACACATAGAGCTTCTGATGGCTACATGCAATCAGCACAGAATCACACAGAGCTTCAGATGGCTACATGCATTCAGTACGGAATCACACAGAGCTTCTGATGGCTACATGCGATCAGCACAGAATCACACAGAGCTTCAGATGGCTACATGCAATCAGCACAGAATCACACAGAGCTTCTGATGGCTACATGCAATCAGCACAGAATCACACAGAGCTTCTGATGGCTACATGCATTCAGTACAGAATCACACAGAGCTTCAGATGGCTACATGCAATCAGTACGGAATCACACAGAGCTTCTGATGGCTACATGCAATCAGTACAGAAACACACAGAGCTTCTGATGGCTACATGCATTCAGCACAGAATCACACAGAGCTTCTGATGGCTACATGCAATCAGTACGGAATCACACAGAGCTTCTGATGGCTACATGCAATCAGCACAGAAACACACAGAGCTTCAGATGGCTACATGCAATCAGTACAGAAACACACAGAGCTTCTGATGGCTACATGCAATCAGTACGGAATCACACAGAGCTTCTGATGGCTACATGCAATCAGTACGGAATCACACAGAGCTTCTGATGGCTACATGCAATCAGCACAGAAACACACAGAGCTTCAGATGGCTACATGCAATCAGTACGGAATCACAAGAATCACACAGAGCTTCTGATGGCTACATGCATTCAGTACAGAATCACACAGAGCTTCTGATGGCTACATGCAATCAGCACAGAATCACACAGAGCTTCTGATGGCTACATGCAATCAGCACAGAATCACACAGAGCTTCTGATGGCTACATGCAATCAGTACAGAAACACACAGAGCTTCTGATGGCTACATGCAATCAGCACAGAATCACACAGAGCTTCTGATGGCTACATGCAATCAGTACGGAATCACAAGAATCACACAGAGCTTCAGATGGCTACATGCATTCAGTACGGAATCACACAGAGCTTCTGATGGCTACATGCAATCAGCACAGAATCACACAGAGCTTCAGATGGCTACATGCAATCAGCACAGAATCACACAGAGCTTCTGATGGCTACATGCAATCAGCACAGAATCACACAGAGCTTCAGATGGCTACATGCATTCAGTACGGAATCACACAGAGCTTCTGATGGCTACATGCAATCAGCACAGAATCACACAGAGCTTCAGATGGCTACATGCAATCAGCACAGAATCACACAGAGCTTCAGATGGCTACATGCATTCAGTACGGAATCACACAGAGCTTCTGATGGCTACATGCAATCAGCACAGAAACACACAGAGCTTCAGATGGCTACATGCAATCAGTACGGAATCACAAGAATCACACAGAGCTTCTGATGGCTACATGCATTCAGTACAGAATCACACAGAGCTTCTGATGGCTACATGCAATCAGCACAGAATCACACAGAGCTTCTGATGGCTACATGCAATCAGCACAGAATCACACAGAGCTTCTGATGGCTACATGCAATCAGTACAGAAACACACAGAGCTTCTGATGGCTACATGCAATCAGCACAGAATCACACAGAGCTTCTGATGGCTACATGCAATCAGTACGGAATCACAAGAATCACACAGAGCTTCAGATGGCTACATGCATTCAGTACGGAATCACACAGAGCTTCTGATGGCTACATGCAATCAGCACAGAATCACACAGAGCTTCAGATGGCTACATGCAATCAGCACAGAATCACACAGAGCTTCTGATGGCTACATGCAATCAGCACAGAATCACACAGAGCTTCAGATGGCTACATGCATTCAGTACGGAATCACACAGAGCTTCAGATGGCTACATGCAATCAGTACAGAATCACACAGAGCTTCTGATGGCTACATGCAATCAGCACAGAATCACACAGAGCTTCAGATGGCTACATGCAATCAGTACAGAATCACACAGAGCTTCTGATGGCTACATGCAATCAGCACAGAAACACACAGAGCTTCTGATGGCTACATGCAATCAGTACAGAAACACACAGAGCTTCTGATGGCTACATGCAATCAGCACGGAATCACACAGAGCTTCTGATGGCTACATGCAGAGCTTCTGATGGCTACATGCAATCAGTACGGAATCACACAGAGCTTCTGATGGCTACATGCAATCAGCACAGAATCACACAGAGCTTCTGATGGCTACATGCAATCAGCACAGAATCACACAGAGCTTCTGATGGCTACATGCAATCAGCACAGAATCACACAGAGCTTCTGATGGCTACATGCAATCAGCACAGAATCACACAGAGCTTCTGATGGCTACATGCAATCAGTACAGAAACACACAGAGCTTCTGATGGCTACATGCATTCAGTACAGAAACACACAGAGCTTCTGATGGCTACATGCATTCAGTACAGAAACACACAGAGCTTCTGATGGCTACATGTAATCAGTGCAGAATCACACAGAGCTTCAGATGGCTACATGTATTCAGTACATTATCACACAGGATAAAGATGGCTACATGTATTCAGTACTATATCACACGGGAATACAGATGGCTACATGTATTCAGTACAATATCACACAGGAATACAGATGGCTACATGTATTCAGTACAATATCACACAGGATACAGATGGCTACATGTATTCAGTACAATATCACACAGGAATACAGATGGCTACATGTATTCAGTACAATATCACACAGGATACAGATGGCTACATGTATTCAGTACAATATCACACAGGAATACAGATGGCTACATGTATTCAGTACATTATCACACAGGATAAAGATGGCTACATGTATTCAGTACAATATCACACGGGAATACATATGGCTACATGTATTCAGTACAATATCACACAGGAATACAGATGGCTACATGTATTCAGTACATTATCACACAGGATAAAGATGGCTACATGTATTCAGTACAATATCACATGGGAATACAGATGGCTACATGTATTCAGTACAATATCACACGGGAATACAGATGGCTACATGTATTCAGTACAATATCACACAGGATAAAGATGGCTACATGTATTCATTTCAATATCAAACACGAATGCAGATGGCTACATGTATTCAGTACAATATCACACAGGGACACATGTAACCAGCAAAAAATCTAATATCTACAAGTTATCAGCTTCAAAAGTAAATTATACTATAATAGTGTTCAACTAAAACACTTGAATTTTAAATTTGACATGGGTGCATAAACAAACCTGTACCAGTATTTTCGTTTAAAAATTGTTAATGAGCAAAAGACCTCCTATAAATTTGACATAAAACTGTCAAAATGTGAATAAAATCAGTGCAGACCCAGACCTGGTAGCCAGCACACACATTTACAATGATGTAGCCTGCCTTGTGAAGCAAGAAAAAAAGAAAATGTTTGACTAAAACCATGTTATAAAATCTTAAATAAATTGAGCTAGTAGCAAAACAAGAGCTGTCAAAACGACGGCACTTAACTATTCCACCGCTTTTGAGGTAAAAAATTGGAAATATTGGTAAAACATGCATGGATTACTATAAAATTAAATTGGAATGATGCTGTGAAAATCTGTGTAAAACTTTAATCCAAAACATTAAGCATTCAATGAAATACAGACTTGATAGAAATATTGACTTATGGAAGCTTACATGCAAAACCTAAACCAGACTTTCTACATCAAATGATAAAGGGCCATAATTTGCATTATACGCAGAAAAAAGTTATCAAACTTGATTAATTAAGTGGGTGAAATAGTTGAGAACCTTTGTAAAAAGTTTCAATGCAATTCATCATCTAGTTGCTGAGATATTGATTTGACACTTGATTCACATAAGCTGTATCAACTGAACAAACAATAGCCTTTAAACACAGCACAAACACTTTTAATACCAATGAATAATTTTCCAGTCAAGATAAATGGGAGAATGTCAAAGAAAACACTCAGGACATCATGGTGGAGTTTAAGTAAAACATTTCACAGAGTAAGGTTGGTAAGTTTGCACAAATATATTTTTTACAAAAAAATAGTCTGTTTGGATGATGTTACAAGTGGCATTAGATGCCGCCACCTGCTGTCACGACGAAATGTAACATATAAATGACTGTGTGTGGCAGTGTGACACTTTCTTTAACTTTAGTGCATCTTTGTACAATTTAAAAATGACTAAGGTTGCCCAGAATCTTTTCTGTATCTTTAGCTCTGTATGCTAGCATTGTTATGGCGTTCATGTATTTCAAATCAAATTCTGCAAGTCAACTTATAGCTACAAAATAAAGTACTCTTAATACTAACAACTGTCACATGACCGCAACAAATGCCCTGTGAGAGGACTTAGCAGACAGATCTGTACTATGTTCTAGGACCCAAGTTCAATTAATGTTAGTTATTTAAAAGTAGTGTAAAATAAAAAAAATAAAAGCTCTATTAAGTGCCTAGAGATAATATTAGTTTTGTTTCTATTAAAGTTTATAATAGGTGCATTTAAATTGCCGTAAGTATGTGAGGGTTAAAGATTCTCGATTTTTCGCATATTGATCAGGTCATAAATTTAAAACAAGAGCCTGTGTTCAGGCACGCTTGGGACCCAAAATTTTATATTTATTTTTAATTGCTATTAAAAGAGTAAACAGTTTAAAAAATGACTGTAACTGTCACAAATAACTTGTTTTACAATTTTGTTTGCATCATTTCTCAAAAATAATTCATAATAAAGAAACTTTTATGATTTTGCTTTTCTGAGCCTGAGTCTTAAACTGAGACTCAAGATGTTAGTAAACAATAAATAAAATATGTGCTTTAAATCTCGCGAAACCAATCAAACCATAACACAATGCCATGAAAAGGACCAACAAAATTAACGCAATCATTAGTACTTGGTCTTAATCCCTAAAAATGTACCTGTTCACCTTTTGTCGCCAAGATGAGCAGGATAAAGCAATTAAATTTACTTTAATACAATGTACTTTTGTTGTGGTTTTAAATATACTGAGCATTGCTGATGTTCCATGTTCAGGTGCTGGAACTGTGATTATCAGGTCTCTATTAATGCAATCATTCAGTCACAAATTTAATTGGATTTCTACGTTAGGCCTAACAAAAATAAAATGTTTCGTTTAGAGTAACCCTTCCCTACCTTATAAAAGCCACTGACCCTAGTACTTGTTTCCAACAAAAAGGAAGAAAAAAAGGTCACAGACACAGATTTTAATAAATTGTCATTAATTTATGAGAGAATAAAGCGTCATAGCAACAGCAATATATGAGTGACATTTGCAAGAAATAGTACTATTTGCAAGAAAAATGATCTGGAAAAAAGTATATTTAACAAGAGCACCGCGGAGTGGGTGCCAACGCTCGTCTGAGTTATGAGGTAAGGTTAAAGTTTTTGGACGACGACGACGACGCAGACGCAGACGCAGACGACGCCGACGACGCCAAGGCTATCACAATAACTCGACTTTTTTTCTTCGAAAAACAGACGAGCTAAAAATCCCTACCTACCTAAAAAAAATTGGGTTGTTACTCTAAACAAAAATATTTTTTGCCAAATAAAATGTAAATTTTTGTGATTCAAAGAGATTCAAAGCAAGTCTTTCCCAAGAGAATTGAAGACCTTTTCAAGTTATAAACATTTTTTCAAGTTTTAAACAGAAAGTTCACTTGTTGAAGATTGGTGAAACTTTGCACATGTTTCATTTTCACCTACCCGGTATATTTGCATTCATTCATATCACTCATTAATAACCTTGTATCAAAATTGTAGGTGAAACCTATCGTATACATAAATATAAATACAAAACACAACCAAAATGGAAAAGAAAACCCCACATTTAAAAAAAAGAGATCTAGCAAAAGTTAAGATTTGGGTTTTTGACCTGAAAAGAGTACTTGAGCAGCTAACATAAGCTAACAAATCCTTGTAAAACTCACAGGTTCCTGGATGCCAGAGTTATCTTTCCCTAAAGATTCTCCCTCTTTCCAGCCCATCTTAGACAGCAACTTGTGACCAACATTGCTGCTAGTTATCGGCCTGAAAATCAAACATCAACATAAATACCCTAAGGCACTTACAAAGATAGTCTGAGTATCATTATTTACAGATTAAAACATAGCAGAACCAGGCCTTTGCGCAATAATTTGCAAAGAGTGACACATAACAATTCAAAACAATTTAAATGGTTACAAAACCATAAAGGCAGAACAGATCACTAAAATATGATAAAGTAGTGAAAATTGCACCATTTTATTCCAACCATTTTGATTTCGTAACAGAAAGAACAAAAGCTAATGACTTCTAGAGGCAGGCCACAAAACTCAAAATCATAATCAGGGCTGCAAAAGGATAATCACTAAAACTTACCAAGCAAACTCTGAAAAAACATGTTACTTTATATTAAATAATGCATTTATATTTCTTTACTGCCCAACAAAACAACAGAATGGGAACATCTTATTGAAAACATTGATCCATTATGTCCACACAAACCTGGTAACGGAAGCTGGTGCCTCATGTTTGTGTCCAGGGACATCACTGCCAACTGTCTGTCTGCGGACCGAGGCTTTGTCCTCATACTGTGGGTTTGTGAACACCTGTGCGTTGTCCTCATACTTGCTGTTCTGTTAATATAACGTACAATCTTTAATTATGTTTTTTTTTTACATTGCACAGTGAAAATACAACACACAGTATTGAAAATTCCATATCATGCTACAGTTGTTTTCTGATCCTCTATCATGCTAGTACAGTCTGGTAATTGCTGCCTGTGTTAAAACATTGAATTAATCAATGAAGGGATATAATAAAAGTAACATTAGATAGGATGCTTTTCTGAAGACCTGTATCACGTCTCATACTCTTACACACAATACCAGATGAGATACAGGACTTCAAAAAAGATTCTAGTATTGTGATCCACTGGTCCATATTTGTTATAAGGCACACAAGGTCAATGTTTTGTCTCATCAGAAAATAGTTACAGGTTTGATAAACTTTCATTCTTGAGAGGTTGCGAAACTTGACGCATATGTGAACTTGCACATTTACATGTAGCTATATATACAAGTCAAAGTTGCAGTTGAGTAAAAAAGTTTTTTGCAAACTTATTTAACTTGTACTTGCAGATCGGCCGTTTACATAAATCACTGCCCTCATGCTATTGTACACATAGTTCTACACACATGTAGGTACCATGAACACATACCTGAATAATGTAGTGCACAAACAGATGTTCACACTGACACATACTCGTACAAGTAGTGTCATGCAACCTCTCCATAATTGTGTTTTAGAAATATTAAAAGTAGAACAACAAACGTTCATGGAATAGTTACTGTTAGTTTCAATTACCTTGAGACCATATTTCTTCTTAATCTGGTTGATTTCCCTCCTCTGTTTTAGTTTTCTTTGTTCCTTTGTCAACACTTTATGGTCTGGTAAAACACACAACATTTATGAAATAAAATAAATATTCCATACAGAAATGCATAAAACTTTAAAGGAATAATAGGTAATTAAAAAAGCAACATGATTAAGAATACTGTAGGTATATAGTTTGACTATGTAAAAAGCATTTACACAATTGAAGTCATCTATTTTTATTGGTATATAGACTGAAAGAATGTATAGCCTCAAATTATGTCAATAAATTCAGATAATCATATACATGTAAAAAATCTATTCAATATATCATTCTGTTGTTATTACTTTGTTTTGAACATATATCACATTTCACGTATAATCACCACAGTAAGTGCTTTGATTATTCTTAAACTTTGTATATCTTGAAGATGTTTTATTAAAATAAATATTTTTTAAACCAGAGCGCCTGGAGTGGGCGCCAAGTGTCCCCTACCTGTTTAAAGCCTTGTGAAAAGGATGAGCATGTCTCAAGAGAATCTCCATGAAAACTTATGAGTAATCGCAGGACCGAGATTTTTGTAGACGGACAGACGGACGGTCGGAGGGTATACCTAAGTTCTCCTCTGGTGAAACCGGTAGGGGACTAACAACCATATATTTCATCGTGTTACCTGCAGTATTTTTTTGGTTCCCTGCCCTGACAACCCCTGGTTCACAGGCATCACAGGTGACGGTACCCGCATGTATGTGACAAAGAAGCCTTGTACCAGCCACTTGTACCATGCTTCCATGGGAGACAACCACAGGACAGCTCTGCACCTTCGCCTGGGAATTGGAACCATTTAGACTGGGTTACACTACTATACCAAGCTCCATCACCAGTATCATGCCTAACAGTAAAACAATCCTTAATATACCAGGCTTCATCACCAGCATCCTGCCTCACAGTAAACAATCTTTAACCTACCAGGCTTCATCACCAGTATCATGCCTAACAGTAAAACAATCCTTAATATACCAAGCTTCATCACCAGCATCATGCCTAACAGTAAAACAATCCTTACTATACCAGGCATCATCACCAGCATCATGCCTCGCAGTAAACAAACCTTACTATAGCAGGCTTCATCACCAGCATCATGCCTCACAGTAAACAAACCTTACTATAGCAGGCTTCATCACCAGCATCATGCCTCACAATAAACAAACCTTACTATAGCAGGCTTCATCACCAGCACCATGCCTCACGGTTAAACAATCCTTACCATACAAGGCTTCATCACCAGTATCATGCCTCATGGTAAAACAATCCTTACTATACCAGGCTTCATCACCAGCACCATGCCTCATGGTAAAACAATCCTTACTATACCAGGCTTCATCACCAGCACCATGCCTCATGGTAAAACAATCCTTACCATACCAGGCTTCATCACCAGCATCATGCCTCATGGTAAAACAATCCTTTCTGTACTAGGCTTCATCACCAGCACCATGCCTCATGGTAAAACAATCCTTACTATACCAGGCTTCATCACCAGCACCATGCCTCATGGTAAAACAATCCTTACTATACCAGGCTTCATCACCAGCACCATGCCTCATGGTAAAACAATCCTTACTATACAAGGCTTCATCAACAGCATCATGCCTCATGGTAAAACAATCCTTACTATACCAGGCTTCATCAACAGCATCATGCCTCATGGTAAAACAATCCTTACCATACCAGGCTTCATCACCAGCATCATGGCTCACGGTTAAACAATCCTTACTATACCAGGCTTCATCACCAGCACCATGCCTCATGGTAAAACAATCCTTACTATACCAGGCTTCATCACCAGCACCATGCCTCACGGTTAAACAATCCTTACCATACAAGGCTTCATCACCAGTATCATGCCTCATGGTAAAACAATCCTTACTATACCAGGCTTCATCACCAGCACCATGCCTCATGGTAAAACAATCCTTACTATACTAGGCTTCATCACCAGCACCATGCCTCACGGTTAAACAATCCTTACCATACAAGGCTTCATCACCAGCACCATGCCTCATGGTAAAACAATCCTTACTATACAAGGCTTCATCAACAGCTTCATGCCTCATGGTAAAACAATCCTTACCATACCAGGCTTCATCACCAGCATCATGCCTCATGGTAAAACAATCCTTTCTGTACTAGGCTTCATCAACAGCATCATGGCTCATGGTTAAACAATCCTTTCTGTACTAGGATTCATCACAAGCACCATGCCTTATGGTAAAACAATCCTTACTATACTAGGCTTCATCACCAGCACCATGCCTCATGGTAAAACAATCCTTACTATACCAGGCTTCATCACCAGCACCATGCCTCATGGTAAAACAATCCTTCCTATACCAGGCTTCATCACCAGTACCATGCCTCAAGGTAAAACAATCCTTACTATACTAGGCTTCATCACCAGCATCATGCCTCATGGTAAAACAATCCTTACTATACCAGGCTTCATCACCAGCACCATGCCTCATGGTAAAACAATCCTTACTATACCAGGCTTCATCACCAGTACCATGCCTCATGGTAAAACAATCCTTACTATACCAGGCTTCATCACCAGCACCATGCCTCATGGTAAAACAATCCTTACTATACCAGGCTTCATCACCAGCACCATGCCTCACGGTTAAACAATCCTTACCATACAAGGCTTCATCACCAGCACCATGCCTCATGGTAAAACAATCCTTACTATACCAGGCTTCATCACCAGCACCATGCCTCATGGTAAAACAATCCTTCCTATACCAGGCTTCATCACCAGTACCATGCCTCAAGGTAAAACAATCCTTACTATACTAGGCTTCATCACCAGCATCATGCCTCATGGTAAAACAATCCTTACTATACCAGGCTTCATCACCAGCACCATGCCTCATGGTAAAACAATCCTTACTATACCAGGCTTCATCACCAGTACCATGCCTCATGGTAAAACAATCCTTACTATACCAGGCTTCATCACCAGCACCATGCCTCATGGTAAAACAATCCTTACTATACCAGGCTTCATCACCAGCACCATGCCTCATGGTAAAACAATCCTTACTATACCAGGCTTCATCACCAGCACCATGCCTCACGGTTAAACAATCCTTACCATACAAGGCTTCATCACCAGTATCATGGCTCATGGTTAAACAATCCTTTCTGTACTAGGATTCATCACAAGCACCATGCCTTATGGTAAAACAATCCTTACTATACCAGGCTTCATCACCAGCACCATGCCTCATGGTAAAACAATCCTTACTATACCAGGCTTCATCACCAGCACCATGCCTCATGGTAAAACAATCCTTCCTATACCAGGCTTCATCACCAGTACCATGCCTCAAGGTAAAACAATCCTTACTATACTAGGCTTCATCACCAGCATCATGCCTCATGGTAAAACAATCCTTACTATACCAGGCTTCATCACCAGCACCATGCCTCATGGTAAAACAATCCTTACTATACCAGGCTTCATCACCACCACCATGCCTCATGGTAAAACAATCCTTACTATACCAGGTTTCATCACCAGCATCATGCCTCACGGTAAAACAATCCTTCCTATACCAGGCTTCATCACCAGTACCATGCCTCAAGGTAAAACACACCTTACTATACTAGGCTTCATCACCAGTACCATGCCTCACTGTAAAACAATCCTTACTATACCAGGCTTCATCACCAGCATCATGGCTCATGGTAAAACAATCCTTTCTATACTAGGCTTCATCACCAGCACCATGCCTCATGGTAAAACAATCCTTACTATACCAGGCTTCATCACCAGCACCATGCCTCATGGTAAAACAATCCTTACTATACCAGGCTTCATCACCAGCACCATGCCTCATGGTAAAACAATCCTTACTATACCAGGCTTCATCACCAGTACCATGCCTCAAGGTAAAACAAACTTTACTATACTAGGCTTCATCACCAGCATCATGCCACACAGTAAAACAATCCTTTCTGTACTAGGCTTCATCAACAGCATCATGGCTCATGGTTAAACAATCCTTTCTGTACTAGGATTCATCACAAGCACCATGCCTCATGGTAAAACAATCCTTACTATACCAGGCTTCATCACCAGCACCATGCCTCATGGTAAAACAATCCTTCCTATACCAGGCTTCATCACCAGTACCATGCCTCAAGGTAAAACAATCCTTACTATACTAGGCTTCATCACCAGCATCATGCCTCATGGTAAAACAATCCTTACTATACCAGGCTTCATCACCAGTACCATGCCTCATGGTAAAACAATCCTTACTATACCAGGCTTCATCACCAGCACCATGCCTCATGGTAAAACAATCCTTACTATACCAGGCTTAATCACCAGCACCATGCCTCATGGTAAAACAATCCTTACTATACCAGGCTTCATCACCAGCACCATGCCTCATGGTAAAACAATCCTTACTATACCAGGCTTCATCACCAGCACCATGCCTCATGGTAAAACAATCCTTACTATACCAGGCTTCATCACCAGTACCATGCCTCAAGGTAAAACAAACCTTACTATACTAGGCTTCATCACCAGCATCATGCCACACAGTAAAACAATCCTTTCTGTACTAGGCTTCATCAACAGCATCATGGCTCATGGTTAAACAATCCTTTCTGTACTAGGATTCATCACAAGCACCATGCCTCATGGTAAAACAATCCTTACTATACCAGGCTTCATCACCAGCACCATGCCTCATGGTAAAACAATCCTTACTATACCAGGCTTCATCACCAGCACCATGCCTCATGGTAAAACAATCCTTCCTATACCAGGCTTCATCACCAGTACCATGCCTCAAGGTAAAACAATCCTTACTATACTAGGCTTCATCACCAGCATCATGGTAAAACAATCCTTACTATACAAGGCTTCATCACCAGCACCATGCCTCATGGTAAAACAATCCTTACTATACCAGGCTTCATCACCAGTACCATGCCTCATGGTAAAACAATCCTTACTATACCAGGCTTCATCACCAGCACCATGCCTCATGGTAAAACAATCCTTACTATACCAGGCTTCATCACCAGCACCATGCCTCATGGTAAAACAATCCTTACTATACCAGGCTTCATCACCAGCACCATGCCTCATGGTAAAACAATCCTTACTATACCAGGCTTCATCACCAGTACCATGCCTCAAGGTAAAACAAACCTTACTATACTAGGCTTCATCACCAGCATCATGCCACACAGTAAAACAATCCTTTCTGTACTAGGCTTCATCACCAGCACCATGCCTCACGGTTAAACAATTCTTACCATATAAGGCTTCATCACCAGTATCATGCCTCACGGTAAAACAATCCTTCCTATACAAGGCTTCATCACCAGTACCATGCCTCAAGGTAAAACAATCCTTACTATACCAGGCTTCATCACCAGTACCATGCCTCAAGGTAAAACAATCCTTACTATACTAGGCTTCATCACCAGTATCATGCCTCACCATAAAACAATCCTTACTATACTAGGATTCATCACAAGCATCATGCCTCACGGTAAAACAATCCTTACTATACCAGGCTTCATCACCAGTATCATGCCTCATCATAAAACAATCCTTACTATACTAGGATTCATCACAAGCATCATGCCTCACGGTAAAACAATCCTTACTATACCAGGCTTCATCACCAGTATCATGCCTCTTCATAAAACAATCCTTACTATACCAGGCTTCATCACCAGCATCATGCCTCACCGTAAAACAATCCTCACTATACTAGGCTTCATCACCAGTATCATGCCTCACCATAAAACAATCCTTACTATACTAGGATTCATCACAAGCATCATGCCTCACGGTAAAACAATTCTTACTATACCATTCTTCATCACCAGTATCATGCCTCATCATAAAACAATCCTTACTATACCAGGCTTCATCACCAGCATCATGCCTCACCGTAAAACAATCCTCACTATACTAGGCTTCATCACCAGTATCATGCCTCACCATAAAACAATCCTTACTATACTATGATTCATCACAAGCATCATGCCTCACGGTAAAACAATTCTTACTATACCAGGCTTCATCACCAGTATCATGCCTCATCATAAAACAATCCTTACTATACTAGGATTCATCACAAGCATCATGCCTCACGGTAAAACAATCCTTACCATACCAGGCTTCATCACCAATATCATGCCTCATCATAAAACAATCCTTACTATACCAGGCTTCATCACCAGTATCATGCCTCATCAAAAAACAATCCTTACTATACTAGGATTCATCACAAGCATCATGCCTCACAGTAAAACAATCCTTACTATACCAGGCATCATCACCGGCATCATGCCTCACGGTTAACAAACCTTACTATACCAAGCATCATCATTAGTATCATGCCTCACAGTAAAACAATCCTTACTATACCAGGCATCATCACCAGCATCATGCCTCACAGTTAACAAACCTTACTATACCAAGCTTCATCACCAGCACCATGCCTCAAGGTAAAACAAACCTTACTATACCAGGCATCATCACCAGCACCATGCCTCACGGTTAACAAACCTTACTATACCAAGCTTCATCACCAGTACCATGCCTCAAGGTAAAACAAACCTTACTATGCTATGCTTCATCACCAGCATCATGCCTCACGGTTAACAAACCTTACTATACCAAGCTTCATCACCAGCACCATGCGTCATGGTTAACAAACCTTACTATATCAAGCTTCATCACCAGCACCATACCTCAAGGTGAAACAAACCTTACTATGCTAGGCTTCATCACCAGCATCATGCCTCAAGGTTAACAAACCTTACTATACCAGGCTTCATCACAAGCATCATGGTTAACAAAACTTACTATACCAAGCTTCATCACCAGCACCATGCCTCAAGGTAAAACAAACCTTACTATGCTAGGCTTCATCACAAGCATCATATCTCACGGTTAACAAACCTTACTATACCAAGCTTCATCACCAGCACCATGCCTCAAGGTAAAACAAACCTTACTATGCTAGGCTTCATCACCAGCATCATGCCTCACATTTAACAAACCTTACTATACCAGGGTTCATCACCAGCATCATGCCTCACGGTTAACAATCCTTACTATACCAGGCATCATCATTAGTATCATGCCTCACAGTAAAACAATCCTTACTATACCAGGCTTCATCACCAGCATCATTCCCTATGGTGTAATAATTTAGTGACCAATAAGTTTAAACATTCTACTTGTCACTTTGAGACAAAATTGAAAGTAATAAGTCTTTTTATCTTTATAAAGAAATGCTTACTTGTAAATAAACATGTTTTTTCATTAATATAAACTAGAGCTGTCACAGGAGTGACGAATACCCCCAAATGCCGCCTGGACACAGGAATTGCAAACCATTCCTCTGAAAAGAGGCCATAACTCCAAGTTTACTGCACACTGCATCTTCTGCATTTTTCTATTTTTAGTAAAAGTGATCTTGACCTTGGCCCACCTGCCCCAATATCGAACTTGACCTGTATCTTCTGATGTTACACCTGTGTACCAAAAATTGTTCAAATCCGTTTAGCCTTTCATGAGTTATCGTCCAGAAACCGTTTTTCTTTTTTTAGTAACAGTGACCTTGACCCCACCAGCCCCAATATCGAACTTGACCTGTATCTTCTGATGTTACACCTGTGTACCAAAAAATTTTCAAATCTGTCAAGCCTTTCATGAGTTATCGTCCGGAAACCGTTTTTCTATTTTTAGTAACAGTGACCTTGACCTTGGCCCCACCAGCCCCAATATCGAAATTGACCTGTATCTTCTGATGTTACACCTGTGTACCAAATATTTTTCAAATCTGTCAAGCCTTTCATGAGTTATCGTCCGGAAACCGTTTTTCTATTTTTAGTAACAGTGACCTTGACCCCACCAGCCCCAATATCGAACTTGACCTGTATCTTCTGATGTTACACCTGTGTACCAAAAAATTTTCAAATCTGTCAAGCCTTTCAAGAGTTATCGTCCGGAAACCGTTTTTCTATTTTTAGTAACAGTGACCTTGACCTTGGCCCCACCAGCCCCAATATCGAACTTGACCTGTATCTTCTGATGTTACACCTGTGTACCAATTTTTTTTTCAAATCTGTCAAGCCTTTCATGAGTTATCGTCCGGAAACCATGAAAACCGACAGACCAACCGACCGACCGACCGACAAGCTCATTCCTATATACCCCCTCAAACTTCGTTTGTGGGTGTATAATTAAAATCCTCACCTCTGAAATTCTTTGGTCATTGACTAGAGTACCATTCTGACTGGCATTGTCCACTATTTCATACACACAGGAGTCTTGGTTGTAGCTTATGGTTGCATGAAGCTGCAATAGATTCCTTCAGGTATCTCATACTCAATAATGTGAAGTTTGGATGCCCGAAACTCCATCATATTTTGGTCTCCTTTTACAAGGGTTGTTTTATGCGTATGAAAAAATGTTGAAATTATGCTGGCATTTTTGGTTGTGAAATATTGAAAAATTGGCCATCTCAAGTACGGTTTCAGTTGAAATAAAGAACTACCTTAATTACTTTATTTATTCTTTATTTTTGGTCATATGTAGAACAGATTAGTTATCACCAATTAAGCTTTTTTTCAAACAGTACCAAAATAATATGAAATCACTGGGCATCCAAATTCGACTGTTACAGCTTATTTATGGGTCATGTACCTTAAGATACCAGACAGTTAAAATTAGCATTCACATAAGATTTGCTACAATGAATAACCAATTGAACGGTAGTAAACAAGATAATGAACTGTTCTTTGAACTTTAACTACAATAGAACTATAGCATTTCCATGAATGAACTTTCACCATAAAGTCACAATAAGACACAATGCCATACATCAGGATACAATTAAAGAATCACACATCAAACACACACATATATATATATATTTATATATACCTTGCTGACA
Organism: Mya arenaria; assembly: GCF_026914265.1. NCBI lineage: Eukaryota > Metazoa > Mollusca > Bivalvia > Myida > Myidae > Mya > Mya arenaria. The sequence continues at coordinate 86,277,475 of NC_069124.1, forward strand.
TTGAGATCAGGTATAGTAATGGCAGCCTTCTCCCGGCCAATACTGGCACCAGTACAAGGCACAATGAAGAGTGAGCCCACCGAGAGGTGATCTGACGCTGTCACAATCATCCGGATACAGGGAGGCCAGTTCTGGGCCAACTCTGAAAAAAACAAAATGTCAATTTCAAAATACAGTTATGCCTTCTACACATTCTTATCTATTAAAGGACACATTTATGTAATTTGTTCACAACTAAATCAATGTTTACTAAATAGTAAATCAAATAGTCTTAAGAAAGTTGCTAAAATCCGACAAGTAAGTAAACCTGGATTTTCATGGGTTCCAAATGTCTGCCCAGGTTCAGCTATGTAGAAATCTGTACCAGGCCCTTCAAGCTGGCTGTAGACTGCCACCCCCTCTGTATCCCAGCCCCCCTCTGCCCACTCCTCACATACATCTTCCACATTGTCATCACTAAGTTCTCCGCTACTAACCGTGTCCAATAAGGCCAGCTCTGAGTCACTATCACTGCATTCACCGGACTCTATCTCTTCTTCAGAGACATTTTTCTTTTTTAAGCGTTTCTTTTTGTGTTTATGTCTGCGCTTTTGATGTTTTGATTTTGAACTATGTTTTTTATCCATAGATGTCCCATGCTCACTACTCAAATGGGGGTCTTCTAATGATTCCCCATTTTGTTGAACAATACTCTCTTTATCATCTTCATTTGCAAGTTCAGCTGCACCTTTTTCTTGAATTAAGAGCTCACTCTTGTGATTTTCGTCTGGACTTACTTCATCCAGTTTAAGTTCCTGAAGATCTTGTTCACCTTTATTGATAACCAAGTCATTGTCCGACTCAAAATCACTGGAATTAATTGTCTCTACTGTTTTCTCATCAATGCCATCATTAAGACTTTCATTTTCCTTACTTTTTTTAGTTTTTCTCTTTCTATGCTTATGCTTCTTTTTGTGTTTTGACTTACCCTTACTTGTTTTACATTCTTTACTCCTAGATCTACTTGAAGACCTTGACATACGTCCTGATATAGACCTACTTCGTGACCTTGAATCACCAGACACACTACTTTCAGAGCTACTGTCCTCGCTGTGCCTTCTTTTTTTCCGGCCCCCACTCTTTCTCCTGACAGCTCTACATAAGGCAGTCTGCTGCATTTTCTGCCCAATTTCATCTTTCATGTGATGCCACTCTCCTTTACCCTTCCTGCTGGTTAGCATGTCCTCCCGCTTCTTAAGCTCCTCACGCCGCTGTTTCCTGTTCAGTCCATCCTGAAACCAAACATACACATGCATGAGAGAAGGCTTATTTACCTAGAGCATGCTGCCTCCTGCGGGTCACGTCCTGACCCAGAGAAAGATACTGAAAGTCTGCCAGCAGGTCATCAAACACTCCACCCTCTTTTCTGTCACACTGCAGAGAAACAGAAAATTGGGTTTAGAGATGCACTGCTAACACTTGCTGATCAATCTCAAAATGATTTCATAGAAACAAGATATAAGAATCTCTATTTCACATGAAATATTACAAATAAAATAAGCTCATTGATCTCTTTTTTGACATTCAAACATAAACATGCCTTTAAAAACTAGAGGGCAAACTGTCAGAAAACATGCCTCTTCTGATGGACACATTTTGTTTTGTTATCATTTATTTTTTGTTTCACTTTCATATACACTAGTATTGTTTATTTGTTTCAATTTCATGTGCTTTATTATCCCTTATTTTTTATAGTGCTTCGTTTTCGTATTAGTTTACCTTACAATTATGTATAAGTTTACCTAACAATTATTATTATTTATTAGTATTATAAATTTGACTGACAATTTCATGTTTTATGTGTTCATTTAATGACCTTATTTATAACACCACCTATCTATTGTCCAGTTTGTCACATCTGTCATAGGTGTCATTCACAATTTTTTAATAGGTGTAATTTACCCCCCCCCCCTTCTTTAGTGCCCCACTATACAATGTATACAATGTATAGGTGGTTCACTTGGGTACCAGTAGGTGAGTAGTTCTTGGACACTTTTAGAGGTTTTATCCATAAAGTATCCTTATTTTAAAAGATATATGCATGGTTGAAAGTTGGAAATCTTGAGAATCCTGAAAATTAAGCTGGGGGCCTGGGAATTAGTGGTTTTGAGTGCTTGTACAGCGCTTTTCCAGGATTATATGATTGCCAAAGAAAATGACTTATTATCATGCAGAAAATGCATATTTTCTGTAAACAGCTCTTGTTCATGGATATACCCTAAACTTTTTTTACCACGCCCGCCATACTAACAGTTTAGCAAAACATTCACAATATGCAGATCCCGCAATGTCTGTTTTTTTTAACCAAATCTCCCATTTCTCACCATTAGTGTCACATTCAGATAGCCCATCTTCATTTGTTAGTTTGTTTACTTTCTAAGTCCTTATTGTTGTACGCTGGGGGTAGAAACATACTGGACATTGCCCGCCCCCCAGACAGTATGCCACAGGTAAAACTATAATACGTTCCATTCTATAGAGGGGCCTATAAAAACTAATGCTATCATTATCACAGAATAGATGAATACACCCAAAAAGCACCTGGACCAAGGTGGTTAAATGCCGTGTTTTGAAATAAAAAAAACATGAGCATGTGTGTTATAAAGCTCAACAACATATTGCAATTGTTATGTCAGCCTGAAGATATTACTTCATTATTCACAAGTAAAAGGCTATCCCAGGTTCACAGATGCCCATTTCAGACCATTCAAGTCAAGGACCATAACTTCTGTTTGGGCAAGTGAAATGTCACACAAATCATTGTCTATGCTGACCAACTTTCCCATAAAGTTTCATGTGTGAAGGTGCAATACTTTTGGAGAAATATGCAAAACAAGATTTTGTGACAGGACATGCTGGATTTTACATGATGGATCCTATATAGCCCGCAGATAAATCTGGAAGTTGAAAAATAGAAAGTTTAAATTCCAGATACTGTACCAATGTACTACAGCTGTCCTTGGGGATGCTGGCTTTGACTGACTGTGTCTGTCTCTTTGAAGTTTTTCTTGCTGACACATCAGGATGCTGAAATAATGAGAATAACAAACTACCATAATTTGAATACCAGACATGGCTAATGGAAGTTTATGCTCCTGTATTGGAAATGTCTTCAATTATTTGTAGAATACTATGTTTTGAGACCAACTGTGTAAACAGCCTGCAACCTATCTCTAAAGCTTGCTTTGTCAAGCAAGTAGCAAACAAGAATTAACTTTCCATAACAGTTTTACCATCTTGAGTTTGGCATCTTTATAGAACAGCCTTTTATTTTCTTGTTTACTTTTCAGGAGTGTGGTCTTTTATTGGATGTTGGAAATAGAGAGTGTTTATAAGCCTGTACCTGTGTCTCCACCTTGGAATGGAACATGTATTTCCCCTGGTTGTAGTCATAGTAGTAGTAGGTCAAAGATTTTGGATCATAGAACAGGGAAGTTGCCTATAAAATAGATAAAGCTATATGTATTGTATAATTATCTACACAGTACTGTGATAAAGAGTTGAAGTCAAACATGATATTTCAATTTTCACTGGCATAACATGAACATTGACAAACTAATTTAATTATATATCAAATTTCATCCACGGTTAGACCAAACTCACTCTTTTATCATTATCTTATTTTATACAAGTCAGAAAAAATCTCACTGGATCATAGTAATATCCAGATTCTGCATGGTAGTAGAGCCCTGAGGTTACATCATACTGATAGCCGCTCTGGGCCAACATTGCTTCCTGCTCCGTCTGCTGCTGCTGTTGAACAGCAGCCTCTGCTGCAGCCTTCACGCTCTCCGCAATGGACATCCCTTCTATAGTCAGCTGGATAAAGTGAACCACGATGAAAATAACATACTCCCAAGACTGACATCCCAGAGAGTGCCAATAGACCAGTCAATGTTTTTATTTACATGTATTCATATGCAAGACAGCCAACAGGTGAAATATTGGTAAGAGGATTGATTACATTTTTAATTCAATCAATCAATTACTGGTTGAAAAAACCCATATGACTTGTTACATCTGTATATAAAAATTCGTAATATAATAGATCTAAAGTTATCATATTTTCTTTTACCAACAAAACACCTGACAGAAACTATTAAGTATTAGTCACCCTTCTAAGATCTGAGATACTGGCAAATTACACCATTGATGTGACCTTATACAGCCTGTTTGTGTACCTGTGTGTGGTGAGGTACAAGTAGATTACACCATTGATGTGACCTTATACAGCCTGAATGTGTACCTGGGTGTGGTGAGATACCAGTAGATTACACCATTGATGTGACCTTATACAGCCTGTATGTGTAACGGTATATGGTGTGATACCAGTAGATAACACCATTGATGTGACCTTATACAGCCTGTATGAGTACCTGTGTGTGGTGAGATACCAGTAGATTACACCATTGATGTGACCTTATACAGCCTGAATGTGTACCTGGGTGTGGTGAGATACCAGTAGATTACACCATTGATGTGACCTTATACAGCCTGTGTGTGTACCTGTGTGTGGTGAGGTACCAGTAGATTACACCATTGATGTGACCTTATACAGCCTGTATGTGTACCTGTGTGTGTGGTGAGATACTGGTAGATAACACCATTGATGTGACCTTATACAGCCTGTATGTGTACCTGTGTGTGGTGAGGTACCAGTATATTACACCATTGATGTGACCTTATACAGCCTGTATGTGTACCTGTGTGTGGTGAGATACTGATAGATAACACCATTGATGTGACCTTATACAGCCTGTATGTGTACCTGTTTGTGGTGAGGTACCAGTAGATTACACCATTGATGTGACCTTATACAGCCTGTATGTGTACCTGTGTGTGGTGTGATACCAGTAGATTACACCATTGATGTTACCTTATACAGCCTGTTTGTGTACCTGTGTGTGGTGTGATACCAGTAGATTACACCATTGATGTGACTTTATACAGCCTGTATGTGTACCTGTGTGTGGTGTGATACCAGTAGATAACACCATTGATGTGACCTTATACAGCCTGTATGTGAACCTGTGTGTGGTGTGATACCAGTAGATTACACCATTGATGTGACCTTATACAGCCTGTATGTGAACCTGTGTGTGGTGTGATACCAGTAGATTACACCATTGATGTGACCTTATACAGCCTGTATGTGAACCTGTGTGTGGTGTGATACCAGTAGATAACACCATTGATGTGACTTTATACAGCCTGTATGTGTACCTGTGTGTGGTGTGATACCAGTAGATAACACCATTGATGTGACTTTATACAGCCTGTATGTGTACCTGTGTGTGGTGTGATACCAGTAGATTACACCATTGATGTGACCTTATACAGCCTGTTTGTGTACCTGTGTGTGGTGTGATACCAGTAGATTACACCATTGATGTGACTTTATACAGCCTGTATGTGTACCTGTGTGTGGTGAGGTACCAGTAGATTACACCATTGATGTGACCTTATACAGCCTGTATGTGTACCTGTGTGTGATGTGATACCAGTAGATTACACCATTGATGTTACCTTATACAGCCTGTATGTGTACCTGTGTATGGTGAGATACTGGTAGATTACACCATTGATGTGACCTTATACAGCCTGTGTGTGTACCTGTGTGTGGTGAGGTATCAGTAGATTACTCCATTGATGTGACCTTATACAGCCTGTTTGTGTACCTGTGTGTGGTGAGGTACCAGTAGATTACTCCATTGATGTGACCTTATACAGCCTGTGTGTGTACCTGTGTGTGGTGAGGTATCAGTAGATTACTCCATTGATGTGACCTTATACAGCCTGTTTGTGTACATGTGTGTGGTGAGGTATCAGTAGATTACTCCATTGATGTGACCTTATACAGCCTGTGTGTGTACCTGTGTGTGGTGAGGTACCAGTAGATTACACCATTGATGTGACCTTATACAGCCTGTATGTGCACCTGTGTGTGGTGAGGTACCAGTAGATAACACCATTGATATTACCTTATACAGCCTGTATGTGTACCTGTGTGTGGTGAGGTACCAGTAGATTACACCATTGATGTGACCTTATACAGCCTGTATGTGTACCTGTGTGTGGTGAGGTACCAGTAGATAACACCATTGATGTTACCTTATACAGCCTGTATGTGTACCTGTGTGTGGTGTGATACCAGTAGATTACACCATTGATATTACCTTATACAGCCTGTATGTGTACCTGTGTGTGGTGAGGTACCAGTAGATAACACCATTGATGCGACCTTATACAGCCTGTATGTGTACCTGTGTGTGGTGTGATACCAGTAGATTACACCATTGATGTGACCTTATACAGTCTGTATGTGTACCTGTGTGTGGTGTGATACCAGTAGATTACACCATTGATGTGACCTTATACAGCCTGTATGTGTACCTGTGTGTGGTGTGATACCAGTAGATTACACCATTGATGTGACCTTATACAGCCTGTTTGTGTAACGGTATATGGTGAGATACCAGTAGATTACACCATTGATGTGACCTTATACAGCCTGTATGTGTACCTGTGTGTGGTGAGGTATCAGTAGATTACTCCATTGATGTGACCTTATACAGCCTGTATGTGTACCAGTGTGTGGTGTGATACCAGTAGATTACACCATTGATGTGACCTTATACAGCCTGTATGTGTACCTGTGTGTGGTGTGATACCAGTAGATTACACCATTGATGTTACCTTATACAGCCTGTATGTGTACCTGTGTGTGGTGTGATACCAGTAGATTACACCATTGATGTGACTTATACAGCCTGTATGTGTACCTGTGTGTGGTGAGGTACCAGTAGATTACACCATTGATGTGACCTTATACAGCCTGTATGTGTACCTGTGTGTGTCGAGGTATCAGTAGATTACACCATTGATGTGACCTTATACAGCCTGTATGTGTACCTGTGTGTGGTGTGATACCAGTAGATTACACCATTGATGTGACCTTATACAGCCTGTATGTGTACCTGTGTGTGGTGTGATACCAGTATATAACACCATTGATGTGACCTTATACAGCCTGTATGTGTACCTGTGTGTGGTGTGATACCAGTAGATTACACCATTGATGTGACCTTATACAGCCTGTATGTGTACCTGTGTGTGGTGTGATACCAGTAGATTACACCATTGATGTGACTTTATACAGCCTGTATGTGTACCTGTGTGGGGTGAGGTACCAGTAGATTACACCATTGATGTGACCTTATACAGCCTGTATGTGTACCTGTGTGTGGTGAGGTACCAGTAGATTACACCATTGATGTTACCTTATACACCCTGTATGTGTACAGGTGTGTGGTGAGGTACCAGTAGATTACACCATTGATGTTACCTTATACACCCTGTATGTGTACAGGTGTGTGGTGAGGTACCAGTAGATTACACCATTGATGTGACCTTATACAGCCTGTATGTGTACAGGTGTGTGGTGAGGTACCAGTAGATTACACCATTGATGTGACTTATACAGCCTGTATGTGTACAGGTGTGTGGTGAGATACTGGTAGATTACACCATTGATGTGACTTTATACAGCCTGTATGTGTACCTGTGTGTGGTGTGATACCAGTAGATAACACCATTGATGTGACCTTATACAGTCTGTATGTGTACCTGTGTGTGGTGAGATACCAGTAGATTACACCATTGATGTGACTTTATACAGCCTGTATGTGTACAGGTGTGTGGTGAGGTACCAGTAGATTACACCATTGATGTGACCTTATACAGCCTGTATGTGTACCTGTGTGTGGTGAGGTACCAGTAGATTACACCATTGATGTTACCTTATACACCCTGTATGTGTACAGGTGTGTGGTGAGGTACCAGTAGATTACACCATTGATGTGACTTTATACAGCCTGTATGTGTACCTGTGTGTGGTGTGATACCAGTAGATTACACCATTGATGTGACCTTATACAGTCTGTATGTGTACCTGTGTGTGGTGAGGTACCAGTAGATTACACCATTGATGTAACCTTATACAGCCTGTATGTGTACCTGTGTTTGGTGAGGTACCAGTAGATTACACCATTGATGTGACCTTATACAGCCTGTATGTGTACCTGTGTGTGGTGTGATACCAGTAGATTACACCATTGATGTGACCTTATACAGCCTGTTTGTGTACCTGTGTGTGATGTGATACCAGTAGATTACACCATTGATGTGACCTTATACAGCCTGTATGTGTACCTGTGTGTGGTGTGATACCAGTAGATAACACCATTGATGTGACCTTATACAGCCTGTTTGTGTACCTGTGTGTGGTGTGATACCAGTAGATTACACCATTGATGTGACCTTATACAGCCTGTATGTGCACCTGTGTGTGGTGAGGTACCAATGGATTACACCATTGATGTGACCTTATACAGCCTGTATGTGCACCTGTGTGTGGTGAGGTACCAGTAGATAACACCATTGATGTGACCTTATACAGCCTGTATGTGCACCTGTGTGTGGTGTGATACCAGTAGATTACACCATTGATGTGACCTTATACAGCCTGTATGTGTACCTGTGTGTGGTGAGATACCAGTAGATTACACCATTGATGTGACTTATACAGCCTATATGTGTACCTGTGTGTGGTGAGGTACCAGTAGATTACACCATTGATGTGACCTTATACAGCCTGTATGTGTACCTGTGTGTGGTGTGATACCAGTAGATTACACCATTGATGTGACCTTATACAGCCTGTATGTGTACCTGTGTGTGGTGAGGTACCAGTAGATTACACCATTGATGTGACTTATACAGCCTGTATGTGTACCTGTGTGTGGTGATGCATCAGTTGATTTCACCATTGATGTGACCTTATACAGCCTGTATGTGTACCTGTGTGTGGTGAGGTACCAGTAGATTACACCATCGATGTGACCTTATACAACCTGTATGTGTACCTGTGTGTGGTGAGATACCAGTATATTACACCATTGATGTGACCTTATAAATCCTGTATGCGTACCTGTGTGTGGTGAGGTACCAGTAGATTACACCATTGATGTGACCTTATACAGCCTGTGTGTGTACCTGTGTGTGGTGAGGTACCAGTAGATTACACCATTGATGTGACCTTATACAGCCTGTATGTGTACCTGTGTGTGGTGAGGTACCAGTAGATTACACCATTGATGTGACCTTATACAGCCTGTATGTGTACCTGTGTGTGGTGAGGTACCAGTAGATTACACCATTGATGTGACCTTATACAGCCTGTGTGTGTACCTGTGTGTGGTGAGATACCAGTAGATTACACCATTGATGTTACCTTATACAGCCTGTACATGTATCAGTGTGTAGTAAGTCACAGGTAGATTACCACATTGATGTGACCTTGAACAGACTGTTCATATATCAGTGTGTAGTAAGTTACAGGTAGATTACCACATGGATGTGATCTTGAACAGACTGTTCATGTATCAGTGTGTAGTAAGTTACAAGTAGATTACCACATTGGTGTGACCTTGAACAGACTGTTCATGTATCAGTGTGTAGTAAGTTACAGGTAGATTACCACATTGGTGTGACCTTGAACAGACTGTTCATGTATCAGTGTGTAGTAAGTTACAGGTAGATTACACCATTGATGTGACCTTGAACAGACTGTTCATGCATCAGTGTGTAGTAAGTTACAGGTAGATTACCACATTGGTGTGACCTTGAACAGACTGTACATGTATCAGTGTGTAGTAAGTTACAGGTAGATTACCACATTGGTGTGACCTTGAACAGACTGTACATGTATCAGTGTGTAGTAAGTTACAGGTAGATTACCAGATTGGTGTGACCTTGAACAGACTGTACATGTATCAGTGTGTAGTAAGTTACAAGTAGATTACCACATTGGGGTGACCTTGAACAGACTGTACATGTATCAGTGTGTAGTAAGTTACAGGTAGATTACCACATTGGTGTGACCTTGAACAGACTGTACATGTATCAGTGTGTAGTAAGTTACAGGTAGATGACACCATTGATGTGACCTTGAACAGACTGTTCATGTATCAGTGTGTAGTAAGTTACAGGTAGATTACACCATTGATGTGACCTTGAACAGACTGTACATGTATCAGTGTGTAGTAAGTTACAAGTAGATTACCACATTGGTGTGACCTTGAACAGACTGTTCATGTATCAGTGTGTAGTAAGTTACAGGTAGATTACCACATTGGTGTGACCTTGAACAGACTGTACATGTATCAGTGTGTAG